>NC_031970.2:29066747-29430317 GCF_001858045.2 Oreochromis niloticus
AAGCCTGCATGACCTTTTAGACTGAGTGAAAACCACGAGCCAAGCAAACTATAGTGTCACATATTTAAAGACATTTTTGTATTATTAAACTGAAATTTCACTTTTTTTAACTTAAATTCACATTAGAACTGGCTTCACTTTGCTTGTGTTTCAGAAGAGAACATGTTAAATATGGCAAGTGACTTTAAAGGCTTCAGAGTCATCCGAGAACCTCTGCTGCACTTAATCTCAACTCCCTCAGCTCCCCTCTGAGACCCCCACGTGCATCATGACAGTTCAGATTTGCACACCGAGTCCACTTACCATATAAGGGCACACCTGCGTTCCCGGCCCAAATATCAATTCACACTGTTTATTGACATTGTATATCCGCCCAGGCAGCTGCTGCGAGAGAGTGTACGGTCTAGAAACGGGCTCGTCGAGCAAGCACTCACCATATCCTGTGCTATTAAGAAATAAAAATAAAATGACTTAAAGAAAAGGGATAAAAACAAGAGAAACAAACAGACAGAAAGCACACTCAGTACAGCTGGAGTGATTATTTTTCTGCATAAATACATCTTGAAAAACGTCTTGTGTTCAACTAGCTATATGTAGTAAGTGGTGGGGAACTCAGGAAGTCAAGGATGGAGGGATACTATGCATTGCTTTGGAGGTAGGGCATTAAATATTATTACTCCAAGAGTTTTGGGTCTTTCTCAGTGTGTAGGAGAGATGAGACTAGAGGGTGCAACAGCCCTGAGAAATGATGACAGTTTGACTGTGGCAACGAACGTGTGTGTGTTTGTGTAAACCTGCACAGTTATTAAAGAATATTTAGCCAGGTTTTAGGGGGTCATTTTTGCTAAGTTTTCCTAGTTCTATTCCCCATGCATGTTTGGAACAATGATGTAAACAACAGTATGACATACTCAAGGAACTCTGTGATGTACTTCCTGCTACACTTGGACCACATCCAAGGGTTTGTGTTGTAATTAAGTGTGGGAGCCATCACATGTTGTTGAATCTTAACTCCATCCTCCTTGCACTTGTTGCTGTCATCGTGAGGCATGTTGAACCTGGAAGAAGAGAGGAAAAAAACATGTTCAGGCATCAAAAAAAGCTATTTATATTAACAAGCAACAAATAGAGCGTTTTCAAATATCCCCACTAGCTGTACTTCCATGGCTCTGCATGGCTCTGTTTTGCCAGTGTGGTTATTGCTTCTTGGCAGGACGTCAACTTCTTGATATGTTTTATTGTGCTTCACAAAGTGGCAGTGACAAATAGCAATTTGTGTTGTGTTTGACTGAGCTTCATTTCTTCAGCTACGTCTAAACAGCAATTCTATTTTTCTACTGTCACTATCTTATTGGCTTTGGGAAACTCATTCAAGGATGCTATACAAAATAATGCATAGCATTTGTATTGCCTGCCTGCGGCAAGACTGGATAGAAAGATATTAAATTATATGAAAACTGAGAGGAGAATAAGTGAAGCATTCAAGCTCCTGCAGGGTAAACAAATGTGCTCCCGGTCGATGGTGGACAGGTGCGGCATCACACTCCTTGTTGCTAAGCTGTCCACCTACAACACCAAGCTTTGTCGCTAATCAGTCATCAAGCATGCTGTCCCAGCCTGATGCAGATAAACATGCAACCCAATAATCCCAGCTTTTTGTATAGCGGTAGAAAAGGAGCATTTGTTTGAGATGAGAACTATTAAAGTCTGTAACAGTCTCCAGAGTAGAACGCTTACTCAGGACTTTGGACAGTGGAGAGTTTGCTGAAGGGCAAAGGAAACCAAGAAGTGGTTTAAATTCAATTCTGAGAATCCAGGTTACAGATTTTTTTGCTCTCAAAATGAAAAGCAGGGATTCATTTTTTTTTATCCAGATGTGCAGCATTTATGGTATCAGCTGTTATAAATTCCTAGAAAGTGTTCTGAAGCTCTAGTAATGTGTAACTAAAACCAAAACCAAGTATTTATGACTGATGAAAAAAAAGTCAGCTGCTCTTACACATGTCCAAGTTCGTGGGCAATGGTGAATGCAGTACTGAGTCCATTGTCCTCACTGATGCTGCAGCTCCTGTAGGGATCACACACGGTCCCCAACTCTGCAAGTCCTGAATAAGAAGAAGCTCAGTTCATTTTCTTTTGTATTTATTTAATGCACATTTCTACTGTAATTTGTATCAGTCGGTTAAAAAAAAAGAAAGAACAAATCTGCATTTACCTAAGGTGTCACACTTATCCCTCGCTCTACAGATGTCCTGCCTGTGGTGAAAATAAAGATAATTGATCTTGGTCATTATTAGTCTACATTTTAGAATTTTGTCAGGATCCCTCTACATTTTTGGTTCACGAAATATTTGCATTTTGAAAAATGAAAGCCTCCACAATTCCTCCTGCACCTGGTGATTAGGATGGCAGTGTCATGATGGGAGTGGTGGTTATCATCCAGGACGTTCTGACCCTGCTGCCAGATGCAGAAGTTCTTTAAAGTGGTCTGTGCATTAAATGAAATAACTGGACCCTCCTGAGAAGGACACAGAAAAAAATAATAAATTATAGGAACGTGCACCATGTTCTGGTGTGGAAGCAAATTAAGTATTCTTACCAGCTCATTGTTTATTATAACTAACTTTACAATCACAATGTTAATCAGGTTTCCAATGCTGGGGTCCTTGTATATGGAAGACACCTGAAAAAAACAACAACAAAGAAACAAAACATGACCTCAAACCTAAAGAGAAAATCAATGTTTAAATTAAGTTGAGCCAGATTGGATGTGACACTGTATATTTAGTGATAATGGTTTTATGGGCTGCTTTCTTGCAGTTTCAAGCAAGTAACAGTGATTTTGTTTGATTGAAGGATCAGCATGATAACAGCTTGAGCCCCTGTGGACAAGTCAGCCTTTCCCCAGACTAGAATATGGGTCATCGCTGCCTCCCCTGAAGGACTTTCAGTTCAGCCCCAGATGCAGGCGGAAACTGGTGTTTGAAGTGGTCGAGAGTATGCACCCTATGTAACATACCTGAGCCTATTTTTTTAACATTCATCAAAGCTGTCAGGCAGGCTATCCCTCAAGCTGCCCTCTCTTCCCCCGAGCCGTTTGAAAATGTTGTTTACCCCTGCCCTAAGGTGCCCTTTTACCTCCCTCAACTCTCCTCCAAAGGCTGACTGACTTGCAGCACAAACAGCAAACAGCAAAGAGGAACACGTGTGCACATTTAGTGCATCAGTGTGCACGAAGATGTCTTACTCTGTCCATATCTGTGCAAAAGATTTCTATCAACCAAACATAGAGATCAGAACTTACTATAGACATTAACGTGAGTATGTAGTGCTGTAGGTTGCTGCCGTGATGCTCCACCATTTTGCTGTCGGCCACCAGCATAACTTCAACAAAGCGCGGGTAGGAGAGGAAGCGCTTTGATCTCCTGTGAGGTCCTGAGTCACCGCTGCTATCATTTGACGGTCTAGCGCTAGCACTGCCATGCTGTGATCTGAGCAAAGCATTGCTGGCCAGGCCAGCGCTCAGTGACTCCAGGTCATTGAATACACCAGTACTGACCACAGGGACTGCTTTGACCACAGTGCTGACCCCAGCCGCTGGCCTTCTCTTCACCTTGTGTCTCTTATGTCTGTGTTTGTGTCCTAGAATGAGAAGCCAAAAGAAATGGAGCAAATGTAAATATACAAGAGTGCAGGCCTCAGAAGACTGGAAGCATATTCGCTCAAACAAGGCAAGGAATAATTCATTCTCTGTCAAGAAGATGTGTTTGCTATTAAGCTGAAGTCATGTTTAACTTTTAAATGATGGAGCTATATGAGATCTGGAAGTGGATATTGTCAAAATAAGCTCCCCCCCCTCCACCGAAAAGAGTGGGCTGACAAATGAACATTGCCTGAAGTGCCTTTTTTTTCTCTCAGAAAAGGGAGGAAAAGAGGGCAAAGAGTTCAGGCAAGGTAAACCTGGAACCCAGCCATAAAAAGAGTACACAAATTGCTGTGCACACATCAAATGAGAACAATCCAACAACTGGGAAGCATTTTTCTTTAACTCTGGCAAGATTTTATGTCCTTAGATAACATCTGCTGAACTACTGAGTCTTTTTGTTTTCAGATCATCCTTACTAGACCATTACCAATGTGTCACAATTTATGAGGGATGATTAATGAATGGTGTTAAAGATCAATTTGCTGTTCCTAAACACCCGCAAGAAAGAAATGTAATCCATGTATATTTTTTTCACATTCAACTGAGAAGTATTTTGTAAAACACTTAAAATAAAAATAAAATAAAGTCTTTTCTTGCATGATATGTTTACAGTATCCTTAGCTCCATCTTTGTTTGTATAGTTAAAAAATGGAGTCTGTTGGATTGGCTAGTAACAGCTTCTTTTTGGTATGTCCCATTGGATAAACTGAAGGTTACCACTGGATAACTTTCATACACCACTCTAACAAAAAACAGATTTGCATGAGCGGTCATAGTCAGCTCACTGCAGCCAATCAGGGATCAATCTGTGTGCAAGCTGAAAGCTGGTCAAATGCAACAGCCAAAGAGGTTTGAAACCTTTTGGCATTTTATACAGTGTGAATGATTAAATATTAAATTCAAATTTTGTCCCTGCCCATTTTCTAATTCCTTATTGTCTTTTTTTCTTTTTTTACTGATTTTGATCAAATCAGAAGTTCATTGTTTGTGTGTGTGTATGTGTGTTGTGTCTCCATTCTCAGTTCAAAATCAAAAGAATGGTCTACAGATTCAATAGCACTTTGTGCAAGGCTGAATGAATCGTGTCCAGAATAGCTTTTAGTCTCATTTATGTTACTTGAGCTACAATGAAAACACAAACAATCCCTCAAATGGAGTGAGAGCAAACATCTTCAGAAGGATCTCCAGCACACAAAGACAAACGATTTCCATATTTATTGCTTTTAGTTTTGATTATTTTACCGTTTCAAGTTGCCATCACTTATGTACAAATTTACACTACATCTTCATGGAAGTAGGTCTACCAACTTTCTTATCAAAGAAGCAGTGGAAGTACAAAAGTCAACAGGAAGTTCAGCCAGTAAACTGAGATTGGGAGATATAAGTGTGAGCTTCCAAATGATTCTTGTCGTGGGAGAGCTGGAAAACTTCCTCATTACTGTGCTGCAGCTGTGGGCACTGCACTGTGCAGGCTATGCATGACATGCAAGCCAGGATAGTTTCATACTATGTCTTTAATCTTGAAATTACATCTCTGACTGTAGCCTATTTATGGCAGAATGTATTATTTTATTTATATATAGAACTGGAAGAACTGAATGGTTAAAATGACTTTAATATTTAATTAATTGCATTATTAGTTTCATGGTGGTTTTTACGCTGCCATTTGCTTCGGGTTCACTTTAACTCTTTTATAATCATTGCACAGTCATACTTTGTACAGTACTACAACAAACTGAAGCACTGTTCCACATAGGTGCCAAAAGAAATTCAAGCTGTAATCGCAATAAATACTATATATACAGCCATTTATGGGTCCAGACATTCCTTCGGTTCCTAAAATCAACCCAACACTGAGGCACCACTGAAAGTTAAAAACAGTACAAATTCTTTCAGCTCCAATAAAAATAATTCATTAAAAAAAAGAGGATTTATAAGGTTTAGTGACATTAGAAGTTAGCAGGAAGTTATACTGCTAGTTTCAATCTAAAAATGATATACCAAATTCTGATTAAACTCTGCTGTCAGTTTGAATGGAAGACTAAAGAGCAGTGACATATAAACTATGCAGTGGTTAGCTACACAGCTACGGTTATGCTAATATAAACACATTAGCATGAAGGATGAGGGGTACATTTTTCCTCAGTAAAGGTTTATGTTGAGGGTGCTTGATGATCAGAGACACATACCATCACATGGCAGGGAAAACACATGGAAAACAGACCAAACTTCAGCTAACAGAGATTCTGAGAAGATCCCATTCAAAAGACAAGGTTAGCTACTAATATATACCTGTGTGGTTTGGATTAGGTGTGATCCAAGCTTCAGTATCAACACTGAAATCTTAGTCTACTTTGTCTCCTCTCCTCTGCTCGCTGCCTCACAAAGTGTATGTGTTTGTGTGTGTGTGCACAAACCCCCTGTCAAACTGAGTATTCCCAGCTACCATTTATTTGTCATACAGCTTCAACCGCCTGACAAGCACAGGAGGAAAAGCTTGGACCCATCTTTGCTGTCAGAAATGAACTATTCTTCTTCACTGCACCACAACAATATAGTTTTATGTATGGAATTCAACTCCATAGAATAAGAAAAAAAATAAGCAAATGAAAGGGAAAAGAGGCTCCTCCCACCAATTAAAAAGTTGTGTTTGCATTAACCAGATAAGCAGCATATCATCCTAGAGGGCCATGGTACAATTACTGTAATAGCTCACTGACTATTATATAATTGGTTCCTGTTAAAGCTGATAGTGGGGACTTTAAATTTGAGTGATTATATCTGCGCAAACCAATTTAAAGGTCCCATGTACATAGTGGCACACAAATGTCAAAATTGTCTAATCACTCTGTCCCATGTCCCACTAAAACACTTAGATGTGCATTAACCAATTACATCTAACCAATATACACTGTTTCTAGACACTGGGAGGTCCATGCTCAGCAGCAGAAGTATGCTGTTTTGATAGAAAGAGGACACTGGGTGAGGGTTTACTAGAGCAGATATTTAGGTCAGCTGACACAGCACCTCAGTAGCAAGGTCTGGATCTGAGGTTTTAGGTACAGAGGTGTGTCTGTTATATATCTTAATGGCATACATGCTTACTCATCATATAATGTACCGTACCTGAAGTGTCACAAGCTGAGGTCTCCTCAGTGGTCTGTTTCTTGGGTGCACTTTTCCTGTATACAATATGAGGTTTTGTGTGTTCCTCTTCATAGTGTTCTCCTTGATAGCTGTGAAGGGGCTCCACAAAATACTCCCCTTCTGGAGACCTGAAAGTGCCGAGCTGGGTAACAGAGAAGACACATAGCAGTTAGTCTACAGCAATCTATACTCTCTAAGTGCTTATAAAACCAGGCAGAATAATCTATATCTCGAGGATCTTTTAGTATTGAGCTCAGTGCAGATCACAAACCACACTAACACTCTGCAGTTTGTACTTAACCTAGGAATGTAAAAATAAGCAAAACACAGACATAGCAGCTTTCAGTGGTAAAAACAAAGTACATTTGCATTCATGTTATAACAGAAGAAAGGTCTAAATGTGAGACCTTTGATTTCTATCAGGAAAACACTAAGACTGTATGTTCTTGGCAAGTATGCTGCAAACCTTGTGTGTGTTTGGCACGTTTAGCATGAGTTGGTTAACTTAGCGGTCTAGGATCTTCCAGATAAGATTCATGGACAGTAAAGCACACATATGGAGAACCATCAGGAAAGCTTGGGGGGAAAGGTTGGTATAATGTTTGCTTGCCACATGTTTCTAATCCCAGATAATCAATGGTAAAATATAAACATATCATAAGGAAAAAACGATTTGGCTATGTGTATTAGTATTTGATGCTGTTTGTTCTGCTTACATTTCCTTCAGCAAGACATTTTTTCTATTACTCTGCAAAGGCCTGCACTTGAACTTTTGTCTGGCAAGACAAAAGAGGATCTCACAACAATAAGTTATTTTAGAATGTACTGCAATGAAAGGCAGCATTGCCTGTTTTAGGATGGAGGTTTTGGATAAATAATAATATATGCTTCATAAATGTCAGCTCAGCTCCACAAAAGCTCCCTGCAGAGCAGAGGATTCAAAGCATTTTAAGTTTGATTTGTCATTTGGGAAAAAAGCTGGCCTATTACTCTTGTCTGTCACCTCACTGTGGTTTCTATGTATAAACTCCTCTGAGTGCACTTTTCCTCCACTACAAAGCATCACTCATCAGGACTGCCTCTTTAGGAAGCCTGGGAGCTGGAACAACTTGTCGTGACGTCAGTACCACCCGTACTCCGGCTGAACTCGCGTGCGTAAAGACGTCACCGACTACCGGTGGACCAGAAAGAGACACGAATGTGGAGTAAACCTGAGTGCAGTCAGCCGACTTGGGCTCTTTGCAGCAAGCCACAACCGAGATTCTCTGTAACTGATCAGTTACTTACTTTCTGGATGCGCCCCACTACACGATCCTACCACGAATACAATTTTGAACAATTCTCAAAGTTTGATTTTTCTCTTAAATCAGCTACAGCTTCACTCAAAAGTCTCCAAAACACGTACACAACTTTTTATGCCCTCATGCTGCAGAAGTAAAGTGAATGTAAAATGATCACGCGCACGACGAGTACAACCGCGCGTAAAAACTCACCAGTCCGGAGCACAGACTGATGACTGCGGCGTGCTCTGCATGTGCATTTACTTGTCCTTTGTAAAAGCAGTGCCTTAACTCCGTGTCCTCCTCATCCTCCTCATCCTCTCTCTCATCTGCTGCAAAATCCGTTACGTTTTCTCCTCGGGCTACTCCAAGTATTGTCACAGTGTAGAGAGGTGCGATAAATCCCGAATCCAACGTCAGGTTGAGGTGATAGTCCTGTCCGAAAGCAGATATCCTGTAGTGGATATTCGGCGCGGCCCAGTGATCCGTGCTATTGCTGGTGCCCTCATCCAAACTTCGCCTTTTCCTTTTGAAGTGCACACTGGTTGGAAAGTTGTCACCGGCTTCATTCACTCGCACCGGTGTTACAATCTCATAAGCGCCGATCTCCTCGTTTACTGTGTGAATAAAGATAGAAGAATGTAAATGCGGTTAAAAAACAGTCTGCTTACATTATAAATCAGTGGGTAAAAAGGTTTAAGGATTATTGTTCTGTCAAAGTTGTTTCTGTCTTGAAAATCTGTTGTTTTAGTCAGAAAAAGATAGTCAGTGAACTTCAGGCATCTAAACGCTGCAAGTCATTCGCTTGACTGAATTCAAAACTCATTCATTCTCTGCCGTCAGTGTTAGAAAACAGCTGCATGAGAATTTTTAAGAAATGCGGGGGTTGTCACAGCAAAAATACTTTACCTGTGCTTGAATTCAAAAGCAATGTCCCCGTAGATGCGACTACATTCAAGAAATCAGGGAATAGTAGGAACCCCAAGCCCCAGAAGAGCACATGCATGATTGTCCACGTTCAGAGGAGAGAGCCAGCCTGTATTCCCTTAGTAGTACTGTATTCCTGCGGTAACTCCGGGCTTTCCGCCTCCGGTCCGCCTGCCACATCCAATTTTATTATCCCAGACTCTTGAGTTGATGGTCTCTGGCCGATGAAGTACACTGCTGGGACGTGAGCGCGTCGCGGATTCCCTGACGAACATGCATACTGCAGAGAGGAGTGGGCTGCTCCAACACTCAACTGCGATGGGCTCCGCTTGCCCGTGAACCAACTCTCTCCCCAGCTTAGAGGGGCGGGATCAGTCTAATATAATATCAGTTGGGTTGTTTCAATCTATACCACCTATACTCAGAGAGAGCTGCCCAACTAATCTGACGTAACGTGTAGACAATGTGTGCGCAATCCAGCTGCAAATTTGCATCGTGACACAAAGTGACATACCGACTTTTATTGTTGAGTTAATCACGTTTCAGAGGGGTGGACAGATGCGCAGCAGATCGGTGACTATGACAGTGAGGTGGGGCCCATATAGGAAATGCCTGCCCTGGGGGCAAATGAGATAATCTTAGCTGTATACTTAGAAGTTCACGGGATCACAGAGTGACAAAATTCAAACTGGCAACCGGTGCAGCCATATACAGGCCTGGTTTTAGGTCTTAAGTAGGTGCTGGAAAAGGTATTGTCTGAGGACAGTGGTAATGGTTTTATTAGGGTAGTCTTGAAATCTGGGTCAGTCATCTCTCAAGGAGATATTCCAGAAAGATACTTTAACAAAATTACTCGGCGTTACTGTAGTGCATAATCTGGATTCTGACATGTACTCAGGTAGATTACTCCATTTAGACTCATTTGATTGAAGGCATCTGTGCATGCTTCCCAGCCCACATAAGCTTATGTGGTGATAAATGCTTGCAGCTGGCATATGACTTCACAGCTCATTTGTTGTGTGCAATCAACACACATGGCCTAGAATGAGGCTACATGAAACACTGGGTGTGCAGGTGCATAGATGAAATTATAAGCACATCATATAGAATGCCTGTGTTGTTCAAAAGCACAAAATAAAACAAATAAAAGTGGAGAAAATAGCTCAGTTGCTTCTGTAATTATGTTGATTTCATATGCATGTGAAATCTATCTTTCTTTTTCCTTCTTTCTTTTTTAATAGACAACATCTTTAAATAAATTCACACCAGCTTTTTTAATCATGGCCTTTTCCTCTTCACAAAACCAACATTCTTGGCTAAACGGCAATTGGCCACCCATTTGCACCAGTAAGGGCTAATTTTCTTGTATGATGGATGATCCACCATGAACAAGTTTAGTATGATCATAGGGGTCAGTAAAATGTTAGCATTTGAGATCACTGGTTGTAATGACCCACACTTGAGGTTCCTAAGAATACCTTTACGTCATGACTTAAAAGAATTCCCAAACCTCCTAGCCCTTCCACTGGAGCTGGAGCTCTTTTTTTCTTTTCTTTTCTTTTTTGCAAAACCATCCCAAATAACAACCCAGGGACAGCTGTGGGTCACAAACCCCTTTTAAATACACCCCTTTTATCTCCAATTAGTCTCTTTTCCAAGAATTCATTATAACACAGTTTTACAGCACACTGGATCACAGGTAAGTAATAACAGTTGGGAGAAAATGTGCTTAGGCAGCATGTTTATGTACAGCAAATACAACTTCAGAGGGCTATTTACTCTTGTTCCAGTTGCTGCATTGTTACAGATGCTATTCATTTAAAAGAAATTATAATTATGTTTTTCAAAGAATGGCTATTTGAGTTACTGAAGTCACTGTTGACACAGCGCTTACGAAAATGGATTAAAAAGCTACTTTTCCACCTTAAATATCAGCATATGGTTAACATCTTCGGTGGGCTGATTTCGATTCTCAACAAAGCGGTTACTACAACTGGGGGTGTGTGTAGTGTGTAGTGTGTGTATGTGTATGCGTGTTCTCAATGAATGGTGGTCACTGAGGTCATCAGAGTCACCCTTCCTGATTTGTGTGCGGGCAGCATCATTCAGAAGAGCTATCAGCAGTGTAAACTTCACTTCCCCTCCAGATCAGATAAAGAGCTGATAGGAGGCGGAAAGCTTGAATGAAGTAGCCAAGCCTGGGCTGGGATTTCAAAGAGATACACTTTAATTGTTTGGCTTTTAAAATGTCCCTTTTCTTGATCTTACCCTCAGCCCCCACCCAACAGACCTTCCAGGCCCAGTGATCTTGACAAGGCAATATCCCTGTGTAGTGTAGTGAATCTGAAAAAGACCAACAAATGTATTGTTGAGCAGTCCAATATTTGTTGAGATATTTCACATTAAAACACATGAGATGCTAAATTCATGGTCCCACACTGGTGCCTGTTTGCATACGGACAGTATAAAAAACTGACGTAGCTACTGTGACATCACTTCTGAAAGTCTCGAAATAAGATAAGATAAGATAAGATAAGATAACCTTTATTAGTCCCACACGTGGGAAATTTGTTTTGTCACAGCAGGAAGTGGACAGTGCAAAAGTTATGAAGCAAAAATTAGAATAAAATAAAATAAGAATAAATGAGCACTGGTTCCCAAAAAATGGATGTGACTTTGACATGGCATGCTCATTCACCAATGATGTCACTGACAGTTAGTTAGCCAATAAGCATGCACTCTCTTATGAAGATAATCCTCCATTTTGAAACATGGTATGACCAAGACTTACAAAACATACTAAAATATTTTTTCAGTATAATCCAAAATGAGTGACTGACCCTGTTTATTTAGCAGGAAAGTGTTAAAGAGGTCGACACAAAAGCCATTTTTTACATAGACTTCTATGTGACCACAAGTATTTTTGCAGCCACAGCTATCGCCATCTGGTGGTCTTCAGCTGAAATGCAGTTTTATGTCACTTCTGCATTGGCTTCACTTTTCTACATCATTGTTTTTCTGTGTATGAATTCAAGGCATAGTATAGCATAACCAATGCATTGACTGAATAACCAAAATAACCAAATGATCCATGTATTTTCTTTATACTGCCCCCTGGTGATAGTGTATAAGCATAACATGTAGTCATAGGTATGAAAAGCTCTTTATAGCTCCTGCTGACTACCCATGCATGATTATGCTGGTTGTGTTCATTACATGAATTCATTCAGGAGTCTTTGAGATATTACAGTGGACTCAAAAACAGTCCACTTGGCAAACACTGCCATCCATTAAGCCAATGTTTTACCATAGCCCAACAAGGCAGAAAATACATATTGCCATTTCTTGAGGAGTTATTTTGTTTGCTGAATATTTTGTGATTCCATTGCATACGTCTGTTTGTGTTTGTGATTTCTAAAATGGAAAAATGTCTCAAATAAATACCTCAGAGCAGCTTTGGTTTGAAGTGGAAACACTGTGTGCCGATCAGGATTAGTTTGTAGCAGAATTTGGAGGAGATTCCCTTTTCTGTGGCCTGTACATAATATACATCAGTATAGTCCACAGGCCATGAAACAGATGTATTCCTAGGAGAAAAAAATATGGTTTCTGTGGCTGCACACTTACTACATCTTTCAACATGAGACTACTTGGACTTCCAACAGTACATTGGTAAATAACCAGACACAGAGACGCATGGCTTCCTAAGACCTGCAGGCAAAGACGGGCAACCGCACACAAACACGAATGGGTGCACATGTTCAAGCTAAGTCACATGCTCTTATTCTTTAACTAGCAAAGCAGACAGCAGGCGCTGAGAGTTTTACCAGGGAGGAATGGAGGGAGGGGGAGGTGATCCTGTAAATGGGCTTTTTAGGATAGTCTCAGGCAAGTTTATGTTGGGTGAGAGCTTGAGCAAAAACATTGTTCAACATCTGAAGTGCAATTAAGGCTTCGGTGGAGCTTTCACAGACCACAAGATAGAGGTCTGGATTCTGCCCAAGTCGTACAGCAGCTGTCAGCAGGTCTCTCCAAAATCAGAATGCTTCCCAGATTCTCTGGCTCTCTGTGGAATGGCAACAATAGACTTCATGCCAGAGACCAAATTAATCACTCCGCAGATTCAATAGGGGAGGGGGATAGTCATCAGAGGTGTAGTGCAGCACAGCTTGTGTAGCACTGTGACAAAAGGTACCACATTCATACAGTAGGGGATCCAACCTCTGTGATCCTTTAAAATCCAAAAAGCTTTCTTTAATGAACTCTTTTGTTTACAGAGGAGTGAGCAAACAGAACCACTTCTTCACTAAGTCTTTGTAGAAGGTAATCCATTCTTTCACACCAATATTATGATGCATCCACACGGTGAAGAGTAAAGTCTGCAGTAGGAGGTTCTGGACAACTATGGTGTTATGATGAGAGTATTAGTAGTTTGGGCTTATTCACGTTTGAGAATGCTTTTTCTCACGTGAACGTGACTCTGCGTATTATTACACATAACAAACGTTTCAGTCATGTGAAAAAGTAGGAACATCAGATGGAAATTGTCGGCTTTCAGGCCACCACTTCAACCTCTTTGAAGCCCAGTCTAAAAATAAAAACGGTATATCGAGACAAATTACATGTAAAACTGACATTTTATGGTGACTTTTTTATTTGACATGACACCAACTATGAATAACACCAACTATGAATCTTGGTGGTGGAAAAGTCTTGGTTTGAGGTTGTTTTGCTGCCTCTGGAACTGCAGCTTGCAGTCACTGGTTTAACTATGAAATCTGCATTATATCAGACAGCAATTTGAGAAAAAAAGATACTTGGATACTAACTGATAGTTGGTTTTGCCAAACAATTGGGTTAGATACACATTTGCAACACCATACCAACACTCCTGTTTTAACTTAACTAGTTGATACACAGTTTCATACATCACAGTTGCAGACAGACAGGCGCACAGCCCCACTAGCAGCTGAACACACGAAGGCAGCACAACAAACTTGGAATCTTAAAGATTGACAACCAGTCTTTGTGAGGAATGTTGCAAGGTTAGTAAAGCTCCTGTTTCAGCAGCATTTAAGTATTCCATAGTTATCACACATGTTAACCTGGCCAGCACACATGCTAACGTTAGCTGTTTAACTATTAGCACTTACCTGATAGCCATTATTAAGATAGTCGGTAGTGACTAGTAATAAAATGATAATATTAAGCTAGGCAGCAAATATTTTCCTGTCCATCTGTAACATCAAGAGATAGCTTTTAGACAGATATCAGCACATGATCTTAAATAGTATATAGTAGCATATGTTAAGATGTTTGCACAGACCAATATTGTTCTTTAATCGTTCTTTTTTTTAAAAAAATGCCTCTTTATTTCGTCGTTGTTATTTTTGTCATTAATTTTGATATGTTCCCTTGTGTTGTGATACAGCTGTGGCTCGGGTGGTAGAGCAGGTCATTTACTAAACAGAAGGGCCGCGGATTGATCCTGGACGCATTCATCGGAGTGTGTGATTGGATGAATGAGACTTGTTGTAGAAAGTGCATTGAGTCCTTAAAATTGGTAGAAAGGTGCTATATAATTCTTGGTATCAATGGTACTTAGTATAAAATCTAGTATTGTGACAACTGTATTTAAGATAATGTGCAGATAAATATCTGTCTAAAAGTTGTGGTTAAATCGGAAGATTAAGGCAGTGTAAAGAAAATCCATGGATCACCTTGTTTTATTTATTTTTTTCAAACAGAAGAGGACATCTTAAGCACATTAGCGTATCCACCCTCCATTTCACCAGAAAGCAGAAATGTGGAGGTAAAGTCAAACACTTTTCTGTGAGATGTTATTTGTCTGTGAGCCTTGTTCAAAGGGGGATTCCTTGTCTAATTTTGCCACATGACTGTATGTCAGAAACTTGTAATTGTATTTTAAGACACTGACACTAAAACCTGCATACGCTGCATCACTGTATGGTTGTGGGATATGTATGGGTTTTCACGTTTTTTCTTTTTTTTTCATTAACAAGCCACTCATCAGTGTGCAGTAAGATCTATTTCTCCTCTGCTTCATCTACTTCTTTGTCATATTGGATATAGTTTAGTGTTCTGGGTCAAGGATTCTATTTTGTGCCTGTCAGAGCTTGTAGAATAGGCTAGCCTAGGTCCTGCTGGCAAGGCCACCGCATAAGTGGGTCATCTGGGACCTAGAAGAGCCAGCAAGCTCACTATAGCTGACAGGCACACAGCAGTGTGCACCAGTATGCAGCCAGATGTCAGGGGGAGCGCTTTACCACAGAGAAAATTTGCGATAATACAAAGACATTTTCAATGAAAAGGGTATGAAAAAGGTGGTGGTGGTGGTGGGGGGTCATCCTGACTCTGCTTCAGAAAGGTCTGACTGTTCATGTCCTAAGATGAACAGTCAGCTTTTAAGAGGACTTTAAAAATTACAGAGGTGCATGTTTCTTCTACAAGGAGAAAATTTAAAATGTCTTTGTAAATATAAACATTCTCTCAACTTGTGTTTCCATCACGGGGCCATAAATCCTGGTCTGCCTTAATCTAATCTTTCAGAAGCCATTTAGGATTAGCTTCATCAGCTAACCAAGAAATTATTGTTTTGCCAAATCAGATTTAATCAATCAATAATCGCATCATGGATTTAACACAGAGAGGTGAATGGCACCAAGGCCACAGTGGCTTTGACTGACAGCATGAAAGTGGAAAATATGTCCACACACACACACACACACACACACACAGAAATATCTCACCTGCATTACATCATGCTACACACAAAAGATTTATAATGCTTATAAATGGAAGCAAAACTTTAGTAAAACAAGTAAAACAAAACAAAAAAAAGAACTGGTGGAGTTAAGATATGAAATCCAACTCAAAGAACGTAGTTAAACATATTTCTCACAATACAGTAGAACCACAAAAACCTCGTTCTAAAACTTTTAAACAATCCAATATGATGTATGCTACGCTGTAATTATGAAGCATACAAAAATGGTAAACAAAATGTACAAAGGCAAATTTGGTATAAACAACCAACCAGCAATGCAGCTTTTCAAGTGCAAACTGTAACGTTCAATCTAAAAGAAAGACGGAACAACCAATTTGTTGCTGTCAGCTTGGTCTTGTCTGCTCTTATTGGCTCCATATGCAGAAGCTGTGAGTCACCTCTGTAATGATTTCATGTTTTTTTGTTTTGTTTTTTCAAACAGGATGTAAAGCAGAATATTCATGGGATATACACAAAAGCCAGCCATCTTTAAAATTAAATTAGAGGAGTCATAGCAGGCTGATTCTGATTATATCTGGGATCAAAACTATAGAAAAATCTCTGTGACCAGAGGGTGGTGGATTAGATCTGGGCTTCGCTGTAATGTCATTAAAAGTCAAAAATCTGCAGCTCTAACACAAATGTCTCTATATGTTGTTGTACAAGCACGGACAGTCACTTTCATTTTACTCTTGTTCAACACCTGGCCGTGCCATTTTGACAAATGAAGATCTGTGCTGAAAAAACTGTTGTAGAAAAACTGGTCGTCCTCTATACTGTGCTTTTGTTTTGTGTATCTTTCTGTTTAAGACTTCAGAGGTACAGTTAATATCCCATTTCAGAGATCTAGGATTCCTTTAGATTAAATCCTAAGGAAACAGCCATTCCAGACAGATACAAAGGTAAGAGCATCCGTCTATGGAGGAAATTGGGCACGGCAGACAGGGGTGCTCTGCTGTGAGGTTGTAATGGAGATTTAAGAAGTTATTGGTACACTACAAACCCCACAGATTTCTACTTTCAAGCCTTTGGATTTTTACGATGCTATTCTGCAGTCAATAGCCTTTTTAAAAAGCACTGCACTGCAGCCGAATAAAAAATATGTCAGATGGACATGCTATGACAGCTTGGCTCTTCATGCAGTTCAAGTGAAACGTCCAAAATCTGCAAATGAAATCACAGACGTTTCATACTTCATTGCTTCTTATTGCCTCCAGATACACAGGGGAAGGCAATCGATCCAAAGAGATCAGGACTGCCCACACTTGCTCTGCTCTCTCTGTCTTCTTTGTCATGTTTTTTGCATTTACTCCTACCTGGATCACCCTGAGGTTCAGTTTCTATCCTATTGAAGCGTTGGCGTCTCATAGCTGAGGTCACATCATCACACATTAGTTTGAAACTAGTTGTCATCTTATTCGAGCCTCATGGGTGACTTTTAGTTCTAGTCGGTCTCGTTGTAAAATGTCTCTTGTTTTTGTTGTTGAGTAAATCCAGACATTCTGAAAGTGTGATATGCTCATCGCAAACAACATACTCTATTATGGTACTCTCTTATTATGTCTAAACATAGTCCAAAACCAGGCAGATTATAGCGTGTTTTGTTGTGGCGGCCGTAAACATCAGCGAGCCAAAGTAAGGTAAAAATTCTTCATATCAATCTCATTGCGGCACCGGTTTCTTCATTTTTGAATATCTTATTATGACAGGTATGACAAGTTTAGACACGGAGACAAAGCGAAATACTAAAAGGCAGTGTGTGATTCTATGGAGTTAAGAGAGATGGAAAGCTGCTCTGTTAATGGCTGTGTAGGTGGAGCAGGCCTCTGTTTTTGACATTAGACAGTGCAAATGTAACCATTTTCATAAGGAATTCACAAATATCAAGGAGTAGGGATGAAAGTTTACGCTAAACCAAAGAAGCATGCCACAATCAGCTAATAGTGGTCACATATGGGCTGGCTTTTAATCAGTGTGGAATGGTGAAGTTAAGCCACTGCACTGCTGGGATCTCACAACGTTTCCCATATGAAAAAGAGCAACACTGACGGGTTTTTGGCAAACAAAGAGAAGTGAATTTGAACATATTCACGAGCAGCACTGCAGAGGCAAACCAGTTTACACTCCATTTAATGTGAAACCATATGAGAGTTAAGCCATTTCAGAGCATAAGACTTACATTAAGCCATACACTCAGTGTTGACAGGAGCCGGTCCACAAGAAAATAACTTTGGGAAGTGAAAGATGGAGACTCTTTGCCTGCCTCTGTCCCAAACCAAAAGGCTGTTCAGCTGTTATTAGAATTAGAATAGTGTTTCAGGTTTTTCCACTCTATTTTATATATTTGGGTTGCTATTTTATCAGCCATTCTTTATTAGAATTGGAGAAACTTTTTCAGAGCTTTGAAAAGCACGTGTCGCATCATCCCAAAGTAAAATCTGTGACCTGAGCGGGAAAGCGTGGGCCAGTGTTAGAAACACAAATGCACGTGTGCAGTGAACCATACAATGCAAAAGAAAACCTCAAAGACAGATTATTTTTTCCACTTAAGTGCTTAGTGCTTGAGCAGTTTTTCAGTAATTTCAATTGATCAGATGATTACTGGAATGGTTTTTCAGATCATACTTTATTATTATAACAGAAGCAACTGTGGGGGGAAAGCCTTGCTCCTCTGTCCTTCTCATGCAGGTTTCTGCTCTCTCCATCGCTTGCTTGCCGTCTGTTAGACATCCTGCTGACACTATTTTAGCCCATTTCACAAGGGTGTGCTGACCACAGCCTGCCTTTTTAGTTTGTATACTAAATGCACAGCAGAGAGGGATCCCTTTTGGACGCGTGGTTTCCTGAAACAAGCCATCTGCAACTGCTGTGCTCTCTGTGCATAGCCTGAGGAAAGAGGACAGACACAAACAAAGCAGATTCATATACTGTATGGCCCTCCACAAGGAATTCATTCTTTTTCTAGTCCTTACTTTGGCTCATAAAAACTTTTATGTCAATTAGAATCTCTGTTAGAAATGTCCTTTACCTCAGTATGAAAATCTGTTTTAAAAAGAAAAACTGAGGCACATGAATGATCAAGGCCATCTCTCAGTTTTCACTTTGTTCCTTTTCAGTACTTATTTCTTTATTCTTTTCTCTGTATGAGCCCATTTTTAGTATTGATGATGAATGATGGTCCATTATTGGTATAATTAAAGTAGTAGAATGGTGAGCAGTAGCACCGGGGAAACGCGATTAATGTTTGACCTCCTGGAATCAGCAGCCTCATATCTATAGTTATAAAATATTTCAGGAGCTTGCAGTCTGGATTCAGATGAGCTGTGGGAAAATAGGGAAAAGTGCCCAAGTGACTAAGTGAGTGCACTATGGGAGGTGATGAGAAAAGAGTCACTGCTTCACTATTTATTCAGAAAAAAACATCCACAGAGAACAGAAAATTACAAACCCTTTCATTTTGCAGCTGGGGCTTAAGTTGAGTATCACTTGAAAACCACACCAAGAAAAGATGTCATGCAGTGGTTCCAATTGAGGACATCTTGGTAAAACCAGCAAATAATTGTTTTACATGAAAATAGCAGATGCATAAACATGTCAAAAGTCAGTGTGCAAAATCATTTTTATTGTAACACTGTATCCCCAAAGACTTTGGCCTCTGGGGGAAACGGTGTTCTGTGTTAGAGTCAAAGCAACTACAAAAACCTTCTCAAGTCATTTTAATTCTAAAGTTGCTGATATCAGTTGTTAACTCTGTAAAAGTTGGTAATTCAAAGCCAAACAGAAAACTTTGAGTTGCACAAAACTTCAGCCCACACTGAGCGAAGCAGCCACAGTTGGCTGCAGCTTTTTCTCTCTCATCAGTGTTTGCGAACTTCACTCAGAACACCCCACAGAGCCCAAGTGGCTACACGAGGACCGGTCCATCAAATGAACAACAGATGAACCTAATTATATAATTTCCATCTCATTAGCTGAAAGCTCCTAACCTGGTTATTCCTCCAGTTTTGTTTTGTATCTGATAAGACAGTCGCTGAGTGCCCTGCAGGGTAAAGGGCAGTTATGTGCCAGGCCAACTTCCCCTAGCACGATTACTAAGCTTCCCTCCGACATTAAGGCATCCCCAAAGAGTCATTTAAATGAGCTTTAACAGATTAATTTGGATGTTGGATACCGAAGGGAAAACCTGTACGTGGCAGCACAGTGTTGACACAGAAAATGGTCTTGTTACAGTTTGCCAGTATTCATCTGTCTTCATTTGTTTTCCCACACTTCTGATGAAACGGCTCTGGAAAAACATTTACTGTTCTCAACATGAAAGCATGGATTTATCAAACACCCATATGTTTTAGGTCTGTCTGTTGTGGAATTTTCACAGCAGTTATCACACAAATGTCCAGCAGTTAATTATAAAACACTATCTTTGTGTCATTTCCATTACTTCACCCTGCAAGTATGAAATTCAGTCATCATCTCTAAGTAAGAAAGTAGGAGAGGTGCTGCCAGATGAAGCTGCACTTTCATACTTATGTTACTGTGTGTCATAAACACCATCGGAGAACTTTCCGTACGGGCTCCATGCGGGGCTCCGGATACTGACATCAGCCGCCTTCTTTCAGTCTCTGGTTTCAATAAAAGTGCAGAAATCAACTCAGAATTCCCCCTTGAATCCGCGACATCTGTTTTTCAATGCTGAGATAGGCACAGTCGTGCTCTGCATGCTTTGATGTTGTTAGCGATACATGACATGTCATTCTCTTTTACAGGTTTAAACACCATCCAATAAACAGGAGAGATGACAGAGATAATTAGGGACAAAAAAACAACTGAATTTCTGCTGAACATTTAGATATAAAGCCATGGGTAAAAAAACAAAACAAAATAGGGAGTGGGGAAATGAAAGCTCACATAAAAGGAGTAAAAATATATCTGTAGCTAAAGATATACAGAATATACATAAAGGAGTTTAATTTCATTAGAGTTAGTCTTTTATAGGCTCAGTGTTGTTGGATCTTTGCAGTGTCTTGTAGCCAGGCTGTCATTTCCAGGCTTTTAATCAGTGTTTATATGAGAATCTGCCTGTGCCTGATAAGGGTTGGATGTAGTAGCCCAGGGGAGCATCCTCCCCTCCCATCCTGCTCGCTGAATGGAAATCAATGAGATTACATCTTCAAACACAAGAAACGGACCATATTACTATACAACCAAATCCTGTGGTCAGAGGAACTATGGATACTACTCACCATATCTTTTCACAGGAGTCATCATGCCACCCACCCCAAACACCAGCATCCCTCAGCACACCCCTTCGTATTTTGGCAGGAGTGGCGGCCCCGCGCTGCCGGGTGAACAAATCGTTTCCAGCTCAGGTCCCATTCGGGATGTTTTAACCTGAGAACGAGGGGGGGTCTAGATGTGCTTTAAAAACACATTGTAAGCCTCTTTGTTTATGGAAATCGCAATCTTCTTTGAAAAATGCTGATGTAGGGGTTTTTTTCTTGAAAATAATACACAGAATCAATGACTGTTATCAAAACCTCCTTGGTTTAGCAGCTGAAACATCAAAATGTGCATCTGAGCAAAACACAAAGTGTTCCAACTCCACGTTTCACTGCAGTCTCACCAGTGAGTGAAACTGTTGCTCCATAAAATTTTATCGCTGAGTTTACCAACTGTATCTTTAAACGCTGTTAATTATGCTTTGCAAGTGCCCTTCATCTCCTTAAGCTAACTCGACCCCATAAGGAGGAAAAAAATCAGAAACTCCCCCCCAGAAACTATACTGTTCTCTGTTAAAAACAAAACTGTGAACCTGGGTTTAATCTTCAAAGAGCTGGACTGTTAATCCTTGCTCATAAAATGTATAATATTGCAGTGTTTTCATTCTAAGGGAGATTGTGTGTCAGTCTGCTTCTAAAACGGGTGTGCTTGCCAAATGCTACCATATGGCAGTGTTTCTAGGAAAGTTGAATGAAGGGACATGAGATGAGCTCACAAGTGGAGAGGAGCTGAGCCATATGGTCTGTCACACTAAAAAAAAGAAAGATGATATGATGGAAGTTAACGTTTATAGTATCCACTGAAATGCAAGTGCAGATAGATGCGAATGTATGTGTTAGGACACACCACATTACATGTGTGCCAACACATGGAGGAAAACAAAGACGAAATCACTGGGTCAGAATAACTACTAGTTAACATCCTTTTTCTTTTCACAGCATAGACTCTTGACTAAAGATTGATATTGTTTTTCTGGTTTAAAGCCTTAACATTAGTTTCATGGCTGCTGCACCCTTGGGGTTTTGGGGCTACGAATAAGCAGAGCGGGTGTATATAACATCTATATTCTGTTGGCTTGTAACATATGGAGCTTTTAAAGAGTAGCTGAAGCATGCCAGTCTGGTGAAAGCTATATCCTTGAGACTGTCATTGTCATTAGTTACACTCCAACGGACCCATAATGCACTGAGTGTTTCTTCTCCACTCACCTTTTTTCTCTATCTATGTGTTTATACACCACTCTGCCTTTAATCATTTGTTTTTAATAATGTCTGGCTCTCTTCCACACTTCGCTTTAATCCCGACCAGTCGCTGCAGGTGGCTGCTCCTCCCTGACCCTGGTTCTGTGGAGGTTTCTTCCTGTTAAAAGGGAGTTTTTCCTTCCCACTGTTGCCAAGTGCTCTTTCAAAGGAGGTCATGATTGATGGCTTTTCTCTGTGTTATTGCACGGAGGTCTTATTATTATTGTGGTCTTTACCTTACAATATGAAGCACCTTGAGCTGACTGCTGTTGCAATTTGGCACTATATAAATACAACCGAATTGAATTGAACTGCAAATACATCAGAATGTAATAAGTGCTTTCAGTTGCTCGTTTATTCCCCAAGGTCACCACTGCAGATGGATCTACATGTTGATTTGGCCAGATTTTACAGATGTCCCCCCTTGACACAACTCCCCCATTTATCTGGGCTGGGGACCAGTAACAGGAGTACACTGGGTTATGACCCCTGAGGCTGAGTTTATGTCTCCTCCTGGTTTCAAACCAGGGATCTTTTCCATGTAAGGCACATGTGTTAATCACTACAATACAAAGCCTCTGGAAAGAGTTTGTTTTTTTGCTTATGGTGCAATCATGATCAGCTGATCAGTAATGTTTTCATGTTTCGAAACATGAAAACATTACTGAGATTAACAATTGCTGGGTGTCATTTCTACAGCGTAGCCACCACTGGTTAACACCTGACAGCATATGAGTGCTACAGCACCTGGGGTGTGAAATAATTTATAGGATTTTCAAGTTTAAAGTCCTATAGGTAGAAATGGCAGGATCACTTGGGACCCACCGTCTCTGCCTACGCCTATGCTTGTGACTCCTCTGACACGCAGGAGAAGCTAAACAGAAAAAAGCATCTCCAAGAACACAAGTTTGTGGATTTCCGTCATGACTGCCATACAGCTTGTGGATTTATTGTCCAATTACTTTACTTATTTACTGTGGCTTTTTAGATCTAGTTTGGGTATGAAGATTGATGAGGGTGTAATGCTTATTTTTTTGTAAAGCTGTTTATTTACAGCTGCCTTCTCGTCTCCCACTGTTTTTGGAGCTCAGCATAATAATAATGTGCCCTAAAGTTAGAATGACAGTACGTGTGTAAATCCAGTAAACAGGATCAGTTGACAAGGAACGGAAGAAAAGGGGGAGGAAAATGGGAGGATAGCAAGTAGGAGGCAATGAAAGAAAATAGGAGGGAGCAAAGAAGAATATTCCAATAAAGCACAACTTCAGATGTGACAATAATCGATTTAATATAGTTATTTAAATCCAATGCATTCACTTTGAAATAGGTAATTTATTCAATCAGTAACTACTGAGGAAACAAAGTGGATGAATGACAGACTGTATCCAGACATTTCAAATGTCTATCAAGAATTAAAAACTGTTTTCTTGTCCTTTCTGTTTCTTGTTGCCGCTCCAGGACTGAAAAATGACACTAATGCTGAAGTGTGAAAAACTTCAGTTCCTCAATGGCTGCTGGTCAGATGAATTGCAGTTAGATTTCAATTAGAAAGCAAACATTTTGTAGCACTGGAAACAACAAATCTTACAACATATTTTAAGACACTCAAACATGGAACAGGAGCAGAAAAATAGAAATGTCCAAAACGGGAACAAGACAGAATAAACCTCCACTAAACTGGCACTGAGAGCCAGATGAAGGCCAATACTGAAAGGACACCATGGACCCATGTTTGGCATCACCTGGTACCAATCTGCAAGTCCATGTTTTAGACTGAACCCCTTTGCTCCAGACTCCAGAAGATGGTTTGTTTATTATATGCAAGAAATGCTGTAGAACTTCATGTGTTTACAACCTCAAAATGAATCTGGGCTGCTATTCTGTCATTACAAAAACCTTCTGCCACACACTGAATTCCCTCAGATTTAAAACGGGATCTCCAGCTTCCTGACAAATACATCAGAGCATATGTGCTCCGGGGATTGTTTGACCACAGCGTTGCTTGCGTGTCTGGAAATATTACAAAAACTACAAAAATGGTTCAAATGCAAAACTCGTTTGTAATTACACTGTTGAAAGGAATACAACCATTTTTTCTTTGGTTTTTTTTGTTTTTCCTTTTGGTCAGCACTTCCAACATTGCCCATGTGGAATCTGTGAATCTCCATTGTGGTTGTTTCCATTTTTAGCACTGCTGTAGTTAGTTATATAATGAAATAGTTTTAATTAGGCATATTCTTTCATGTTGCAAGGGAGAATAGCCACATATGTGCCTCTCTCTGTGAGAACACAGAAGAGACACAGGACTGAAATTGTGCATGACGAGCCGTGGTCGTCCAACCACAAACCACCGATGGATTTTATCTTTCTGCTGCGTCCATCAAGAAAACCCTGAATGAGGTCAAAAGACTGCCAAACACTACTACATTACTACGCACTAAACCTTTTTTTTTTTTGCCATCATACAATTAATTCCCTTCATCTTTTGCAGGAGCCGAGTCTCCTTATCTGTCAGTGCTGGTGGACCATGCGAACAACATACCCAAATATTAGCGAGCCAGAGAGTGTGGAAAAGCAAATGGAGCCAGCTGACTGACGGTAACACATTAACCAGGTGTAAATGAATAAGCGGATGTGTTATGTGTGACGATATGATGAACAGGGCCTGGTCTTTCTTTGGAGGATGTGTGGCTAATTCTTCCTTCCTGGCCTCACTACGGGCTGCTGCATTGTGTTAAGGCAGTTTTCATCAGCAGAATCTGGCTTCCACCACCATAGGTGGAGGTATGAGACGCATTTTTGACCTGAAGTTCAAGGTTAGCTGACACAGATCTATAAAGCATGTACATAAGGAAAAATAAGAAAGAGAAAAGCTTCACACAAAGTACAGATAACCTTTAGGTAACCTTTATCGCTATCGACACACCTACATATGGATGTGACCGCAAAGTTCTGTAAAAAGATGACTTCTTTTTTTCATTCCCGCACAAGTCACAGGTACAAGCAGAGGAGTAACGTTTTCAGCTTTTTACTTCTGTATTTTTGTAGTGCACACCCCAAAACATTTTTGCATTAGTCATCTACAAGCCACCTAACATCCTCGTTTCATTTCATCTCAGTGACAGCCACCTCTAAAGTGTGTTAGAACAGCATTCTCCGGGCCTGCTGACAGCATGTCAGACAAATCAGCAACCAAGGGAGAAAGATGAGTTCCTTGAGGAAAGGTTGAACTGATAAGAGCGACAAAAGCAGAAAGATGGAGTTGGGATGTGCAAGGGAGAGGACAGAGAAAGTTTATTTACACTTTGCTGGAGCAGGGATGAGCTCACAGACCAGCTGCATCTTACAGGGTGTGCTTGAACATGAGTGAAAAGGGTGAGGGAGGAATGAGAGGGGTGGGGTGGGATGGGGAGTGGAGGGGGGTTGCCAGATCAAAGATCATCCCTCATTCCCCAGACTCGGTGCTGCAAACGCAGCAGGGAAGTGAAGCCACAAATATGGCATCCAAAGCCATGGGGTGAAATATATCTGGTCTGTGAGCTTCTCCAGCAAGACCATGAACACACAAATGGAAATGATGTGAACATGTGCAAACATGGCTTGGGGTCACAGACAAAACCAAAATTGGAACGGTTTTGCCAAGTCTATGAAATGAGCAGTTTGGTCTCAGAGTTAAAGAAAGCGTGCAACCTCTGAATCGCACAAGCAGCAGTCTTTCTGCACTTCTAAATCTGTTTGAGAATACCCGATGAAAGAGTTCACCTACGTACAACTGCAAAGCAGCGCATGGTGATTGTGGCCGGTTATAGTACCGGCCATTTTTCAGCACAGGCAGACAGGACATGGTTATTCGTAATGAGCAGTTCTCCATTCTCAGGCCCTGTGTGATATTCCCACAGTGCAATGTTGTTATTTCACATTCCACAAAGGTATTGTCCCATTTTTGTGCCGAGGTATACACCAGAGATTTCCCAGTAAGTGGTGTAATGAGCAGGGGTTGACAGGGTTTAACAGGAGAATTAGTGCCTGCAGAGTCAGTCAGTTGGGGGCAGATGAGGTCCAAAGCTGTGGCCTTTTGTCTCCATCAGCAGCTCCCAGTTACCCAGTCCAGGCACTACAGGGAACTACTGAGCCCCAAGCATTTGGTATTTGCTCTAGCGCCAGTATTACCAAGAGGTCTTTTTTTTTCTTTTTCTTTTTTTACATTTCCTCAACAGAAACTGGCTTCAAATCCGCTTAACCTTGTCTAAAATCTGGATCTCACCATAAACACTTCCTTCTGAAACCCAGTGGAGTGGGTGCAACACAGTTAAGCTAACCTCAACCCCTTGCACAAACACAAACACACTGAGAGCAGCCACGAAGATGTGGAAAGTCCGGTTATTTGAAAATCAGCTAATCCTATACACTGCCCGATGGGGAGAGCGGGGCTTCAAACCAAAGTCTCCCACAACTTTTCAGTCCAAATAGTCCAACGTACACTAAACTAACCTACACATCGTTTCCACCCTGATCTAAACGTCCGCCCACAAAGATGAAAGATAATTCGTCTAAATAGCTTCACTCCCGGGGTGGGAGGCTAAACTGAACCTGGTGGTGTGGCAGAGGACCAGAGAGTCAGATGAAAAGCTCCGTAGGCTGATAAGGAAGCCTGGCAGACTGCATGATGAGAAACCTGGCCTGTAATGGAGTATTGGCGATTTACCGGGTCTGCATGTGTGCAAATGGCTGCGGCTAGATTGAGCAACAAGACAAGGCCACCTACAGAGAGAGAGCAAGAGAGAAAATCAGAGGAAGGGGCTGTGCAGATAAGATGGGATTAGACTGTGAGAGCAGAGAGAGAAATTGGTCAGCTCAAGCAGTAGCCTTTTCCACTTTGTAAACTGCTCTCAGAAAATACACAATATCCTGACTGTGCCTTCTTAATCGACTGATTTAAAGGAAAAGCTTCCCATTTACCTCAAGATAAGAAGGTAAAAAATATCATTTTTCCAACTGTCAAAATATTTCTTCATGTTCATCTGTAAATGCAGCACTGAAAAGACTTTTTATCTGTTTAACGCCTTCAGGGAGCAGGAGACACTGGGCTGGCCTAGGAATAAAAATAAAGACATACCTTCAAAGAGCATCTCAGTGGAGGCTTCGTCTCACATTTTTCCATATCTTGTGGCTAAAATACACAAGCTCACACTCAAGATGCACCTGAGAAAAAGCGGTAAGCATACAGTACGAGCGGGCATGAATTTAAGGAGGAAACTTGAGTGAAGGCGTGAATATAAAAACAGCTATTTTGATCCCTGAGACGTTGGAAAATTGGAAGTACGGTGAACACGGAATAAACACGGAACAAAAACGTGCCGAGCAGGAGGAGGAAGAGAGGAAAACTAAAAGTGGAAAAACATAATAATGTTGCCGCGTCTTCGCCGCCAGTTTATCCAGTGTTCTCAGTCTGATCGTACCCGCCTCACTGTTCCTCTGTTTACGATCAGGCCCCATAAATTCACACATAGCACAGACACACAAGCTCCCACTCACCCACTGTTTGTGCTGCTGGCATCCTTTTACAGTACTGATAGTTTGAACACCCAGGGAATATGCCTTCATAAAACACTCCTCGTCTAATTAACAGCCTGAGAGACAGATGAAAGGAAAAGGATGGGATTTTTTTTCCCTGCCTCTTCTTCCCTTTTTGTTTTTTTTGCTCCTCTGGCCTACCTTTTCTGGCAAATTTGGAAAATACAAAATGATAAAAGACAAAAAAGAGAAACAGCTATCGTGTTAGGATACAACATAGATGTCCATCATGTTTTGTCACACTGTTGTACTCTGTAATCGATCCTCTCATTAATTTACTCAAACATTCAACTGCACAGTCAGCCATATTATGTGCACTAGCTAAAGCTGCCTGTGTCAGCATCTGTGTGCAAAGTCAAGGACTCAAATGCATAACTTTAATACAATTAAAAACAGGTCACAAAGGGGGTCTGGCTCTACAGGCCGAAACTGTTTTTAGCCAGGCTAAACGCAGTTTCCACATAAAAAAAAAAAAGTTGTGTATTTTAACCTTCTCTGGGGATCTACTGGTATTCACAGTTACCCTTGAATGGTCATAGAAGAAGCTGCGGTTCTTGGCACCTCTACTGTATGTTTGCTTAATTTTTAAGCCCCCAGATATTGATACGTGGCTGCACTGCATAACCTCAACCCACTCCATGTCATAAATAAGAAACTACACAAGTGGATGAGATTTTGTTCCTCAGCATCCTCCAAAATGAAACAATGCTAAATGAAAAGATGAAAAATATATTTAGAAAAAGAGACTGCAGACACTCTGTAGAGCCACACTCCAGACTCTTTTTATCTGGTAAATGATGGCTTTCCTAACTTCAAAGGGCCAACTCAACAAAACTCGATGACCCTTAGAAGCTCGACTCATCAT
Source organism: Oreochromis niloticus (assembly GCF_001858045.2). Lineage (NCBI taxonomy): Eukaryota > Metazoa > Chordata > Actinopteri > Cichliformes > Cichlidae > Oreochromis > Oreochromis niloticus. The sequence goes on from NC_031970.2 coordinate 29,095,552, forward strand.
CCACGAGGGCGCTCTGCAAGTTTACCGAGCTGTATGGGTGTTAAACATCTGAGGGCTGCTGGCAAACATCATCAGCTCCATAGAGAACTCACTTCCACCCAGGGCCTCTCACGAGTCACACCCCATTAAGATCAAAGGTCAAACCAAAAAGCCTTGTAGACCTTGAGAAGTAAAGTAGCGTACAGAATCACTACACAGACACACACAGAAAACATCCAGGCTTACGTCTAGAGACTCCGAATCAGGAGGTCTGCTAGTGCTCAAGGGCCACTTCATCCCCCGTGTGTGTGTGTGTGTGTGTGTGTGTGTGTGTGTGTGTGTGTGTGCTTGAGAACGGGGGACGCTGACTCAGCGTGGAGCGGCTTATTTGACCGCAGTCAGTCTCGTGGGAGGGTTCAGAACATCAGGGGCCAAACTGCTCTGAGAGTCATGCGATAACCTCTGGTGACCTCTTTGTCTGACATCATCACTGACAGACAGATGTAAGCAGGGTGCTGGAGTGACTTCCCTTATATACACAAAGGGGAGATTTAGGGTGTTTGAAGGAAAAGAAGGACCTTGTGTCAGCTCGTGCAGTCAGGCACTTTTCGCTCTAGTGTTTTTAGCGGTTTTTATGTTTCTTTCACACAAGTGGATATACAGCATTTTCACAGTGACAGCTCTAATAAAAAAAAGAAGGGAGAACAACCTCTAACATGCTGCCAAAGTCAAACCCCAGAGTAGGAAGCAAAGCCAAAAAAACAGTGCAACAGAATGTCTAATAATAACAAGGCCTAGCTGCCGTAAATGCGTTGACATCACACTGCTGCTGTTCTTATGGGTGACTCTGTACCAGTGACACAAATCAGACCCCACTTTAAAACTCCTTCACTCAGCAGACGTCACAGTGCTATTAGTCCCACAGTGCTTTCGCAGGCTTGTGACATCAGCAGGGTGAAGTATGGGCGGGGAAATTTTGGGTTGGGTACACTCTTTAAGAAGATACGATCTTCTGAGAAGCGTCTCTGCGAGCGTTTTCCTCACTTTGTACAGAGCAGTCTGTACTTTCTGTCCACACACAGAGGGCCGGACAAATACACAAAATACACAGCGATTAGAAGAAATGATGCACATAGCGAGCGTCAACATAAGCAGAAATTCTGGCGTTCTCTCAAATAAATGTATCCTTTCTGAGAGAACTGCTGTGTAAAAACATGCGGAGAGAAAAGCAAAAGAGGGGTTTTTTCTGCACAGCAGGCAGAGCAGAGAAATGTCCTCTGGGGTTCTTCCTCTGGAGAAGTCCCCATCAGAAAGTGGACAAGCTGGTCAATGGGGGTCACGGAGCATGCTCAGTGCTTCTTTCCCACAGAACTGCCTCAGTTTATGTCCTGGCTCCTACATACTGTGTAATGCTGCCCAGAGAACTGTCACTTCCTTGAAACCACTGATCAGCACAGGCCCTGCCAAGTCAGCGATTTTATAACACATTGTTGGCCTGTGATAAGTTGATAGCAGTGTCTTTCTATATTCGGGGGTCCGTAGTTATAAATAACCCCTTCCCGTGCGCCATTCACTCCCTCCGCCTCAAACTTGTGGCTCCGTGAGTCGCTCCAGGATGTATGTCCCCAGTCAGACATGCATGGGGAAGTACACGTTTGAGCTCTCAGGCGTTTCACACAACGCATCCGGCTCCGCCAGGTATGAGACAGACCACGTTCTCATCCAGCCACAGCCCTGTCCTGTTAATCACCAGCCCACCACCCTTGCATTGTCCAACACAGGGTGGGATGTGGGTGTGTATTGGCAGTTACCTTTGACCCACTGGAGCAACTTATACACACACCTTTCACAGTCTTCATTCATCCCTTGACTGCCGGGCGTCAGATCCTGGACACACACGTGCTTACTCACACTTACCCTCAGAGGATACCCTGGAGAACGGAGAAGAATTCATGGAAGGAACACAGACTCTCTCTCCTTTACACACACACACACACACACGCACAGACACTGTCCAATGCTCGTACAACATTAGAAGCATGCGACATCATCACTCAATAACTTTTATTGCTCAAGAAAATATCCTATGAATCAGAGTTTGCTGGCTTAAGATGCAGATTTCTAAACAGAAGCAGGAAGCGCTCCTGTTTGTTCTTCTGATCTTAGTACATGAAGTTTTTGTGATTTCCCAACCGAAAGAGATCAGTCAGGATTTCTGGTACAAAACCGAGAAAAAAAATCCCCACCCTCTACCCCCTTTCCCAGCTTTCTTACACTCCTTTAAAAACGATCGAGACATCCTGTGGAGGATTACCATACTCGCACAAAAATCCACTACAGTCACACGGTTGCCAATAACAACATTAAATCCACAAAGAAATCTAAAATATTAAATGCATAGTTTCTTTTTCTCCATAGCTCTACCCTCTGTGATTCACTGCCATGCCTCTACAACTGCACTGCTAGGATTTCCCGTGTAAGATGAGTAACGGGTACCGGGGAGATATTTTCTGTTTGAGCCTCAGGTGATAAAGCTGATTCCTGAGAATGGCAAACTTAGCAGTAAATGTGGACTTTCTCAGTCATTGACTGGCTATTGCCTCCTGTATTTTTACTGTAAATGTGGGCTTTTTACAGTGGCTGTGATAATTCCACTTTTCACTCCAAAGATGAATAAACAAAGACCATCTTCTCACCGCTTTAATTTGCTAATCGTTGTTATCAAATCCAGAATTAAAAGGCACACATAATGCCCTCAAGGATATTTGTCACAGAGATGCACTCTCATAAACAAATCCCAAATCACAGCAACAAAAGATGTTCTCTGTGTTTGTAGAAATAGGAAAAGAAGGGAAGATTAAGCATCAGGTAACTCCTGTATTTTACCTGTAAGCCTCCTTGATTCATCTCTTCTCGCTTGAGGATTCAAACCAGCCTCTATCTTTCAAATTGAAACTGAAGTTATTTCTTTTGGGCTGCAGCTGCCATAAAAGGGTGCACAGATCACTGGTCCTTTTAGATTTAGGGCCAGGACAACTCCTGAGATGTGAAACCAGCTTTTTAGCTGTTAAGTTCTGAATTCACCAGCAACTTTGACTCCTGCGTGGCTCTGGTAGGCAGTCAGTCTATCAGATGTGATGTCGATGTGTTTATGGTAACTATATTTCATTTTCTGAAAATATCTGTTGAGGATGAAAAAAAACACTGAACTGAAAGATGAAAAAATATTTTGTGGAGCTGTTGAATCTACAAAGTGTTGTGACTTTATTGTTCCGGGTCAAACCTTTTTCATGCTTGGAATTTTACTGGAGAAATATGAATCATTGTTCTGAAAGAATATAGTAATCTCTTTTTTTATCTTCATTTCAACGTTGCTGCCATTGATAATAGAGAAAGTCATCTCTTTGCTCCAGGATCTTCCATAGGTATAACTTTACTATAGTGGATTTGAGTCACAGTTGTTGCTCAAAAATTAGCCAGTCATTCAGATGCATAACTTAAGCTGACAGTGATCCGACTGGGATGTTAAAGCTGTAAGTAATAATGCAATTTTTCACAGGGAGTGATCCAGATCATGATGTTTAAAGTTCCCTATTTTAACTCTTTCCCCTTTGGATGCCTATTAGAGGTAACTTTTGTCATATTCCAGGCATGCTTCCTGAGCTAAATAACTGGTTGTGCATCAGACGTTAGTGAAGATTATCTCTGGGCTACTCTTGGTAAAACTCGTCACTAAGGGTACAGGGGAGGTTGTCTAATGTCATCTCGACTTTGGAATTCCCTACGCCCTGACCTCAGAAACATGATTTCATTCCTTCTTTTTATGTCAACCCTCAAAACCCACCTGTTCAACATAGCCTACTCTATATAACTTCTCCATGCTCTTAAAATGTCTTTTATTATTGTGCTTATTGCCTGTTTTTATGCCTGTCTTATTTGCTCTGTAGAGTTTCCTTGGGTGTTTTGAAAGGCGCTCTTAAATAAAATGTATTATTATTATTATTATTATCTTTATGAGGTAAAGAATCAACAGTTCCCAAAAACCCTTATTCGTCTTCTACTGGGCCGCTGTGCTGTCCATTGCTGTCCATGCTGTCCATCTACCTTCAGTTCGATGTTTAGTTCAGATCTGTTCTGTTCTTGCTGCCCTCTCTTTAAGCCAGCTTTCTCCCGATTGGATGCCACTCACAAATTCGATGGCATTTAAGGCTGTGTCATCATTCCTTTCCAAAATTACAATTTTCAACTTTATTTACTTGTTTTTTTTTCACCTTTCACAATGAATGTTTTTTGATCATAGCTAACCCAATGTATTTTAAATATGTGGGGGCACGGCTGTATCGCAGGGGTGGCGAGAGTTCTCTACCAATCACAAGGTCGGTGGTTCAGTCCTTGGATGCTACAGTCCGGTTGTCTAAGGAATTTTACTTGGACCTCAAGTGGCTCTCCGGTACATTCATCAGCAGTGTGTGTGAATATGTGTGTGAAAGTGTTAGATAAGTAAGCGTTTGTGTTAATGAGGCATGTTTTATGGAGCATTTTGAGTGCTCGAAAACAGTAGAAAGCACTATGTAAGAACCAGTCCATTTACCACTTAAAAATTCTTCATCTATGTATATATACTGACACCACAGCTTCCTTTCTACAGTTAAAAATAATAATAACTTACTAGTTTATCACTAGATCTTCCCAGCTGGAAAAATCTACCTACTAGTCAGGATGCAGCCTGGTTTTCTGAAAGGACCGCCTTTCCGTGCCCACTCCAAAGAACCCAGTTTCCTCTGGTCAGCCACTTTACACCAGTAGAGCACACTCAGCAGGAAGTTTACAGCCACCATAGTCAACTCAAAGCATGTCTATCTTTGTTCAAGCAACCAAACAGTCTTTGTTCTGCGCAACAAAGAAGAAGCCCTAAAAACAGAGAGCACAGAGAGTGTCTCAGGACTGTTTGGTGCCATGATACAACTCAGTACTGCGCAGAAAACAACTACAGTCTCCAGATCTCCACAGCCTCAGGCACACTGACAATAATCAGGCCACACAAACTCTATCATTTGTGGAAATGTTTATTCCAAATGTATCTTTCATTACTTCTGCTTTGTATTATGCAGCAAGCCATTCGAGGTCAGAACGCAGATGTATATCTGATTTGTGTTTTCCTTGGCTGACTGCAGCCTTATTAGCATACTGTGGAACTTCTTGCAATTCCCTCTGTGGTGGAGATCAACTGTGTGTATGTATGTTGCACTGCAAAAGCAATTTAATTTGCGTACACAGACAATGTAATATATATATATACTGTATGTGTGTTGTATATGTTAAAGCTGCACATCTGGGACTGCATTAAGTCAGTTATTGCCTTATGTTCTCTTAACTTTGTGTGGATTATGCATTCCAACTTTACTTCATTGTGTTTATGGGGCTCTCTAATACAAGCTGTCACTCCACATGAATCTTTGCTCTTAACCCTAGCCCGTGAACTCCCTACAAAATGGTCCTTACAGTGGAGCTGCTGTTATAATGGGAACAAAAACTCTGAAAGGGCCCATGAGAAATCACTTAACTTGTGTTGGCTCAGCATAATTCTGTAGTGGGTTCTGCTGATGACTGTGTGTCCGGTCCTCACAGCCTGTCGTTAACTCTGCCGTGTTAAAGATGAACTAGCACTTTGATGTAGTGATGCATAAAGGGCCATGGAAAATGCACCGTGCAATGGTCGGGTCATAACTCAACTTGAAAGCAAACCATGTGTTAATTGTCCGTGAGTGTGTTTGCTGGATAGACGCACAGTGTATATAGGGAGGCATGCAATCATTCTTTTTCATGTAGTAAACACTGAATCGACCCACGCAGGCCTTCCTGCCCTCTCTGCAGCCTAAGCTAGAAGACTTTTATATCACTCATTAAAGGAAACAGTCTAGAGGCCTTATGCAACCTTTTGCATTTGGCAATCTATGATTTGAGTGTGCAGAGCCTCCAAAAAGAAGAACACGTAGTGTGTCCATTGATAAGATTCATCCACTTACCCTCTGTACAGAGAGACCAGTGTATTACCAGACGGTGTGTGTTCTTTAAAATCCAAACAGGTCAACAGAAAATGGGAAACACTGAACCAGTGAGAACTACTTATACTTCAAGAAGCACTTGAATATCCGAACAGGTTTAACACAAGCAACAGTAGAGGGCGTCTCACCACAATAGCACTGACCCTGAGTCAGCATTTGCCCCTGTGGCATCTGCTCACACTCTGTTAGACTGAATCAATACTGTGAACAAAGAAGCTTCAGACAGTCATCTCCTCTCCAACCCTGGCTTTGATGAATACAGTCAAACACACATATATGCACAGAAATTCCTTCGGTGACATATTGATCCGTTTCTCTGATGGAGTCCTTGGCCTCAGATGTGTGACACACTGGCAGGGAACCCAAGGTTTTTATAATGGAGAACGGGGGCGGGAAACGCAGATTGCTCTTCTTTTCGAGCATCAGTCACACTCGGCTTCATGAGTTATGGTTGGCGAGGCGACGGCATGTTTACAGCATTTGCCACAAATCTGAAAACAGTCTGTTCTCACAGCTTTGAGGGCATAAGACTGTGATGTCTTAAACTGGCCACAAGATGGCACTGTGGGACACAAACCTTAACTGATGATTTTCCCTATCTACGCTGTGCTGCTGAGACAGCATTTTTTAATCATGCTTCTGTTTATGTTTGTAAAATCTTTTCATTTATAAATCTGATATAAAGTGATCTGTCTTTTTTCAAGACAAGTGGTGGTTTAATTCTTTTTAACAAGTGCAATGTAACCACAGTCTTCTGTAACAACTACAGCGTTTAAACTAAAGTCTTTTTTTGGCATATTCCACATTAGAAACCAAAGAAAGTTTTAGTTTTCAATGTATTTTTTCCAATTGTTACCAATAAATAAAGGTCCAAATTGATTTTCAAGAAAGCTGATGCACAATAGGATCAATAATTTATTGCTTGTCTATTTTACCTTCAGAAATCTGAGTTTCATGTCATATTTTTCTTTTTTGGTTTTCCAAAAACCATCTGAGGTAACTCTCAGAAAGTCTAAGAGTTTGTGAACGTCTAATCTATTTTTATTAAAGTGTAAAATATTCCAAAGGAAGCATCTTAAATTTCCCGTATTGCAGCGGCTGTTTTTGTTTACTATTTTAATTACTGTTATGCTTTCAAACCCTAAGCTCCTAACATACTTAACCAAAGAACAGGCTGCCAACCCAAAATTGCAACAACCCTGATGAACAACAAGAGTTTTACCTCTGCCAAGAAAGCTTTGTGATTGATCTGTCCATCTTTTAGCTAGAAGTGATTCATTTTTTGAGTTTATCTGAAGCCTTGAGTTGAATTTTTATCATTGTGGATTATGGCAACATTGTAAATTTTGGATCATATCTTTACAAATACAAACAGTGTATGTACTTGTAGTGCTGGCCTGGTCTGAAGAAAATGTAAAAACTAATCTGCAGCTGGATATCCTTTTATATCCAGGAATGCGATTCATGGATAGTATGAGAGGAATCTTCAGCCATGTTGGAGGTACAGTATGCTGCGCTTCTTTAATAATGTCAAGTTACCAGTCATAATATAATAATTGTACCAATTTAAATTACATGAGTCATTTCACAGAAGAGTTAGTGGAAATGATTAACAAGTGTGGAATATGAGGATATTATTATTTGTTGCTCTCTAGGCCCGGATTTTATAATGGAAACCATAGCAACGTTGTGCAGGTTATACAGTTACAAACACCGAGTCGTTGCAGCTCAACTCCTTCTGAAAATGTGTGTAAGTAATTAATTTATTCAGCTAATCAGCCGAGCGCAGATAAGCAGCCTTTTTGACTTGTAATAAAGCACCTGCATTAAAGATAAATTGCAGCTTAATAACTGCTCATTAAAATACATTTGATTTTTACAACATTTTTGCATTTTTTTATACATTTTCTAGAGGATATTGGGATTTTAGTGTTGTGCCTTTAAAATAAATATCCTTTTTTCCCATGTTAGACTAGAATTTCTGCTAAATTATTAAATACAACCTGATCTATGACAGACTAAGTTAGGTTGGCAGTGCAAAATTTTTCACACTGCCAGAACATTGTGATTTTGTGTCCTCAGCTGCTTCTTCTAGCACTAAACCTGCTTCTCTTCAGCACTGTCTTTGAAGTGTCACAGGAGTGTTCTGGGAGTTTTCTGCCATCTCATCAGCGAAAAGGAAAACCAGCACTCATCCACTCAGAATAACAATAATGAAGCCACTTCAGCTGGATCCTCCACATCAGCCAGGTCAAACTGTAGAGCTCTTACTCCCTCTACTTATGTGGCCAACCGGTGTTGTTTTTTTCAGCCGAGGGACAAATTACACTCTGTGAGAGCTCATTTGAAGAAATGACTGTAAATCAAGGAGATTTTTTTTTTTCTTAAACAAAAACCCAACATCACCGAGACACCTAGTGGCCAGCTAGTGAAACAGTTTAGTGTCTATCAAGACCCTGAAATAGTTTATCACAACCTCATGTAGCCTGAAGGAGCAGCAGCTGTTTGCAGGAGTTCTTATTAGGAATAATTTCAGAATAATGTTCCTCAATGGCCTGTAAATGGTAAATGGCCTGTATTTGTATAGTGCTTTACTAGTCCCTAAGGACCCCAAAGCGCTTTACACATTCAGTCATCCACCCATTCACACACACATTCACACACTGGTGATGGCAAGCTCAATGTACAATTTACCCAATACGGAAATGTACCAAATGTCTGCAGTGACCTCTGAGCATTGGCTCACAATTTTCTATGCCATCCAAAAACGCTGGTTAAAACTCAAAGAAGCTATGATGTGAAAATGATTCAGGAGAAAACCTCTGCAGCCAGTCAAATCCACATTCAATAAAAAAACTTATTTTTGGTCCTCATAAACATAAAGCAACCATTTCGAATGACATGCAACTGAAATATATGAAATCAAAGATAAATTACATGGAAAATTTACATGTAATCAGATTACTTAAAGTCAACATTAAAAGTCAAATATGGATGCTCCATCCTTCCTAAAGAGGAGAATGACCATCTGGCCATCAAAATGACTATTTTCCCTTAAAATGGTAAATCTTTTCCTTTTTTTTTTTTTTTTTTTTTTTGCCATACCTAAAAAAAATCTGCAAATCACATTGTTGGCATCCAATTCATAAATGTGTTAATATGTATTTTTAAATTGGTACATTTTCCCAGGTTAAACATTTGATATGTTTTCTATTGTGAATAAAATATGGGTTTAAGAGATTTAATTGATTGCATTCGGTTTTTGGCAATTTTTTTAAAGCAATTTTCCTGCTACCCTGTAGTCTAGTGTCCTCCTCCACCTGGTTTCAGTCTCCGCTCCTGGCTCTCCTCTCTTGTCGTATAAGTATGTGGTACTGCAACTCAGGCCAAAATTCTACTCTGCTTTACTCACTTTCTCTCCAGTTACCGGAGTACCTTGTACTTGTGCTCCTCTTCTCCCTCCTTGAAATCCCATCAGTGTACCTGTGTGGGAAACCTACCTGTATACCTTCATGACCCACTCTCACTCTGTCTCAGAGACTTGCCAGTCTTGGAACTTGTGGGAAACTGGAAGCTTAGGCTTTTTGCTGGAAGAGTGGAAAGCCATACCTGCACTGTAGTTTAAAGAATACTTAACTGAGTGAGGTCTCGGTCTCTGGAAAACCAAATTTGAGCATTACCTGCTGTTGCACAGTCCTGAAACCTGCATTAAAACTTTTTAAGCAATTTAAACAGTGTCCTGCTATTGAGTCCTTGGATTAAACCCTAACAGCAATACAGAATACCAGAGCATCACTGTATTATCATGCACATATATTCCGGTACTTTTTAATTGCTAGATAGTGCCAATATTTATTTCTTCCATTTCCACCATACACTGGTGCATAAAAATTACAAATCAGTGCATTAAAATTCACCAGATGGTGGAAAATTAAGTATCTGATGGTCAAAATTTCTTGAAAGATTGTAGGGCCTAATGTGTTTTCCTCCAAAGCTAAAGCCAAACCTACACTCATGTTGCCAGGTGTTATTTTTTAATGTATGAAGGTTACCAAAAAAAGTTTATTCAAGCACTGCAAAATATGCCTGCTGTCCATTTGGTATCATCTGCATGCCGAGTAATGGAATACAGGTGTTTGGTACTTGAATAAAGGGATTTAGCCTTGAGAGGTAGTCTCATGCAAAAGATGTTTAAGAACAAGCCCGGGTGTAGTTGTGAATTCAGTTCACATCATTTGAACTGCGAGCGCTATTATCCAAGGACCACAACCTCCTGTGTCTATGAATTTGTATAACACTCAGAACTAATAAATCCAATGTAAAAGGCATTACTAGAACTTGTTCAGCTCTATGTGTATGCATGAGAATAGTCTATCTCAGGTCTTTTTGTTTCCTCCTTTTCCAAATTCCTCACCCAGTTAGCAAAAATCTCAATACTCCTTTTGTATGTTGCCAAAGTAATGCTCACTCCCTCTCTCCTCAGCTCCTTTGAAGCAACTTCAGAGCATCAATATTTAACCTGACATTGTCAAAACTAAAAAAAGAAATGATGCTGAAGGGAAGGCAGCGCTTTGAAGCATGTTTGCCTGTAGACCTGCGCCGAACATGACTGATTTCCTCTCTGAGTTTGTTGACAACACAGGCAGGCAGTGCGGATCATACAGTCGTAACACACATATTACAGTCATTACTGACTGAGCGCTTGATTACATAGCAACTAATGGGATGTGGTGTTAACCTGATGGATTGCTCACAATGGCACAGAACAGGAAGGCTACATCACATGCGTGATGGACTGTTCATGTGTCCTCCTTCTGCTGACAGGACAGGGCGGACAATCTCACATGTAATACTGACAGAAGGGAGCTTGACCACGATAAACGAGCAAGTTGTGTCCTGTGAGCCCATTGCAATGTAAAACGAAAAGATACCATGAACAGAAGTGGCAGATTTGACTCATACAAATGAGTGCGAATAGTGCGGCGCAGAGTAGAGGCGGAAATCTCGAATGAGTTTGCCGGTCGCTCTAGCTTCGCTCATTAAAGTTGAAAAATTAATGACCACCGACTATGTTGTAGTGCATATTCACCCCCCACAAACCAAGATGTTACATTACCTTTCAAACATATTTCACAGTGGGCATCAGTAGCTGTGCACATCACCATTCAAACGCACTTCCCTGCACGTCAGCACTTTCAAAAGCGCCAGACTTTCAGACGAGTTAGTGTGAATCTGTTCAGAGTGCAAACATGTGGGCATGAATGCATGTCAGCACCACATCTGGATGAGGACATGAGTGAAGGTTACGTGTAGGACTACTGGTTCGAGCTTTTGTCTCATGCGTGGTTTTAATCAGTATTGTCCAGTATTAATATTTCAGTATGCATTTCTCATTTTTTTGTACAGTTGTTTTGGGTCTATGGCACACCCAGATGTGACCCCATAAACCTTTGAAAACAAATGCATAACTACATAAATCACGTGCATCCATCACCTTGAGGCAACTGTTGCTGATATTTGACGCTATATAAATAAAACTGAATTGAATTCTACTGAATTTAATAGAATGTGAAGTGAATAACACTGATTATCTCTTCATCATAGCATTTGTTAGTGGGTGGGATATATTGAGAGTAGGTATACATTTTGTCCTCCAACCTGATGTGTTAGAAGCAGGAAAAATGGGCAAGCACAAGGATTTGACCTAGTTTGACAAGGGCCAAATTGTGGGCAACGTTGGATCCTGCCATCCAACCCATCCCACCAACTGTATCTTAGCATTTTTGCAGACCATGTACACCCTTTCATACTCCATATGCATACTGTGCTTGCATTTTTTTTTAACCTGACATCTCAAAAGACACCTTCAAAGTGCCAATGATAGAGGCCATCTTCTTTTTTAATTTAACAAGGTAATTGCAAGAAATTTTATTATTGATTTGAAAAAAACCCAACTTACAATAAAGAAAGATCTGAATCAAAATGCTCAAAATGTGGTGTAGAAGAAAGTCTTCCTGGAGTAACCATGACCAAATGGCCTCACACAAAGTTTTTCAAATGAATCATTCAACAGTGCAACAGGAAAGCTGACATCTCCACATGCATTTCTTATGAAAGTATAACTATTTTATTGCCTCAGCTCGAAGCTCCTTTCAGTGGGCCACTTCTCTTCTGAAAGGGAACAAGTCAATCTGACAATTCTATTATTCTTTCCATGAGGTGTTAGCCATACCTTTGATCAGGGAAACTGCATTCGAGAGGACACAGACCTGAAAAAGACTTGACTTTACGCACGCTAACTGCGCAAAGTGAGAGATTTATTCATTAGACACGCACACATGGACACGTTTGAGCACAGGAAAGCCAGAGGTGATGCCTCAGGGGCAGGCAAACGTTCAGTGTCTTGGCATGGCTGAAGGAGTGGTCATTCAGGGGGCACAAACCCTCCACTTATGAAGTCACATATGGGACTTCAAGATCAAATCACAAGTGATATTTTGTCAACTTAAACAGTTAAGACTTCCTCTGGATGAGGCCTGATTCTGATGCATGCCTCAGCTCTCCAGGTGCTATTACTGGAATCCACCGATCCACTTTTTAAGAAAACAAATAAACAAGTTTCAATATAATCAGACGCCTCACCCACAGCAGCAACAGTTGCACCTAAATGATTACTTACAGTACATTTTGCTTTAATGGAGTCAGACTTTCTTGTACTTTTTAAAGCAGTCTTGAGCAACAGTTCTCCAGGCTTTCAGATCTTTCAAAGTTTTTCTTTGGACATTGGTTGCTTTTACACTCATTTTCATTTTCAGAGTAATTTCCTTTTTTTTTGTTCATTAAGTTGCGTAATACTGACCGATTAATCTTTCAAACATAAAAAAGCCCCCTACCTGAAGATATAAACCAGTGCTGTGTCTACTCATAAAACACAGTTCAGCAAAGAACCCATCTTCATTTGTTCTCATTTCCCTAGCTGAATAACAGTTTGACAGATTTAAAGTTATTAAATCTTATTATTTTTCCACCTACAGGATGAGTCCCAAAGAGCCCTTAGCCAAGAACTTGGCATATCTCAGTATGATGTGCAGTAGGTCCCTAAAATTTGTTTTTAGTAAACTTAACAAGTGGAGGCCAAAAACCCCCCCTGTGTACTGCAGATGAACAGCACCTAAAAGTCAGGCCTTTAAGAATTCGAATAGAAAAAAACAGCAAAGACCTGACACAGGACCCGAGAGATGTATCTGGCCCTTAAGTTGATTCATCAGCTGTTTGCTGAAATGGTCTCATTGAAAGAGTGCCTGACAATAAGCCATTCATAAGGAAGGGAAACTGGGAGAAACTGATTTTCACACCAAGAACTGGTGTGAAAATCAGTGACAACATGTCTGATGGAGCGATGTCTCCAGATTTGAACTTTGTGGTACGAAGGTCAGGAGAAGAAGTACAACAGTGAGTGTCTACAGCCATCTGTAAAACACAATGGAGGCTGCGTGATGGTTTGGGGCTGTATTTGGGGGAATTATCTTTGGACTATTTAAAACATTTTGGATTTTTTAAAAGTATTGAGATGATTTAGTCTGGAATAAAGTAGAAAATGGAGCAGCTCACCAACAATGTAACCTCAAAAACCTAAAGTTCCACCAATGGGCAAGGCAGTTGCCACAGATGTTAACATCCAGGTCTGCATTCAAAATGTAGACCACAGAAACCACTGGGCAATGCCACGGTGGACATATCCATCTTTTATATACAGTCTATGTATCAGTGAGCATTTTAAAACACGTGGAAGAATATACACACCCTCTTTTTGCACTCAGAGACAGTCCTGCATGCAAAAAGGAGCATATATAATGATTGAAAACACAGCTAGTAAACAGGTTTTTTTGCATATAAAATAGTGATTTTGAAATTTTTTGAAATGTCAAGTTCTGTCTACAAATTAGCAAGAAAACAGGATTCTTCAAGAAAAGGAAAGAAAACACCAATTATGTATAAACTAGCTCTACGTTGATGATTATTTGACACAATGCTTGTGGATTTCTTTTTTTTTAACAAATGCTGACTGATTACTGATCACAGCTGGGACAAGGCTCCTCACATTTTGCTTTTGAATAGATCCATCCCCACAATAACCTCAACTCTTTGAAAAAGATAAAAAAATAAAATTGAGAAACTTTTTCTTTCTTCTCAGTGAAATCATCTTGATCCTGAGCACACAGCCAAAAATAACCCAGTGCTGTTGTTTTCTCTTCTCCCCCCCAGCCTTCGTATGTGCACGTCTACAATTCTTGTCTGCTCCTGTCAGCTTAAGGGAAGAGCCCGTTGCATTAGTGTTGCCACGGCAACAGGGCAGTAGAGGATCTCTAAGGTCAGAGCAAGAGCACCTGAAGCTTAGCTGATGGGCGAAAAGAGGCTGTCAGTGAACACTCATGTTGTTATTGGACATTTTATTACTGCTGCTTCCTCCTGCCTGACACTGACATGATAAATTGTCCCCAGACACGTGTTGTTAATCATTTCTGGGGTCACACAAGGAATAAAACCAGGGGCTCTGCTCCTGCGTCAGATGATGGAGAGTGGAGTAGGTCCTGATAAAGACAGGGGCAGAGATATTTAAAGAGAAGGGAGAAGAGATTTTCGGTGCTGGAAAGTGGATTACATCCATTATTTAGGAACGGTTTCCTCTTCTGTGAGGGGACAGGGAAGAGAAATGTGTTTGCAGGATACAAGCTCCAGCCCTCTGTATTCTGTAGAAATACTAAATAACACATGCTTCTCTAATAGGGAAAAATGTCTTTATCCAATGAAAACAATGCAAATGATATCTAATAGCCTGCATTAAATATACTCAAATGGATAGTTGCAACTTGGATTTTTGCACTTACTAAAAAGTGAGCCGAAATACAGGGTGGGCCATTTATATGGATACACCGTAATAACATGGGAATGGTTGGTGATATTAAAGTCCTGTTTGTGGCACATTAGTATATGCGAGGGGGCAAACTCCTCAAGATGGGTGGTGACCATGGTGGCCATTTAGAAGTCGGCCATCTTGGATACAACTTTTGTTTTTTCAATAGGAAGAGGGCCATGTGACACATCAAACTTATTGGTAATGTCACAAGAAAAACAATGGCGTGCTTGGTTTCAACGTAACTTTATTCTTTCATGAGTTATTTACAAGTTTCTGACCACTTATAAAATGTGTTCAATGTGCTGCCCATTCTGTTGGATTGTCAATGCAACCCTCTTCTCCCACTCTTCACACACTGATAGCAACACCGCAGGAGAAATGCCAGCACAGGCATCCAGTATCCGTAGTTTCAGGTGCTGCACATCTCGTATCTTCACACCATAGACAATTGCCTTCAGATGACCCCAAAGATAAAAGTCTAAGGGGGTCAGATCGGGAGACCTTGGGGGCCATTCAACTGGCCCACGACGACCAATCCACTTTCCAGGAAACTGTTCATCTAGGAATGCTCGGACCTGGCGCCCATGATGTGGTGGTGCACGATCTTGCTGGAAAAACTCAGGGAACGTGCCAGCTTCAGTGCATAAAGAGGGAAACACATCATCATGTAGCAATTTCAAATATCCAGTGGCCTTGAGGTTTCCATTGATGAAGAATGGACCCACTATCGTTGTACCCCATATACCACACCAAACCATCACTTTTGTTGTTCCAACAGTCTTGGAGGGATCCATCCAATGTGGATTAGTGTCAGACCAATAGCGGTGGTTTTGTTTGTTAACTTCACCATTCACATAAAAGTTTGTCTCATCACTGAACAAAATCTTCTGCGTGAACTGAGGGTCCTGTTCCAATTTTTGTTTTGCCCATTCTGCAAATTCTGTGCGCCGATCTGGGTCATCCTCGTTGAGATGCTGCAGTAGCTGGAGTTTGTAAGGGTGCCATTTGTGAGTAGCTAATATCCGCCGAAGGGATGTTCGACTAATGCCACTCTCCAGTGACATGCGGCGAGTGCTACGCTGTGGGCTCTTGCTGAATGAAGCTAGGACAGCCACTGATGTTTCTTCATTAGTGACAGTTTTCTTGCGTCCACATTTTGGCAAATCCAACACTGAACCAGTTTCACGAAACTTAGCAAGCAGTTTGCTAACTGTAGCATGGGAGATGGGTGGTCTCGTAGGGTGTCTTGCATTGAAATCTGCTGCAATGACCCGGTTACTGCGTTCACCAGATATCAACACAATTTCGATCCGCTCCTCACGTGTTAACCTCTTCGACATGTCAATGGCTGTGAACAAAGACAAACTTGTAAATAACTCATGAAAGAATAAAGTTACGTTGAAACCAAGCACACCATTGTTTTTCTTGTGACATTACCAATAAGTTTGATGTGTCACACGGCCCTCTTCCTATTGAAAAAACAAAAGTTGTATCCAAGATGGCCGACTTCTAAATGGCCACCATGGTCACCACCCATCTTGAGGAGTTTGCCCCCTCGCATATACTAATGTGCCACAAACAGGACTTTAATATCACCAACCATTCCCATTTTATTACGGTGTATCCATATAAATGGCCCACCCTGTATATCAATGTAATGCTTCCACACTAGTGCACATCCCATAAATGTAGCTATGCAAAAACAGTTTCAGATCATTGCATCAAAAGGAGTGGAATGCATTCAGGCTCCCTTGAATTGCACAGAAACTGGGCCAGAAAAAAGCTCTGATATGTTACCGTTTGATCACGATGCTTTAACTCTGTTTCACATTTCCTCTTATGAGCTGCACAGATTGTGTCCACAGGGTAATCTTGAATGCACATTTTTGAACATATGGTATTAAGTACCTTGGCATGTGCTGCAGGAAAAAGCCCAAACTTCATATGATGCAAGCTCAGAAAATCTTAAATTCTCCCCATATTTGTGTAAACATACAGTTAGCTCCATGACTTTTTTTTCCCTGGCTCATCTGTTTTCAACAGCAAAGTGGGCTTTAAAGCAAACGATCAATGCAACTGAAGTGCAGACTTTCAGCTTGAATTCAAGGGGTTTGCAAACAAACCGGAATGACAGCCATTTCAAAAGTGAGCTTAAAAGCGATGGGACGATTGACTGACAAGGAGTTTCATAGACAGGTGAGGCCTGCTGCTGCCATTTCATTTCATAGAGTTGATTCCAAGTCTTACATTTTGAAACTCTCAAAATGAGATTCAAAGCGAGGCTGACGCAAGAGACTGAATAAAGATAAATTTGAAAAAAACAAAACACAAAACGCCTAATATCGCAAAAATGGACGACACAGAAGACAACGGAAGCAGATGACTGCAAATTCTTTCCTCGGTAAAGAAAATCTTCATAACTTTTAGATCACTCTCAGAGAGGCATATCACTGTAAAAGTCTACAATCAAGAGACGCCTTCGGGAATTAGAATACAGAGTTTCGTCTTAAAACAAGCTTTGGACAGATGAAACCACATGATGGGAAATAGTGGGAGGAAAACAGTATGGAGAAGAAAAAGAACCCATCATGATCTGAAACATATCACATTATCTGTCAAACATGGTGGAGGCTGTGCGAGCATGTATGCCTGCCAGTGGAGCCGGGTGACTGGTGTTTTTTCCTGACTGTTGACAGCAGCAAGTAGCAGGAGGAATTCTGAAGTTGCTCAAATTCATCCAAATGCTGCGAAAAAGATCGGACGGTGCTTCACAGTGCAGATGGATAGTAATCCAAAGCATACTGCAAAAACAATCCAAGACTTTCTCAAGGCAAAGAAACGGGATATTATTCAACTGCCACGTCAGTCACCTGATCTGAACCCAGCACAGCAACTGGAAACCTGAGGGAGGGTGCCTTTACTACAGCCACCTTCAGCACGAGAGCGGAAACATTTGGTGACATCTATTGAGTTCTAGACTTGAAGGATTTTCATCATTAAAAACAATCAGATTTATTTCCTGTTTATTACCATAATTACCTTTGAGGGCCTGTAGATGGGGAACTGTGTATGAAAATAGCAGTTATTCCTGCAAAGTTAGTGAAAATTCCCCTTTTTTTTGTAAATTAAAGCTGAAGTCTGTTCTCATGTTCAAATTAAATCCACTGTGGTGCGACACAAATTTACAAAAAAAAATAAAAAATTGCCCTAATGTGTAGGGACAAAACTGTATGAGCATCTCATGCCTTAAATTAGAGTATGAAGAAGGTATATACGTAGATACGAGAGGTCGTCCCAATTTCTTATCGCTGAATGTTAGGAAATGTGGAGGAAAATGTTAAAGAGATTATCTTTCAGGGTTTTTTTTTTTTTTTATTGTGGTGAAGTATATTGTGCATTGGTATTCACCGCTCACCCAGAGTGACTACTGGGTTTTTATCTAATCTCCACATTGTTGTTTGTCCCAGCATCACCACCTTCCTTCTGCCGTCACCGTCCTGAAATAGACACGCAGCATCCCCGCTGTTTGTTCTGTATCAAATGACAAATCTCGCAACCACAAGAGTGGATGGTGGAGGAAGGGGAAGGATCGTAGAGGGCGATGGGAGAAAGAGGGCACTGAAAAGGCACAAATCAAAGTAAGCTGTGAAGAGGAGTGAAGGAACATTTTTAAGATCGTTCTTTCGGGCTTTGATGTTGGGGAAAGGACAGAAGCTCTTTGCTTTACTTTTCTTCAAAGGCTTTATCTATATGCATGCACTTTTGGCAGGGCTGAGATAACAATGTTAGTCTCCCCACTGTTTTGTTTTCTGTTTGGCAAAATGAGAGCTCAAAAAAAGAAAAAGAAAAAAAAAAAGCTGTTAGTGTACATCTTTCTTCCCATCCAATATCTGCATTTTTTCGTGTTACTTAAGCAGGTCAATCAATCCCAGAATGACTCCAATGGCAATAATAAGGAGAAAAAAGCTAAAACAACTGTTCATTTGTTGAATATATTATTTTATTTTAACATCATCATCATAGTTTAACTTTTTAATTTTCCCTTCATTCATTTAAAATGATCACCTCTGAATGTACACATACTGCAAACTGTCAAAAATATACAAACAAATGCAGGCTTGTGCTATAGTCTGGTCAAATGTCTAAAAAACAGTGGCACTGGAAGGAGAGAGAGAGAGAACGAAGGCAAGAGAGAAAGAGAGACAGAGCGAGAGAGAGAGAGAGAGAGAGAGAGACAGACATTGAAACCGGTAAAGACATGCACAGCATCATTGTGAGCACCGGTTATGGTGACCCAGGTGCGCAGTACTTCCAAGGGATCCTTGTGGAAAAGTACATATATTTCATCATCTGACAGTGGGGCACACAAACTGCCCTCCACATATCAAACCCGAAACAAAAATGGTGTTTGTTAATGGAACTGTTGTTAGGCACATCATTGTTTTTTATGGTTTTACATTTTCTGGAAAAGTCTGAGTATCTGTAAATGTAGAATACTTTAACAAAACAAAGAAACAAAAAAAAAACCCAAAATGAGAAAACAAAGAAAAATCAAATATACAATTTTGAAACAAGAGAAAAAAAAACAGCTTTCAAAATTTCGACCTTGTTAGTAACTCAGCGTTGTTACAGTGTGTGTGTGTGTGTGTGTGTGTGTGTGTGTGTGTGTGTGTGTGTGTGTGTGTGTGTGTGTGTGTGTGTCAGCATGTCTACACAAGTTGGGTGCATTTCTGTAGAACAAAGTGGTAGTGATGGTGAGTATTTGAGGTGTTTTGTGGGTGGTTGCTGTGATCGGCTGACAGCTGTCCAATCAGATGCTCAGATCTTTGGGATTCTCCTTGTAGGTCTTCTTGGGCTCAGGGAGCGTGGGCTTGGATAAGTGACTGGTGTTGGTCTTGTTCTTGAGCGTGCTGTAGTATTGCGTCACTTGAGCCGCCACAAAATTGTCATCGTCCTCTTCATCCTCCGAGTCGTCCCTTCTGAAGCTCCTGATCGGGGATATATCTCGTCCGAGACTACGGGAGCGGTACAGAGGTTCAGGGGTGCTGTCTCGGCTGGGGTAGCGCTCATCCCTGTCAAACCTCTCGGTCGAACGACCCCTCAGCTGTGTTCCGTCAAACCTCTCGGTCGAACGACCCCTCAGCTGTGTTCCGTCAAACCTATCGGTTGAACGACCCCTCAGCTGTGTGCCATCAAACCTCTCAGTCGAACGACCCCTCAGCAGCGTGCTGTACTTCTTGTAAGCTGAATCTGAGTCTGGAGTGCGTACTCTGGGCAGGGCGATGTCTCTCTGGTTGCGGAACGCCATGTCCTTGAGCAGGCTATCGCCCCCTCTGTAGGACCTGTCCAAGGTAGAGGCTTTCATCAGCAGGCTGTCCTCTCCATAGAGGCGGTCTTCCCTGCGCAGTGGCGGTGTGACCTCCCTGTTTAAGCGGTCTAGGGCTGGGGACTCTCGCAAGATGCTGTCTTCCAGACGGAAGGTGGGTTCAGGAGTTTTGATTGGCTCCTTCAATACAGGCTCATCCACAATAGGCTTCTCGTTGCTGCGGGTCTGTCTCTCTGGAGAGCGATACCGGCGGTAGGGGTCTGAGGATTGGGCTCGGCGTCTGGTGGGGGACTGCTGCCGAGGGCGGTAGGGGGACCGGTGGCGGTGAGGGGAACGATAAGGGGAACGGTGAGGAGAGCGGTAGGGCAAGCGACGGGGTGAGCGGTGGGGCGAGCGGTGGGGTGAGCGGTGGCGGTGGTGGCGCCTGTCTGGAGAACGGCCTCGGCGGTGACCCCCACGTCGGTCATCCAGGACGTTATCTGCACTGCGCGACCGGGTGTGCCCCTTATTAGGTGACCGATGGCGGCTACGGTGGCGGTGGCGGCCATCACTTTTCTTGTCATCTTTCTTCTTGGGAGCGTTCTTCCCTGTCGACTTTTTGCCCTTGTGTTTTCCCGTGCTGGTTTTCTTGCTGGGGGAGTGGTGGCGGTGGTTGGAATGTGTGTGCCTGCCAGTGCCGTGGGAGCGGCGGCCTGGCTCCTTCTTGCTGCGGGATGATTGTTGGAGTTCTGGTGGGTCGCTTGACTCTGATGGTGCGTCGTTCAGGGGCAGGGTGTTCACTTCCGCAGCGTTTTGTACCCCTGAGGCTGGGTTGGCTGCGCTGATGTTGTTGGTGCTGTCGTCTGCAACACATTGGGACATATAAACGAGGGCAGGGGGATCAAACATGCATCGACACACTAAAAGCTTCTATCTGCTTTCACATTTATCATGCTGAGTCACTCAGACATGAAGCCGAGAACACTTTCAATGGAAGCCATTCTGATGTTAATGCCAGCAAAGATGGCAAGTTGTTAGATGGCACAGCAGCAGCCAATGGTAAAACAGTGTAACTTACACAGATTAAAAAGGCAATGACAAAGTTATGAAGCAGCCATTTCTTGAAGAAACCCACAACAAACCTGCTCCTTGGTCTAAAGGGGAAGTCACCTCTGAAGCAGAATGGGACGGCTTCTCTGGTGGCTGGACCGCAGGCTGGTTACAGTCAGTGTAATTGCTGCTTCATATTGATGATGCTGCTAGATTTGACTCATTAGCCATGCTCTTTCATGCACTGTCAGGGCGCGTTAGACACGTTGTAAATCTTTAGAACAAATTAAATGGTCGTGACGAGATCCAAAGACTAGAAGTTGCTCTAAGTGCATTGCAGTTGCAGCGGGTGAAGGTAGTTTAGCATTTTGCTAAGAAAAAACAGAACTGTATGGAGCTCTTCCTCTTGCTAAATCTTCAACAAAAGCTGCGACAGCAATGCTTTGATCAATATGGCATTTTTAAGACAAAACCTTACAAGTGCTGAGACGGCAGAAGAACTGTTCGCTATTCTAAATACTTCAGATCGTCGGCCCTGAGATATAGTGAGTGGGAGTAAAACTCTGGCTCCTGTCATTTCAGTAAATAGTCTCCACCTGCAGATATACACTTTTTAACATTATAACTTAGTTTGAAAATGTATTGCAAATGATTCTGGAGACCTTCGACAATGGATTATGGACCACTCGAGGAGAAGAGTTGACTCTCAATGAGAACCACCGGTCTGAAAGTATCAAAACTAATTCCCAAAGTCTGCATTTTCACTTTTGACTTGTTTCCAACAGGTTGATTGCAACTAGGACAAACATATGCACGAAGTATCCAAAAGAACGGCTACGGCAGCGGTGACACTGGAGATGTAGTTGGGTGAATGGATTTTTATGCATGAAGCAGCGCACTGGCACGGTTGAACTGAAGCGACACCACACACATCAGGACGTAGAAGAAGAGAGAGAGGAAAACAGGAAGTGGGAGAGAGAGCCGAGATGAGAGGGGAGGACAGCTACAAACCGTGGTCTGATTTTGGAGGACAGAGGCCTCCCCCATCTTGTCATTTCTCATACATGCAGTGAGATGGGGAGCGACCATCCCTGAAGGAAGACAAGAGCCCAGCACAATACGAGAGGAAAGGGAAGATACACAGAAACAGAAAGGAAGGAAAAAAGAAGAGCACAGTAGTTTAGAAAAATGTGGAACCAACTGGAAGGAAGAAAAGGAGAATTATTCAGTGTTGATTCATAATGAAAAAAAATGTGTTTATTTGATCATCGACTCATTCAGAATAAAGAGACAGTCCAGGAAGTTGCCCAAACCCAGTGAAAACCATCAGTTACAGAGTAAAGTCCCCCAGAAACAAGTGTACACACACTCTGACATAGGAGTCGCCACACACACACACACACACACACACACACACACACACACGACTAGACACGTGAATGAAGAAGCAGCAGAAAATTAAAAAAAAATTGAAACAGTGAGACTGAGACTGACACACACACACACACACACACACACACACACACACACACACACACACACCAGCAAATTAAGCAGTTTTACAGTGCTGATAGAAATCAAAAGAAATACTGGCGAGACTGTCAAAGGTTGTGCCAACTAAAAAAAAAAATAATAAAAATAAAGATTTTTAAAAAGTACAAACAATGATCCAAAATATACAAGTTCACATGATGTCACATCGGTGCAGGTTTTGACAGCACATTCTCAGCTCAAATAAACTTTACATTAATGAACTTTTCAAAACAGGCAAATGTATCCACTCAAAAAAAAGCAACAAAATGAAAAAGAAAACATTTAAAATGACTCGTGACTATCAAAACTGCTCAATACGATTAGAAAAAAAAAAAAAAGTAAAACAGAAAAGAAAGAAATGTTCCATAAATATTATGGAAAGTAGACAATAGAAGGGGGAAAAAAACAAAAACAATTTACACTTTTGACATGTTCATGCAGCAATAAACTTTTATCCATTAATATGTGGCTTTGATTCATGGCTCTGTACACTGAACAAAAATACTTGTAAAAATGCCTCTTTTTTTTTTTTTTAAATCATCACTATAAAAAGTTAATATAACTGGAACGAATCAACGTCTTTTTAAACGGGGATGGGTGGAGTCCCTATCTTCACAGCTTTTCCATAACACTGACAGTGGGTGCAAAAAAAAAGTCCATGGATGAGTGAGTAATGTCAAGCACAGTACAGTGAGATTTACTGAAAATGGCAAAAAGGAAAAAAAAGCCTTAGACTGTCTTTTTCTTCGCAACACAGTTCTCACTTAGAAACCCTTAGGAGTTCAGTAGCTTACATTCACCTTCAATAAATATCATAAATATGTTTGTGTCACATCCTAACCAAAGCTGTGAAAGGTCCCATTTTATCACGGGATGCCACGGATCAAGTTTTCTCTTCCTTTTAATGCTAAATTAGCATGTAATGAGAAATCAGAGACATCCATATTACTTCTCACCCACAAGAAACATTGATTTTCTTTCCTTTTTCTTTGCTACTCAGGTCAAACCATGTAAACAGTTTCCTTTTTTTCCATGTAGCACTGAAAATCAGACCCACCACCTTCCTGTAAAGTCCCAGCAGAGTGCTTTTGCTCAGTGCCCAGAAGGTGAAAAGTGACAGCGAGATGACATGACAAAACTGAGAGCAGGTGACAGCAGGAGGGGGTGAGAGCACCCACAGGAGCAGCCTCAACCCCCCCGCTCTCCCACGAAATCCCCAAAAAGCCCAGGAGCGACCTCCACCACAAAGAGACCAAAAGCGCCAAGCAACACCCCCTCACCCCAAACCCCCCTGACTCCCCTCTCCCATCCCTGGTTGGCTTGCTCCAGGGAGGGGTGAAGGATCCTTGGGGAGGGGGAGCGATTTAGTTCCTTCACCTTCAACCCACCACCATCCACTTGAGTGTCCCCTGGCTCAGGGTGTGAAGATGGGCGAGAAGGGAATGTTTTCGTAGATTGACCCACCATATTCAGGCACAGAGCCGTCACCCCTCTTGAGCACCAGATGGACTCGCCGGCCTCCATTCTTGATGAGCTCGATGGCTCGTGCGTGCTTCATGCCCTTGGTGCTCTCGCCGTTGATCTCCAAGATTTCGTCGCCGACCTAGTGGACGGGAAGGACACCAGAAGGGGGGGGCAGAGAAAGGAAACAAGAGTGACAGATGAAAATGGAAAGGAGAAGAGGTGAATCAGAGGGAAAGGGGAGAGACAGCAGGAGCCCAAATAAGGAGAGGAGACCGCAGAGCCAGACACGGTGCAAAAGAAAACAAGTGAGAGGAGGGAAGAAGGTACACAAGGAGAAAGATAAGGTTCAAAGGGAAACAATGACACAAAGGGAAGGAAAGGGTGGAGGGGGTGAGGAGGAGTTAATTATCAAATCTGCTGAATGGTAATCTGCACAATAAGAAAACAAGAGTATATATGGAGGGCAAACTGCATCAAAAAGCAGCAACCGTGACACGGAGAGTCAGAGAGGGAGAACGACAGAGAAAAAACCCAAGAACTAGAAGAAACATTTTTGCTTCCTGATTCTTTGAATCCACTCCTCAGGTTATCTGTCAGTGCTGACTGCGCAGAGGGAATACTTCTCTGGCAGAATACGGATCTCTCGCTGACACCTCTCCCTGCCTCACAGAGCTGCGACTATTAATATCTCTGCTAACAAGGTGCACAAACACCAACGGCCGGGTCCATATATGCATATACTAATGTGCTAATGAATGCGCGCACACACACACCCACGCTCCCACACACTCCCTAACTGCAGCATATTAATATAAATGAAAAACTATATCTCGGATTCATACAGTGTCTGCCAACAGGCTCTCTGCGTGCAAACGCACAGTGAGAGAATAAATAAAAACACCTCACACTTGATCAAGCACTCCGGGGAAAGTGCTATTATTTATGTACAATTAATCAGATGGAAAGGTTAAATATTGCAGTTTCATCACAGCTTCTGTGGCATGTATGAATGCCACTTTACAAGCTTGTCGTGAAACATAAATTAAAATGTGCATATTCTGTTTGTGTGTCTTAATATTACAATCAGATGGTGAACCGTCTGCATGGCCGAGCCCGGAGGTGACTGTTTGCGAGTCAGTGAAGCATGGCTTGCAGTAATTGGGGGTACATTATGCAAAAGCAATTATACTGATAGATAATATTATTGTGATGGCTGTAAGGTCTACAAGGCTGCCATCAACTCCCCCGCCCACAGCTAATCAATAAAGTCAACTGGCTTGTACTGCACCTGAAGGCAAGGATTTATAAAATTATAATTGGTATTTATAACAACGGTTACAATCAGCAGTCGTTTTTCAGATATGCTGTTATGTGCACCCCCGTCCAAAGATAATTTTATAGCATTCAGGCAAGCTGACGGATTAAGGGATGAGAAAATTTGACAAATAGTTAAATTAAACATTCATTTTAAAAACACTCTGGATTACTAAGGAAAAAAAAAAAAAACGGAAAGAGACGTAATTTTTCTTAGCTAAATTGCAGCGCTAATGTCTCGCACAGCTCCACCAAAAATAATGAGGTCCGACCATTTCTCATTAACATTACAATTATTCCACTAGAACGCTTTTTACAGACGATTTCAAACTACGCTGACAAACGCCAAGACGACTATATTACAGAAAATTAACTAAAACAACCGAGGGAACTGTCCGCCATTATTTCTAGACAATCTGTTGGGTGTTTCCAAAGAAAGCAAGCTGTTAAAAAATAAAACTTATTTGGAGGTATTCTAGCTACTGAGGGAATAATGGCATCCCTGTTGACACAGCTGCATATAACCTTAAATTGATAAAATTACATCACAGTTTTCCATAATTAAGTATAATATTAAAGGGGTACAGCAGTGGTTACATTTCAATAGGCCGTCCAACATTTCCTGTAAAACAGCTCCATGTTATTTGGCTGTAAATAAGGCTGTCTGTCATAAATTTGTATGGTCTAAATATGAGCACAGATGACGAGATTGCAGTGTTACTTGGGTAAGTGCTGTTTTTCCAGCAGTAGTTCTTATGATGGTCAAACTAAGGTTAAGTGTTTGGTGGCGTGACCCTTTCAAGACCCCGAGAAAACAACCTCTGAGCTGCGTTTCCCATTTGTGTGTCCATACCATCATCTTTCCGTTGCGAACAGCTGCTCCGTCCTCGGCTAACCTCAGCACGTACAGGTCCATGTTGTACTCGCGGCCTCCTCGCAGGCTGAAGCCGAAGCCTTTGTTGTCTCGCTCCAGGTCCACGGAGTAGAACTCAGAATCCTGGATGGAGACAGACGCCATGTGTGGAGGGAGAGAGAGTGAGAGGAGAAAGGAGATGTTTGCATCAAAGTCACCTTTGTGATTCAGGTTTCAAGTGTGCGCGCGTGTCTGCGTTTGTGCGTGCTTGTGTGTGTGTGTGTGTGTGTGTGTCTCCTTTGAAGGGGGATCCTATTTCAGAAGCAAGGGACAATTGCCACCTTCAGGCAAGTCTCACCTTAACAGTTGTGCTACACTTTTCCCCTTCGTGTGTGCGCGGGCTCGTGCTTGCATGTGTGTGAGTGTGTGTGGACATGCATATGCTCAGGTAAGGACGCTGAATTATTGATGCCGTGGGCCCTGGCCTGAAAAAGTAGAGAGGGCGCAGACAACGAGAGAGAAAGAGGAGGAGGTCTGGGAACCACACAAGGACGGGCAGCCAGCCTCAGCAGCTCCCGTCTTTACGCCCTCCTAATCTCCTCTGCTGGAGGATCAATGCTATCTGTGAAAGCCATCTCCACACCAGCAGATTAATTCAGCGGTGAACAGAGTGGACTGAGGGGCTACTTTGAAAGCAAACAGGCTTTCCTTAATGCGCACACTCAGATAACGCCAGCAGGTGGGCGTAAAAAGATAAATAAATAAAAATGCACTTGGTTTGTCCTTGGGAAGGTAAGTGGGTATATTAGTTGATAAATGGAGGGACAGGGGAGGGGATGAATGACTGTTTAGATATCGCGAAACAGCTGAATGGATGTATGAAGAGACAAATGTAGATTAGATGTGGGTAGAAAAGTTGATGGAGTGTAGAGGACCGGCGTGTTTTGATGGAGACATGAAATGAATGGGTGTCCGTATGACTGATGTAACTGCTAAGACTGCGGCGCCTCTCTTCCTCACCTGAGTGCTTGGGGGTTGCTGCGTGGGGGGCTGGGGAGGGGCGGCTTGCGGGACAAATGACTCCTGTTTTGGTTTAGTGTTGGTCCTGAAACAGAAAAAGCGTGAAATATGAGGCCTCAGTGAGGGGTCGCTCCAAAAGACATTTCATTATTAGGCAACTCGGTTTTGTGCCGTGCTCCTCACCTGGCCTCCGGTGCGGCCTGTTGCTGAGCGGTGTGAGTAGTGGTTATAGTGGCGATCTTCTCTGCATTCGTCAACAGAGATGCGTTCGATGATTCTGCAGAGGGCGGAAGAAGAGCGAGGATATCGTCACGAGATAACACACAAAACAAAAACAAAGAACAAGATTGATTGTATTTTTCAACCAATGAGAAGACGGGAGGGAAAAAAGGCTTGTAATTGAATATGCTGTCATTTTGTATAGACATACTCTAACAGAAGCCTCTCCGGTTTTCTTGAAAGCCTGGGCGACATAAATAATTTCACATGTGGAGACATTTCATTGTTTTCCTTGTGTCAATCCGACCTACAGGGACCACCACGAGCCTCGAAACCAGTTTCCAGGCTTCTTTCACCACTTAGCCATGTTCCCGGACACTTGGGTAATACTGCGGTTTGTGCCATCAATCATTTGGTAAACGTACAAAGGCTGTACATCACATTTTGGACTGAAACTAATCCTCCTGCCTCTGAATTGTCAAGTAGGGAACATCCATGCCAGTGGCATTAGAGCTCGTGTTTACTCTGTCTTTTGTCTCTGCACTGATCCACTCATTTTCAGTTATCAGTGAAAAACAACAGACAGGCCGTCATCACGCGACACCTGCTGCATAAACAAACCTTTGTTTTATCTAACCACCTCATCCTTCTTGGCCATCTACAGGCATCCTACATTTGATTACAACTCTGCACCTCCCCTTCCCCAGTCTGCTACTCGCCATTCTTCTCATGGTCACTTCCCTTCTCACCTATTAATCTCCTTTCCCTGCGGCACTCCCCTGGAGCCTGGTGGCTCAACCATTCCATTGCCCGCTGCTCAAGATGTACAGTGTCGACCACTCGAGCGGGAGTGCGGGTGAGGTGAGCTTCACTTGAGACGGCAAAGAGAGGAACCACAAGGAAAACCTTCGACCACCCTTTCAGTTTTGCAGCCTCACGTTTAACCCCCATAAAAACCTTCACTATCTTTCCCTCTGCCTGATTTGCATGAATCACTTCCTTTTTCTGTCGCCTCTCTTCATTCGTCTCTCCTCCGACTGCTTTCTCTCCGGAAATTACTTCTATTCTGCGTGCGACCTACTGCCTGCTTTCCCCTTTCTGGCTTAACTAAATAAATAAGTAAATAAAACGTGCACAGAAAAGGAACTGAAGCGTTTCTGTAATTCGTCTGTGGCTTTGACCACACATTTGCCCTCCAGCCCTGAATGGCGTGAGCCGGGAAGGACAGCAGGTACAATCGATTCAAGGGAGGTAAAGAAAACGAGCAGTACAGAGGGGAAAAGGATACGAGAGCTACAGATTACACTTAAAATACAATATGTGCAAACAATAAAAATCATATCACATCGAGCATGTCTAGCTCTCTTTTCTCACACAGTGGAAAGAATGAGGAGGGCTTTGTCTGCGCTCCAAATTTATGCTGCAGAGACATCAGCTCTGATGAAGGTATTAGTTTCTTGTACACGTATTACTGAGCAGCAGCAGGAAGACTCCCATGCTCGTTTCCTCGACACTGCAGGCGTACCGAGCATCAGCTACTACAAAACTCCATCTGTGCTCTCACACGGTGGGAGAGTTGAGCTGAATCAGACTTCACCTTTAGAGGAAGCTCTCGCTATGGCGCTCGTTCCCATCAGAAAGTTTAAAGATTGGACTGATCCACAAAGAAATTGGCGATGCTCAGCCATTTGTAAACGGAGGCAGCCAGAACAGTCACTCAGAGGCACAAGTTTAGAAACACAAGCCACCATCTCTGCCCGACACTCTTTCTGCCTCTGTGTCAGACAGCATCTGGTTGTTTGACACATGCACATAAACACAAACCAGAACTTTTCCGATAAAGCATATCCAGTTATTCCTCGCCAGCGCCTTCTCTCTTGCTCTCTCTGTGTCTTCTTGGCAGAGCAATTTTGGCTCACTGTTCTCATCAACTGCTCTGAAGGGAGAAAAAAAAAAAACAACCCCTCTCCATCCATAAGAAGCGAGGCGGAAAGCAACGAGCGGCGGACAAATAGCTCCTATTCCTACCAGTGTGCAGGTTGACAGGGAGTATTGCCTTTCCATGTGCGCACACACACACACACACGCACACACACACACGCTTAATTAAATAGCATTTGTGAAGCACGCCAGGGTGATATGTCAGCACAAAGCACAGACAGTTCTCAGCTGCACAGCGCAACATACAATGCACACAAACTTTTCCTTAAATCCACTTTGACAGAGGAGACACACCCACATGCACAGAGGAAATTCAGCATCTCTCGGTGGCTGTCTCGCTCGCCCTCTCTCCGCTCACGCATACATACACACCAAAATCTAAATGACTCTTGCATGTTTTAAAAATGCGGGCACGCAAAAGGCAGGAACGCGAAAGCTAAAAAAAATACCCCCCCCCCCCCCCCCCCCCCAAAAAAGCTCCCAAATATCCCCAAAGAATCACTCCTGTCAACACTGCGGAGGCGTTATAGTCACTTTGAAAGCCACTGAAGAAAGTGCAGACTTTACATAAGGAATACTTAATAACAACAACAACAACCCAGGAAAGTGACAACAAGTCTCCTCAAACATAATCAGGCTATCTAATAATAGCTGATATGGGGAAAAACATCTGACCTGGTTTTGGATTCTCTTTTCTCTACTCACCATCTCCAGGAATGATGCGTAGTGTAACCGTGTTTCCAGCCTCCTTGATGAGGTTGACGATGTCCGAGTGGGACTTGTTGGTGATCGAGCATCCATTCACAGCCAGGATGCGGTCGCCGACTTTCAACTTCCCGCAGCGGTCTGCTGGGCTTCCCTCAATGATGCGTCCTATTTTGTGGGGCATGGCCACACAAGCATTTCCAGCTATGGTCAGCATCGATGTGGATGTGTAATGCATGCGTGATTGAGTGTGTGTTTGCGCGTGTAAATGTTGGGGGATTGTGTTTGGTGAGAGGAGGAAAATGGGAGGGAAAAGTGGGGAAGGAGCAGAAGAAGAGGACCAAGAAGGGTTAAGGTTAATTGACCCGCAGCCAACAGTCAGCCAAGCAAAAGTCACTGAGAAGAAGAAGAAGAGGATAATATGCAAGCACTGGAAAAGAAGGGTCAATTTAAATGTGCGCTGCAAAGAAATAGGAGGATTTGTCTTACTATTTCCTCTAAATAGGTTTTCCAAACGATTCTCAACGTCTAAAAAAACCTTGTGATGTTACAGCTCTGTTTCATCTACATCCCAAACACCTGCAACTGCAGAAAGTTAGACTCTGCAAACATACATCAGAGCTGACATCTCACCAGCTACCCTGAAGTCTCTCTGTTTGTTTCACTCTGCAGGCCGACATCAGTCACTACAGACTGACGCACCCAATCACTCATTACTCTCGCCACCCTCTCCCCTCCTTACTTTTCATTATTATTCTTCCATCCTTCCCGCTGCATTCACACTTTTAATACACAACAAACTCATCTGATCCCAACCTGTTTCTGTCCCCCTGAATAAACCTAACCATCTAGGACTGTGAAATATCAAGAGCAGCAGAGTAGCAGAGAGATAAATCTTCCTTTACACGTTAACTGAAATGAAATAAAGCTCATCTGCTAGCCTGTGCTTTCTGCTTTGGCCTGTGAAAAGGAGCTTCACTTTAAAAAAAGAGAAGAAGAAAAAAAAAAAGCCAATCTGTAAAGCTAAGCGTTCACAGACCTTTCCAGTGCTGTACACCCACACAGGGAGAGAAGAGCACGGTGCAATGTCCTTCTAGTGTAGGTAGGAAGCCATGGCAGCAGGCAAAAAGTGTACATGGAGTACGGATACAAAAGATACAGTGCTACGAGTTTGTAAAAGCAACGCTGAATCTGATTTACTTGCGTTGCAGTGCAATATCAAACAGAGAAAAACTACACCATTCACCAGCTAAGCAATGAAAAAGAACCTCACAAAAAAGAAGAGAAAAGAAGACAAAGTTTGAGTAAGCGAATATCTCTAATCATATGCTGGAAAATAAATAGAACCCATTCACGTTGATCATTTCCCCTATTTATCTTTCTTGCAGTGCTCATTCTCATTAAACTGCTATTAAGTTTTTAGTGCCAACCTGCTCCGCACAAGCCATTTAAGTTCAGCTGAATAATACAAGTGGCTTTATGTAAGACCTACTTCACTTGTGATCAATTATGAAAGCCTTGTGTGAGTGTGAGCAGCAGCTGCAGGCGAAGAAAGGGTTTCAGTGTCTTGGTTTGACAGGCTCAGATGAAAATGAGAAAGAAGAACCACTTCTTTGAAGAGTGTTGATATTGATCTGGTGGGACTGTAAATAGCCAGAATGTGCACTGGCTGTCAGGCTATTTAGCGTTCAGTGGTTTTTATAGAGGATTCAAAGGATTCCCGTAATGCAGACGAGAAGATAAAAGGCCCCGGTGATGAGGAAAAAGCCAAAGTGTGATTTGGGTTTTTGCTGAGCAGAAGTGATTTTTGAAATAACAGCATGTGCCGCCATCAACAGCGCGCTGGTGGTGGTGTTGCGGGTGCTAACTTACCGAAGGTGGTGCCGGCTTCGGGCCTCGACACCGACGAGACGATGACGAAACCGAATCCTTCGTTCTCGCCGCGGCGGATCTCTACGTCGTAGGGCTGCAAAGCGGACGAGACGACAGCGGGGGTGGCGATGGGCGGCTGAGAGGAGGTGGTGGCGGCCGCAGCGGCGACCACGGCGCTGCCGCCGCCCCCGCCGCCGACTCCGGTGCCGCCTCCTCCACCGCCTCCTCCACCGCCTCCTCCACCGCTGCCAATGCCAGAGGTGGAACCGCTGCCGGAGCTCACCGTGTTGAGGGAGTTCTGGCTGCCCTGTGGGGTGCGCTTCCCAATATCTTCTGTGAAACTGGGCGCCTGGGTGCTGCTGTGGTGCGAAGACGCCGGCGATGGAGGCATGTCTCCCTCTGCTTTAACTAAAAATGACAGGAGGAGGAGGACACGGTGAGAAAGATGCATAGATGAGGTGCAAAGTGCAAACAGGAGGGTAAAAAAGCACAGATATAGAAGATTAACGGCAAAAGATCAGAAGGGAAGTGAAGCCAAAGGTGAGACATTCAGGAGACAATCAGGTACAATCAGTGTGAGAACGTAATGTAATGAAAGCAAAGCTGTACAAAAACATATGAGAACATCCCTAAACGTTACGTGAGCAGTACAATATTAAAAGAAGGTAAATAAAAGATATTTAGCTCCTCTAGCACACCTAGTTTATCTTATGATTAAAAAAAAAGGACAGCTTTGGAAGAAGGCCTCTTCACCAATCTCTCCTCTCATCTGTTTCCAACAAAAGATGAACCGAGGACGTGGTCTGCCTGCTCTATCTGGACATTTCATTCCACATTTCATTTCCTGTACAGCTGCTCAAGGAAGGCGCCTCATATTCTCGACGCTCTGAGGCAGACAGGGAGCAGCAATGCACTAATGTCTGGCTGCTGTCATTGGGCCGAAGGTTGGCCACCCTCTCCATCATATTTATGGGCCTTTTTTTTTTTTTTTTTTTAAAGGAGCAGAGCTGCGCTGACCGGAGTGAAGTCAGCGGTGGGGCGTGGGTGTTAGCTCGTGGTAGCGGCTGACCACTTCCACACCTACACTAAATTCTAGGAAGGCGGGAGGTTGACCTTGTATATATTAAGAAGGCCTCTGGGCTCCTGATGGAAGTATGACTGACATAAATGTGGCACTTGGTAAAGTAGTGGGTGCATTTCTAAAACTGAACAATGTTTTACTGTAAGCGAAGCTGCAAAACCACGATACAATCAAATATAAATGAAGCCATCTGGGACTGCTCTCAAAACTGACTTAATACACATTAAAATTCACTGATAAAGTGAAATGTTATCAGTATATACACTGTATGTAAACAAACTGATCAGTTAGAGATACTTATAGTTTTTGCAATTTATAAAACTTTATAAAAAAAAATAATATTATGGCTCTGCTAATTCTGAATCCCACATAAAGGAATTTAAATAGAGAAACAAATGGTGTATCATTTATTTATTCACTTGTAAAGCGAGACAGGTCATTTTTGGACTATTGGTCAACAAAGCTACTAGTTGAAACTATTTGAAATTGGATCCTGTCTGTTTATAATAGGATGAAATTAACTGACTTAATAAAATGTGTTCTGATTGGTTGCACTGTAGATGGATGAACCTGTTTGTCTTTTGCATTTTGCTTTAAAAGTTCTGCAGTATTATTTGTCACTTCTTACTACCAAGGTAAACATCGGCTTCACCAGTCAGAAGTAAAATCAGTAGAATTCAATAATAAATGGACTGCCACATTCTTACGGTGCTATATTCTATCCATCTGTGTATTTTCACAGAACCACATATTGGTGGATGATGTATCCGAATCAGTTTTCCTTTCAGTATCTTACAGACACTTTGCTCTGTGGACTGGAGTAAATGACCTACTCTATGTCCTGAGCCACAATAACCTGAGTGTATTCTTGGATCTCTTAGGAGGTCTTTAAAAAGCTTAAACTACTCCTCCATCTCGAGCTGCTTGCTTCTTACCAGCGTAAGTGGTTTTGCGCCGCACTGTGAGGTTGACATGGCCCTGCTTGGCAGCCTGCTGCATCAGCTGGACCACCAGTTGGTGCGACTTTCCCACCACCGCCGTTCCATCCACGCATATCAGCTCATCGCCGGATCGCAGGCGTCCATCTTCATCTGCAGCCCCGTACTTGACTATGTGGCCGATGTAGATCTGAAACGCAGCAGACAAATGAGGCTGCCGTGCGTTCGAAAGCACGCGGCGACAAAGACTGTGCAGCTATACGTTACGCTGCACCGTTGCAAAATAAATGCATGGAAAGCGATCAAGCGGTATTCTAAAAAGAAAAAGCAAGACATTAAAGTGCATGACATATAAAAATGTGTTGATTTTCTCAGCGGCCATAAACTTGGCATGCGGCACAGCTACAATTTAAACTTCAGCATTAAATCTTTACTATTCTCTCAAGCCTGTAACAGTAGTAACCCAAGCCAAGCTCTAAAGATAAATCATTATTTTTTTTCCCTTTCAAAAGCAGGGGGGGTGGGAACGCAGTGCAGGCTAGTGTAAACAAGAACAAACAGCATTGACTCTTTAAAGAAAAAGAAAAAAGAAATGGTGTGTGTGCAGGGTTTTCTTCTTTCCCCACTGGTTAAGGCTACATTGGTCAGATCAGAGAGAAGCAATCACAGATATGAAATTGTTGAATTCCAACACACAAGCATGGAAGTGCACACAAGGGGAAGATAAGAACTGTTGTGTTGAGACTGTTGAAAGAAAATCCTATAGCTGCTGCTCCCACTAGTGCTGGGAATATAGCATCCTTTTCATCACTCAAGCTACACAATCTTGTCAGTTTATCCATTTCTTTGGAGATGTACGGTGAAAAGTGAGGAAATTGAAACGCAAACTGGAGAGATTTCAGCCGTGAGATTGAAAAAGATTGAGGGAGAGAGACTCACAGGCTCTCCTGGCTCGTTGCCTCCGAGGATCCTGAAGCCGAACCCCGTGTCCTTCCTCCACAGGAAAATGTCCTGCTCCTGGAAGTCTGGAACTGTGAAATCAACAAGCTGCAATAAACACTTATGCACAAGCACAGTCAGCCTTGTGGGATCTCTATTCCTGCACAGTGATGCCTTCAGACATTTCATTTAATACCCTCAGGTACACATTCAGCCAACCACAGTGTCACCATAATGGATACACCTGCTGTTCTGAGACAATCAGATATGTTTGTTTATGTCAGCATGTAAATAATGTCATCATTTGTGTTCAAAGCTTTGTCACTGTGGTAGCACACTGCACACAGACAGACAGTAAAAAAAAAAAAAACGAGCCATAAAAAGATAAAAAAGGATCTATTTTGGGCGAAGAGTATAATTTTAGAGCTAAAACAAAGTGAAAAGACAGGCTGAGAAAAAAGATATCGGTGCCCATCGTTTCCATAATTAGAAACGATCAGACTATAATTCCCTTCTGATCCTTTCCGAGTATAGTTTCACTTTCTCGCAGCTTTTTAAAAGAACCTTAGAGACGTTCAAACGGGCTACAGTGTTTCTCTTGTGAGGTGATGTGTGACACGCGATGCATCATTTGGCTATGCTGGAGTGCACTTTCCACCTGACCCCCCACCCTGAGTATGGGTAGTCACAGCACACTCGTAGCCACGAGGGAACCGTGTGCGTACACTAGTAACTCGAAAGGTGTCGCGTTATAAAAGAGGAACCGCACCGCAGCGAGTGACAGCTCATGGTTAATGTAGCAGGGGAGACTGAAGCGAGCTCAGAGCCCAGAGGACAGGAGGAGATGATTTGCATGCGTGTGGCCTTATCCCATTGTACATTTGAGCTTCTTTGCTTTAAATACGCGGCTTTGAATCCCCATATACGTACGTGCGCATGCATTTCCATGGGCACAGCTGTGTTATGTGTGCAGACAAACATCTCTCGGGGAGATTTCCTTTTTTGCTCCAGCTGAAGCCGCTGCTGCCAAGGCCGCTAAAACCACTAAGAGAGGGTGGGGTGGCAGAAAGCATAAGCAGTCTGCTTCCAATCTGCTCCTTCAGTCAACACTTAAAATCCCCGCGGAGCGCAGCTATCTCTTCCAATCTATCACAGGGTTACTGTGGAGGAACCGGAGGAGGAAAGAGTCAAAGGCTAACTGTCGCAATCTGCACCCGCACTCAGGAAGGTCAACTGCACACGCTGCTCCTGCCCATTAATAGACCCATAAGTGATCCCCACAGTGAGGCAACTGGGCATGAGCGGATCAATATTTTCCCAAGATAGACGGCCCTATTCAAAGCTGTGAGTGATGATGTTACAAAAAAGGAGATAATTTTTTTTTAAAACCCCAAAATAATCAAAATGAAGTCCAACAAAAGCACGAGCAAGCTTCCTCCGCTTTTACAGCAGGCTAATGCTGTGCGAGATTTTGGGACGTTTTCTTCCTGCAAATGGAAATCACTCCCTGCACGGTAAGTTTAAAGACCTTGATCTCGGCAGAATTTTTCATTATAGTGAATGTTGCGTGGAAAAATGTCTCTGCCCTATCCAAGGCCTGAGCCCTATGGAGTGAGTTTTATGGAGAGAGCTCAATGAAGCGTGAGGAAGTGGAGGTTTTACACCTGCTGTTCCTCCTGTGCTGTTCAAGGTGTTTCTCCTTGTGACTCTATACCTCAGAGTGCTCAGCTTTCTTTTATATTTCTCTTTACATCCCCTTCAAATGTTTTGATCAACTCTCCTATTATTATTCTTTGGGGGTTTTTCTAACATTTTAGCAGATCAAACTGGCTGGGCAATTTAGAAATCACCTACTGGGATGTCATCATATGAGGGCGGGTATATAGACAACATCCCCCCCGCCCTTGGTTGTGGATTCTTTCACTCCACCTCTATTATTGTTATTCATTTATTTATTTCCAAATCAAATACTATTGTACTCTCAACTAATCATGGCAGCTTTCCAACAGGTGTCTGAACCACTGCCTACGCTCAGCCCTTCATTTTTCATTCTTCTTCATAGCCATCTAAATAATGAAAATCCTCAACAAGTGCGGCTGGAAAACTGATTAGATCTTTAAAAAAATAAATAAACGAATGAATAAAAAGCCTTTGCAGATTTCTCTCTTTCTGCTATCTTTTTCTTTTCTCTCTCTCTTTTTTTTAACTTGACAGTGAATATGATGGTTATTCTTTTTAATTGGTGCAATCCCCTTGCTTTGCCAAGGCGGGGGGTGGGGAGGTTTACAATCCACCAACATCTACTCCACTCTTGTACTAATTATACACCATGTGCCTCTTAAGGGAAGTCTAAAATAAAAGTGTGTCAGTGGTGCTGTTGTCTGGTACTGGGTGAAAGCGGCAACTAGTAATTTTAAAAGGACACAATCAACAACACATTGGAGGCCAATACGTCTACAGCTAGTAACAAAAATTACAATGAAGTCTGAACGTTTACATGTGCAGACATACTTCTGTATGCTAGCTCTGTGGAGTCTCAGTTTTGAAGATTGACAGCACTTTGATAGCTGAATGCTAAATGTGAAAGAAAAGCCAATTAGCTTAGCTGGGAAAAAGACCAGAAGATGCTTGCCATGGCTATGCCAGAATAAAATACATGTACCTGCTAGCCATAAAGCTAGAGTCTAGTAATTTTACAAGACAGCCTATATACAAACAAATGTAAACGGCTTTCTTTATTAGCTAAGCTCTTCATCTACCATCACTGACATCTATCAGCAGTTTTCCTTCAAGACAGGTGACTTGATTTTACATTCTACAATGTCCTCCCAATGTAAGGTTTATGCCCTAAATTAACAGTACTGGTAACTTCCAAAATCTTTATTTATATATATTTATTTATTTTTCTGTAATGGTAAATCCACCAGCATGCACAAGCTCTTTTATCTAAACCAGGGGTGGGGAACTCCAGGCCACAAGGGCCGGTGTCCTGCAGGTTTGAGATAGCATCCTGGGTCAGCACACCTGAATCAAATGATTACTTCATTACCAGCCTCTGGAGAACTTCAAGACATGTTGAGGAGGTAATTTAGCCATTTAAATCAGCTGTGTTGGATCAAGGACACATCTAAAACCTGAAGGACACCGGCCCTCGAGGCCTGGAGTTCGACACCCCTGATCTAAACCATATATTTAATGCCAAATACTTTAAATTCAATATTTTACATTAAAAAAAGCTGAAAAAAGCAAAGCTCAATTATGGTCATTAATTTGCATCCCTGAAGAGAAAAGTTTTACTGGTTGAACAGAACATCAGACTTTTAAAAAATATATATATATATAATTTCTGACTTCTCTGTGAAGTCCAGTGTGCCGGCTCAAATTTGGGTATAAAAATATGAATTCAATTTGTCATTTGCCTAATAAATAACAACAACAAACAAATTTCTTTGACAGTCTCCGACAATATTTATGTTTTCTTGTTTTATCACAGGTGGTATAATATATTTGTTAATCACTCTAAGTGTAGTGGAGCATTTGAGCGCAAGCCAGTCTTTAGTAAAACATAGATCAATAAATAAATATAAATATCTGACCCAGCTTACTTACAAGCACAAAACGTTCCCCAAAATGACCACCAAGACACCAAAGACACCAAGGGTCTGCACCGAGCCAATACCCCATGCTGCCCTCATCCAACCGCCACCAGAAATGAATATACTTACGCCTACTTTCATACATGCTCCTGGACTGGGCCCAAATCTTAAAGGGGTCCGGTTTTCTCTGGATGGTCCCGTCTCCTGGGGAGTCCTGGATTGGGAGTCCCGGCAAAGGCTGCGAGGGAGGTGGGGGAGCGTTGCTCTCACTGAGAGCGGGCGCCAGGGAAGAGTGCACAGGCGAGTCTGTGTGCGCGCTCCGGTGGCTGGAAACACTATGCTGGGAGCTGTTCTGGCTGTCCTTCCTTGACAACTGCTGTTGGAGAAGCAGATCAATATCATTTGACTGTTTCTAATCTCCTGCACAAGAGCATGGAAGCTGAACTCAGAAATGACTGACAGGAGGAGACAAAAACATTAAAAAAAGAAGGTTATTGCATCGTCAACAGCGGAATAGAAAACATGAATCTGGGTTGTGGTTTGTGAGAGGAGGAACAGGGACAGCGGAGACGTGAATACAGAACAATTCTGAACTGGAGTTCAAAAAGATTAAAGATGGCTTCTCCTTGGGGTGAAAGGAAGCACATTCTAAGAGTATAATGTCAACCACTGTCGTATTGCTCCCTTATTTAACACAAAGAATAATCAAGCTGTTTTATGCAGAGAATTCTTTTAAAGCTAACAAAGAGGGAGGAAAAAAAAAAGAGGACCTCAATGGTTTCTCATGATTAAGTCATTCAGCTATGGGAGAAAACACTGTGGAACTTACAAGAGTGCATTGCCTATTCCTTTTGTTTAACAGAGTGGAATGGATTAACAAGGAGCTGCATTCCCTGCTGTATATGGAGGGATAGTCACAATGAATAAAGCACTCCAGGGGTTTAAAAAGAAGAGAGGACTTTACTGGTAAAGGCAGAAATGTAAAACTGCTTATAAATTGCTACTCGCCCCTCAATAACATGCGCACTTAAGCACCTGTTCGAGGATTCGAGCTGAGTAAAACTCACAATCCCGAGCTCAGGCACAAGTGCGCTGCGAGTATCGGTAAAGATCCTGTTTGTCATCCTTGTCACTGCATCTCCCCTTTGCAAGCACCACATCGCCGCCATTGGTCTGCAAAATCTCCACTGCTGCGAAGAAGCCAGCGACGCGAAAGGGTTACGGGGCACAGCTCGGGAAAGAAAGGCCGATATTTTAAGACGGTAAGCGAAAATGACAGCAGTTCAGTCTCTTCACGTCACATGACTACACATTACTTTGGACGCGGAGGACAAAAATATACCAGGAAGGGGTGGAGGCAAGTGGCTCGTCTGTTCTCAAATATCAAAGTGTTTGGCCTTCAAAGTGCAGTCATGTCTTCACACTCATTACTCGCTGAATCACTCTCCTACACCTCTGCAATTCATGTTTATATTCATCATCCTTGTTAGACATAAAATAAGCTTGATGCTTTAGCAAATATTAAGTCGGGGCTGTGGCTCCAGCTGGAATGCTTACTCTGCTGGTGCTGCAAATAACCTCACTGGGTTTTGTGGTGTACTTATAATTAATCAGAAATGCAGGCCGTGTTGATGCTAAAGTCAGACCTGAGGACTGACGCTCAAACCCCCCCCCCAAAAAAGAGGCCAACCAATCTGCATATTTTTTCTTGTTTGATGCACAGAAAGTCCAAATCCTATCCCCCTCTTAAATGAAAACAAATCTCCTATACTTGATGAATCTATTAGATTTTGACCTTCTGCAGTCATTGCGTTGTTCCTCGGTGGCCTGCGAGTGGTTTAATACATTGGTTTGTGCTGCTCCAATAACTTATTAAAGAGACAGAAGATGGGAAGCGAGAGGCATTGGTAGGTGGGGCAATGAAAGCAAATCCTCACTGCTTCCTAAGACTCAGCTCAGTCCTGCTTAGCGTGACGCATCACTGGTTTGGCACACATAGAACTTCTTAACATAACATGCATTTAAAAAGCATACCCATCACCTCGATTATCTGCTATAGAAATCCCATTATAATCCCATACCCAGCATTAATATCATCACACATCCCAACAATTTTCTTCCCTAGCTAACTGAAATCACACAGGGTGGTCTCTATATGTAGAAGCCGGTGGAAAATCATCCTGCAAAACTATACTATACTATTACTGTACTACTAAACTTTCACTCAGACACAGCTGATAGTTACTTGACGTTTTGGCACCGGCACCTTTTCCATCGCCTCTGTTATGCTTTCAAGAATACCATCACCATTACCTAACTAGCACCACCATACATGACATCATTCTCCCACCAAAATTCTGTACTGTATCTAAATGATCTCACATACCCTTCTAGAGTAATCGTTGTATGGAGGAGCCATCGCAAAATCATCCTGGAAAAACACAAATAATCATAAAAAAATGAAAATTACAAAAAGCTCCTGAAATATGTGCAGAAAGTGGTTTAGGCATTGTCTCGATAAGGCATCAGATGGATAGCAGCATCTTTGGTCGACAATCTGTGTATATTATACTCTACCCCAATATAAGGGCAAATGCTGGCTTTTAAAACAGCACACTTATAACTTGAGTGATGATCCCTATCTTATTAAGCCTTAAGGACAAGGCATCTAAAACAAATTGAAAATTTTAGCTCTGTCCTGCTATGGCACCAATAGTTTTTCTGCAGCACCCAATCA
This sequence comes from Oreochromis niloticus, assembly GCF_001858045.2. Classification (NCBI taxonomy): domain Eukaryota; kingdom Metazoa; phylum Chordata; class Actinopteri; order Cichliformes; family Cichlidae; genus Oreochromis; species Oreochromis niloticus. Next base: position 29,137,080 of record NC_031970.2, read on the forward strand.
GCCTCAGATATCCAAACGTGTTAAAAACATTATGATTTTTCACATTTATCAGTGGGAAGTTGTTCATCAGCTCTAAGAATTCAATTACTGTTATCAACCCATCACCGTTATCCAAACAGGTCATTCCCAAAACCTTCTCCTTCTCTAAACAAAGATCACATACCCTCCTTCCATAAGCTCTGTACCGAGGATCCATCTCAAAATCATCCTGCAAAACAAAATTGGCAATCACAGATTCAGTCTACAAAGTCCTTTAATAACCAAAGTTCTAAACTTCGAGCATTTTAGCCTCATACACTAAATGCAACGTTAAACATTATATAATGCTAAAATGATCATTGGCACCTTTTTCATTGTGTCATTTGTCAGCCTAGGATTATCAAACCAACATCAATATCACCACTTATTTCTAAAGATTTCACCCCATCTGAACAATATCACATACCCTCCTACTGTTATCTGTGTATGAAGATTCCACATCAAAATCATCCTGCAAAACAAAACAAAGTTTAACTCCTGGACTCTTTATTGAAGCCTCTTGATCTTGTAATATGTGCAGAATTTGGTTTAGCATTTAAGGGGCATCATCAAACGCAGTGTTAAACATTATGCTAAACATTATGTAAGGTGGGATGCGTTCCTCTAAAATCTACATATGTCATTCAGCATTAGTGATGCTGCCACAGATATACACTATCACACCCAAAGGGAGTCTTACTGCTGTCCTGCAAAATGACCATTAGGTTCACTGTCCTTATGTAGTACTAAATTAACAGCAATAACTAGAATGCAGGGCCTCACATAAACAACATCTTGCATTAAAATATTCAATTGAAACCTCATGCATTAAACCCATGATCTTTGGCACCACAGCCCTCCCCTTTCAATGTATCTAAATGACATCACGTACCCTTCTTCTGTTATCTCTGTATGGAGGAGCCATCGCATAATTATCCTGAAAAATAATTTTTTTTAAAAATGAATACAAAAAAAGCTCCTGAAATACATGCAGAATGTGGTTTGGCAATAACTTGCTGAAATAAGCAAGTCTGTCTTTTAGAGCACATTATCTGGGTAGTAGCATTGGTTGCTTAAAAAAAAATAAAAATGCATTTTTCTGTATAATACAATCATGAACACTGATTTTGAAATTGTGTGCTTGTAGTGAGATAACTGTTCCTCTCTGTTATTGAGCCTGAAGGATGCAATATCCCCCCAAAACTCAAAGATTAGCTTTGTCATGCTGAGCTGCCAACATCATCACACAACCAAAGAGTAAATACAGTAAAAACATTATGCATTAACACAGTTATCATTGGCAGCTTAATCCTAAAATCTTCACGTCATGTAAACAGCATCACATACCCTCCTAATGTTCTCTCTATATCCAGGATCTGGCTCAAAATCATCCTGCAAAACAATATTGGCAAACACATTTTCAGTTACATACAGTCTGCAGAATCCCTCTATTAATAAAGGCATTACATCATGGAGCTATCAACATTATGCATTTACACTGCTCTCCCAGGCACCTTATCCATCACCTCTCTTATGAGCTAAGAATTATAAAACCACCACCAATAACGGCTCATTCCTAAAACCGTCACCCATCTAAACAATAACACATACCCTCCTAGTGCTATCTGCGTATGAAGATTCCACCTCAAAATCATCCTGCAAAACAAAATTGGCAAACATGTCCAGTCTAATAATGCCTGAATGACACTTCTAAACTGCAACAAGGCCAGTGTAGCACCCGAACTCCATGCTATGGCTCCATGCTCATGTAATATGTACATTTATGTAGCACAACATTAACAGTCATAATTATGTTGAGTTGCACATAATATCTTTCTGTGTAAGACAAATTAGTTAAACCTGAATGCATTAAAATATGATCACTTTGTATTAACATTATAAGAATACCAACTCTATCATCTGCCCAGCACCAGTATGATTACACCTCATTCTCAAAAACTTTAAATGACATCACGTACCCTTCTTCTATAATCTCTGTTTGGAGGGGCCATTGCAAAATTATCCTGAAAAATAATAATAATATAAAAAAATTAATACAAAAAAAGCTCCTGAAATACGTGCTTGTAGTGAGATAAATGTTCCTCTCTGTTATTGAGCCTGAAGGATGCAATATCTCCCCAAAATTCAAAGATTAGCTGTGTCATGCTAAGCTGCCAACATCATCACACAACCAAAGAGTAAATAAAGTAAGAACATTATGCATTAACACAGTTATCATTGGCAGCTTAGTCCGAAACTCTTCACGTTATGTAAACAGCATCACATACCCTCCTAATGTTCTCTCTATATCGAGGAGCCGGCTCAAAATCATCCTGCGAAGCAAAATTAGCAAACACATGTTTAGACTGTAGGACCTCTTTTATATTATCAAGATGATGGTTCTATTTTAGTTTAACAACTAGACTTTTTACAGTGTATTCATAATTGTGTAACATAGGCAGATTGTAGTTTGCTAACATCTTGCTAAAATAAGCAAGGTCTTCCCTTAAAAAGCATCATCTCAATGATGGCATGCATTGCCACAACTGAGAAGCTAGCATTTGAACTGTAAATGGCTCCTTCCTTATTAACATGACAGTATTGGCCTCAAACAGGAATGATAAAGTTCAACTCTGTCCCCAGCAGGAATGACTCATGTTCACTGTCTTTATGCACTGTAACATAAGGAGTCATAATTTCTTTGAGGTGTGACACATAAATAGCCTCATACACTAAACGCAATGTTAAACATTATGTAACGCTAAAATGATCATTGGCACCTTTTTCATTGCGTCTTTTGTCAGCTCGGGATTATCAAACCACCACCAATATCACAATAACTCATTGCTAAAACCTTCACCCCATCTGAAGAATGTCACATACCCTTCTACTGTTATCTGTGTATGAAGATTCCACATCGAAATCATTCTGCAAAACAAAAATTGGCAAAGACACGGTCTGTTAGACGCAGTCTACAGGGTCCTTCTAATAATATCAGAGAAAGATCTGCACTGAAACCAGCCCAGTTTAGCACTTGGCATTTTTGATATAGAGTCATGGTTGTGTCCTTTGTTATTTCAGCGTTGTCTTGCTGAAATAATTTAAGACTTTTTTGAACCCGCCTTGAATATTATCTGTAAGAAGAACCCACATCAAAATCATCCTGCAAAAACAAATTGGCAGCCATGTTCTGTCAGACAAAGTTCAAGCAGGCAAAGTTTAGCTCCTGGACTCTTTATTTGAGGCCTCTTGATCTTGTAATATGTGCAGAATTCGGTTTAGCATTTGATGGGCATCATCATGATGGTGGGATATGTTCCTCTAAAACCTAGAAATGCTGTTCAGCATTGGTGGGGCCGTCACAGATATACACTCACACAGTGCAATACCATCATGAATGCAAACTTGAACTGTATGCCGATAACAAGATGGAAGGTTTCCGTTTCATTTAGCCTGAAGGTACAGCACCCAAAGGGAGTCTTACTGCTGCTCTGAAAAATGACCAGCAGGCCTACATTAGGTTCACTGTCCTTATGTAGTACTAAATTAACAGCAATAACTAGAATGCAGGGCCTCACATAAACATCTTGCATTAAAATATTCTATTGAAACCTCATGCATTAAACCCATGATCTTTGGCACCATGCCCCTCCCCTCTATTAAATTTATAAGAAGACCACACAGCACCATCTACGCACACAAGGTCATTCCCGAAAAGTTTCAATGTGTCTAAATGACATCACGTACCCTTCTTCTGTTATCTCTGTATGGAGGAGCCATCGCAAAATTATCCTGAAAAATAAGAATGTGCAGAATGTGGTTTGGCATCGTCTTGGTGAAATAAGCAAGTCCGTCCTTTAAAAGGAATGATGTGGTTTGCTCTAAAACCTATACATATTATATTGTAATCCAATGTTGTCACAGAAACAGCTTTTTTAAACTATGTGTTTTTAATGAGATTGAGAGTTCCTCTCTTAATTAACCTTGAAAAACATTGGGTCCAAACAGAACTTCAAAGTTTAGCTCTGTCCTACTAAACTAACAGCCAGCTTGACTTTGGTGAACTGCCTTTGTGTACTACAGAATTAACAGTCAAATTTACTTTTTCTGACAACCAGACAGTTAGTAAAACCAGTATGGATGAACATGATTATCACTGACAGCTTATTCATTGCTTTCATCTGTTATAAGAACACCATAACCACTGTCATTCAGAATACTTCCACCACCTCTGAATAATATCACATACCCTCCGAGTGTTATCTCTGTATGGAGGATCCGCCTCAAAATCATCCTGCAAAACAATATTGGCAAACACATTTTCAGTTACATACAGTCTGCAGAACCCCTCTGTTAATAAAGGCATTACATCATGGAGCTATCAACATTATGCATTTACACTGCTCTCCCAGGCACCTTATCCATCACCTCTCTTATGAGCTAAGAATTATAAAACCACCACCAATAACGGCTCATTCCTGAAACAGTCACCCATCTAAACAATAACACATACCCTCCTAGTGCTATCTGCGTATGAAGATTCCACCTCAAAATCATCCTGCAAAACAAAATTGGCAAACATGTCCAATCTAATAATGCCTGAATGACACTTCTAAACTGCAACAAGGCCAGTGTAGCACCCGAACTCCATGCTATGGCTCCATGCTCATGTAATATGTACATTTATGTAGCACAACATTAACAGTCATAATTATGTTGAGTTGCACATAATATCTTTCTGTGTGAGACAATTTAAGTTAAACCTGAATGCATTAAAATATGATCACTTTGTATTAACATTATAAGAATACCATCTCCATCATCTGCCCAGCACCAGTATGATTACACCTCATTCTCAAAAATTTTAAATGACATCACGTACCCTTCTTCTATAATCTCTGTTTGGAGGGGCCATTGCAAAATTATCCTGAAAAACAATTTTTTTTTAAAAATGAATACAAAAAAAGCTCTGAAATACATGCAGAATGTGGTTTGGCAATAACTTGCTGAAATAAGCAAGTCTGTCTTTTAAAGCACATTATCTGGGTAGTAGCATTGGTTGCTTAAAAGAAAAATAAAAATGCATTTTTCTGTATAATACAATCATGAACAGTGATTTTGAAATTGTGTGCTTGTAGTGAGATAACTGTTCCTCTCTGTTATTGAGCCTGAAGGATGCAATATCCCCCCAAAACTCAAAGATTAGCTGTGTCATGCTAAGCTGCCAACATCATCATACAACCAAAGAGTAAATACAGTAAAAACATTATGCATTAACACAGTTATCGTTGGCAGCTTAATCCTAAAATCTTCACGTCATGTAAACAGCATCACATACCCTCCTAATGTTCTCTCTATATCCAGGATCTGGCTCAAATTCATCCTGCGAAGCAAAATTGGCAAACACACATTACTCTGCAGGGTCCTTCTAATAAAACCTCAGATGAAAGTTCTAAAAAAGGTCAGTTTAGAGCCTGGTCTCTCACGACAGAGCCATGGTTATGTAACATTTACAGATTGTAGCTTGCTATGAACTTGCTTTAATAACAAGAGGCTTTCTTTAAAAGGCATGATCAGGATGGTTGCTCCAAAACTTGCATATATAATGTATCATTGAAGCAGGCCTCACAGATGTGTGGATCAACCATACTGTATGTAATAGCGCCATCATGAGTGCTGGCTTTTCAACAGCGCACTGATAATGAGATCAATGGTTCATTTCATATTCAGCAAGAAGGACCCAGCATTCAGAAGGTCCAAAGCATCCAAAGTTTAGCTCTGCCCTGCAAAGTCACCAGCAGTCCTGACTCAGGTGCACTGTCTTGATATGCTACAGTATTAACAGTCATAAATGGTTTGTTGTGTCACACCTATGTATCCTCGTGCAGCTAAAATGTATGTTCAACATTATGCAATAACACCAGCACTACTGGCAGTTTATCCATAACCTTTACTATTTGCTAAGGACACCAGAACCATCATAAATCCACCACCTCCTAAAACCTTCACCCCTTCTAAACATGATCACAGACCCTCCTAGTGTATTTTCTATAAGGCTGATCCAGCTCAAAATCATCCTGCAAAACAAAAAGAACCCCAAAAAACATGCTCAGTTTACAGACTCTTTCCCACAATGCTGCAAGCAGGTCAGGTCAGCACCTGGACTCTTTAAAAAGAGAGTCCTGCTCATGTAATATGTGAAGAATGTCATGCATTACCTTGCTGAAATAAGCAAGGGCTTTCTTAACAAAACAAAAAAGGGCATCATCAAGATTGTGTCATGTGTTGCTCTGACATATGTTTTTGTTTTTTTGAAAGACGTGGGGATTACTCCTGCACTAATGCACTCCATCATGAATGCAAGCTTTTGAACTGTGTGCTGATAACAAGATGGATGGTTTCTCCCTTATTTAGCCTGAAGGTACAGCACCCAAAAGGAATTTTAAGTTTTACCAGTTTAGCTCAGTCAAACCTTCTCCCCATCTTAAAAAACATCACATACCCTCCTAGTGTTAACTCTGTATGGAGGATCCAGCTCAAAATCATCCTGCAAAACGAAATTGGCAAACACGTTTTGTTAGACACAGTCTACAGGGTCTTTCTGGTAATACCTGAAATAAAGACTTTTGAACTGTACGCTGATAAAACGATGGATGGTTCCCATCTCATCTAGCCTGAAGGTACGGCACCCAAAAGGAATTTTAAAGTTAAGCTCTGTACTGCTCTGTCACCTGCAGACTCATGTCTTTATGCACTGCATTATGTAGTAACATAAGATACATGATTCGATTTGTCATACATAAATAGCCTCGTACGCCTAAACACAATGTTAATGTTAAACGTTATGTAATGCTATAATTATCACTGGCAGCTTATCCATCATCTCTTTTATCAGCTAAGGATTATCAAACCAATAATATCATAACACCTCTTTTCTAAAACCTTCCCACCAACTAAACAATATCACATACCCTCCTACTGTTATCTGTGTATGAAGATTCCACCTCAGAATCATCCTGCAAAACAAAATTGGCAAACACATGGTCTGTTAGACACAGTCTGCAGGTGAATAATACCAGGAAGAAAGATCTGCACTGCAACCAGCTCAGTTTAGCTTCTGGATGCTTTACTATAGAGTCATGCTCATGTAATATATGCAGAATGTGGCTTTGCATAAAGAAAGATATGTGGTGGCATGTGTTCTTCTATAGCAGAGGGGGCCACAGTGGGATACATACAGCCCACTTTGATCTTAAGTGTAAAGACATTTAACTAAACATTTAATCCGTGACATGTTTTCATGTCAGAAAAAGAAGCACAATCTCAAGAGTAAATCTCTGTTTTTCTACAAGACAAATGTGTTAAATTACAGAAAACACTCTGGTAGCTCACTGCCCAGACTGTCCTGTATTTATAAAACAAAGTTTTGGTTATTTGTAGTTTTTTTTTTAAAGTTGGTTAATAAATAAATATTAAAAAAAAGAAAGAAATTTCTACAGTAGATAGTGAAAAAGAGGAGCTTTTCTAAAATTTAATGGTTTATCTCTTAACTGCTTAGGTGTAGTGAAATGGTGAAAGTCTTTACAGGAAAAGCTGTAAAACTTATGAAAATACAGTTAAAAGTTTCATTCAGATTTTGCAAAGCCTTCCAGTGGGCCGGATTGGAGCCTTTGCTAGGCCGTTTCTGCCCCCTCGCCTTATGTTTGACATCGGTTCTGTATAAACTGTATAATATCCTTCACCTTTAGTGGTGCCAACACAGTGGGGGAGGCTTACCCATGCTGTGCGCACTAATACACTCCAATACCATCATGAGTGACGCTTGAACTGTACCACTTATGCATGATTCCTATGATCGGCTATGAGAATACCATTAACTACCCAGCACTAATATTACAGCACCATCATTTCAAAACCACCACTGCATATCCTCCTAGTGTAATCTCTGTATGGAGGGTCCAGCTCAAAATCATCCTGCAAAACAATATTGGCAAACACGTCTTCAGCTGCACAAAGTCTACAGGGGTCTCTCTTTTAATAAAGACATTACAGGATGGAGCAGTCTCTCAGCTGTGATCATACATCAATGCTCACGCTGCAAACTTAGAACCCAGCGCGATGCGATCATCAGCGTGTTAGCAACCCAGCTCACGCGGTGCATCAAAGCCCCTCGTCCCATCCCCCATCAGAAAGGGGCACGGGGAGGAGGGGGGGCTACAGGAATCCACCCCCGCACAGTATCCCACGTCCACAAACAGACCCACAACATCAGCACAAGTTGCAGCGCACAGAGGGGAGTTAGAGATGAGGCGGGAAAGGAAAAGACGATGATATTGAGACATCCCTCAGAAAGATGCACACATGTGGTTAGAGGACGGAGGTGGACAGAGGTGGATGGATGTAAAAATTAAGATTAAAACAACTACTTACCAGTTTTGGGCTCTTCTTTGCAGGTGCCACTCCTGTAAAGCCAGACAGAGAAATGGAAGGAAAAAAAAGAGAAAGAGAAAAATGTTACCAAAGGAGTTAGAACATTTATTTCACATTAAAATAAAGGGGAAATTTAAAAAAAAATATGGGTGGGGAAAAAAGATTAATGCAGACTCCCCAACAGTGTCACAACAGAGCAAATCTAGCTCTCGTCTCATTCTCTTTCCTTTCCTCTCTTTCCCTGCTTGATTTCATTCGCTCGCCCATCCGCGGCTTACGTTTTGGAGGAGGAGGAGGGGGAGGAGGGGGGTGTGGGGGAGGTGGGGAGCAGGCAGCGCGATCTATCTGCATCGCTGCCGCGGCCAGCGTTTTGGCTTGACTGGTGCGGCAGAAGAGCGCGGCCAGCCCCCGGGGGGCTAACCCAGCACTCTCGAGACCCTGGCTACCCAACGGAGGCGCGCACATGTGAGCGTGTGTTTGAGGGAGGACGAGTGAGAGTTAAGGGGCAAAGACAGGATCCTGGAAAGCAACTAAAGCCGGCGAGTAAAAAGAAGGTTGTAAAAGAGGAGAAAAGCAAGCTTTGCTCTGGAGTTCCTGGCCGTAGCATTACCCATGGAGAAGGAGTCCAAGATATTGAACATTAAATTATAGGCAACCGTCAGTTCCCCTCTTACTGAGACCATCTTCCTGTGTCCGCTGAGCGCCGCGCTCCGCTGTCAAAGGCTCCAACATCTATAGGCAGTTGGCGCGTCCTCCCAGTCTCTCCCTTCCCTGCTGCCTTTTCCTTTTTTTCCTGTCCCTGTTCCTTTCTCTCTCTTTTCCTCTCTCTCTCTCTTACTTCACTGCACACTGTCCTCCCTCCCTTTTCTTCCCTCAGCATCATCACCCTCCCTCCCACCCTCCCTCTCTCTTCTTCTTCTTCTGTACGCTCCATCCCAGCCTCCCCTCCCACCCCCACATGCTGGTAAACATCCATGCAGCTACACATGCGCTCTCGCAGGCTTCCGACACAAATCAAGGTGTGCTTAAAGTATGACAGCCACGCTGCTTCTGCCCGAGTGAGCAGTGACCAGAAAATATCGTTTGCAGCAAGATCGTTGTACCCGACAAAGCGCGCACACAGACGAAAAAGACTGACAGATTACTGAAATACCAACACAGGGCAGATCCGACCAGGTAAATGCGCTCCTTAAACACATCGCTCCCTCCCTCGGCTCTGCGTGAAAAAAGCGGCAGTGTGAAGTCACGGATATGAGAACGCGTGGAGGAGTGCGCGAAAGAAAGAAAATACAAGAAGTGTGGTTTTATTTCCCTCTACAACGTTACAGTACAGCAGCGAGTGGAGTGCCGGCCAAACACACGCACGTCTGACATACAAAAGATGTGTTAAAGCACGCACAAGAGTAGGCTGTGCTTCATCTGTGAAAATGGGCCACTACTGTGTGTCAATCCTTTAGGGAAGCTGAGAGGATAAGATCTTACATACACACACACACGCGCGCGCGCGCTCGTCTTCTTTATCTCTCAGACATCTGGGTTCATTCACAACTGACAGCTCCAGCTGTGTTGCGTCTGCAGTTTTTCCTTCTTTCCCCGCTACTTCCCTTTTCAAATCGATAGGAATCGTTCATTCAGAAGTGTGTAACAATCTGATAAAAAAAAAAAGAAAAAGGATGCATACTAGACATAATCCCACTGAATCCCAAGGTTTTCTCTTTGGACCGAGGAGGCTGTCAGTCAAGGACTCAGGACAGTGTTTTACTATCCTTCATCTATCCACTGCAATTGATCTGCCGCTGCTCCCTGTCAGTGCCTCTTAGCGGCTCTGCAGCCACAGAATTCAGAATTTCATCATGTGCAGCACATGTTTTTTTATTTTTGATTAACAGCTTTAAAAATTGAAAGACAAACTGAATATGTTTGTTATTTAAACAATACCAACATGACAGGCGTTCATTTTTGTGCTTGCAAGCTGCATAGCGATACTTCTACTCTTTTAATGATGCTGTACTCTAATTAGTTTCAAGATACTAGGTGTTTTGACAAGCGTGCCACAACTTCCTCAGTCTTTTGTTGCCTTCGTCTCAAAACTCACTTAAACATCAAATTCCAGTTTAATAGACTGAAATCTGCAAGTGCATGAATTCTATTTAGAGTTTATGCTTTTATTTAATATTCCAACTTTTCGGAGAAACTACATCGGATAGGAAAAACTGAGATAAATCAATTATTGAAATAAATGTCGGTTTCAATCCTAAAGCAAATAAAAACAGGGAAAACACAACTGTGCAAAGGTCAGCTTCACATCTGTGTGCGTCTCTCAGATCAAAAGGGATTGTGGATGTTTGGGCCAACCTCCGGTCCCAATTACAGACACAAGGAGGGAAAGAGCATTTTTAGACAGGTGGGCGATTTGGCCTGGCCGGCAGACTGACAGCCTGAGTGAGAGAGCTCAACTAAATCCTCAGCGCCTCCAGCTCTCAAATAATGGACCAGAACCACTGTGGGCCCTTTTGCTCATTTTACTCTGCTTACCAAATCTTAAAAATGAGTGGCACGAGACTCTTTCGTAAGAGCCAATAATCCAACTACTAGGATTTTTCTTTTTTATGATTGAAGATAACAAAGCGGCGTGAATTTCAAAGACAGGAAAATAATGAACTCTACTGTATCTTTGAGGACTGTGACAGATTATTTTAAGTAGCTTGACAAAGTAATACTTTTGTTTGATTGCCAGAGGAGATAAAAAACCTGAAGTTGAGGGAAGACGACTTGGTTTTCTTTGCGCATGAACACCCTGAGTTTATCATGACAAAGAATTTTGGGCAAAAACTAGCACAGGTTAAAGTAAGAACTGTTACTAACAGCATCTATACATAAAAATCGAAGCACTGACACACCGAGTCAAAAGTTGTGTGCAAAAAATTCAGCAAAACAAGCTGCCAAAGGTGGGTACAGTCTGACAAAAAGCAGTACACCTTGTACACTACCCTGCAACAGATAGGAACTGTTGCACCAACCTGGCAACACAGCAGTTACTAAACGGAAGCCATTACTAAGCAGATTATGTTGTCTGTCCACAGTGCGTGTCTGTGTGTATGTGCTACTAGGTCTCGGCGAGGAGTGATGGCTTCCAACAGGCAGGTCCATCTGTCACCGTGGCGACAGTGCCTGGTGACCGTGGGGAACTGACAGATGGTCTCTAAGCAACGCTTGTTGTGGTGAGCTGCTTTCTGCTGTACAGTGAAGGAGTGAAAAGCTCATATCAGCCGTGTCCATCGGCATCCTCAGTGTGACAGTCATGCTAAGTGCAGCGTTACTGAGGATCCTTCTTTGTGTGCCTGTGTGTAAATAGAGAATTTACAAGTGCCAGTGTGGCTAAATAGCAAAGATGACCAGGGTGAACAGGTTAAAAAAAGAAAAAGAAAACGCAGTGGAAGGTAACAGGTTTCCTTATGGGGAAAGAAACTGTCCTTTTTTTCCCCTCTTTAAATTAAAAATGGTGAACTGGGGAGTGTTTCTCTTCTAGAACTTTAAATCTGGGGTGAAATCCCCTCCTCCCACAAATGCACACATCCGCCCAGGGGAGACCCCAGCGCAAATTATCTGCGGAGCATTGTCATGGAAACAAAAAGATGGTGCAATGTTGGAGATTTACGACTCGCCCAGTGGCTACAGAGGTGTGAAGACATGGGAGATTGGTAGGGGCTCGGGGAGCGAGAAAGGCTCACCTCGTCCCCGCCGTGCAACAAGCAATGATTCACCAACTCGAGCCTCCAGCGAGCCAAAAAAAACGAGCAGAGGTGAATCGTGGGCACCCGGTGGGCAGGCTGCTCCCGCGATCATTGCTTTTCTCAACTGCAATGCTGTTCGTTATGGTGCCACTGGAACGTTCAGTCAGCAGAATTTTTAATGCGAAGTGGGCAAAAATACAACACTTCCTGCCCATACAGTGAATTGATTTCCTGCTTTAGTCTGTACAGGGAGCCATCATCAGCGTTTATCTCTTTCTAATGGTTGTGTAGAAGACTGGAGACACTAAACGAGTCTTATGAATGTGCGTGCCGGTAACTCTGAGTTTGTTTATGTGGGTTATGCAATTTCACATAATTGTGTTCCCGTCTATCAGTGTGCGCCTTTAAAGAAAACAGATCCGTGGAGTGCTTTTTGACAGGAGGCACTTACAAGCCATCAGTGCACTTGCCCACCATTACGCCAATAAGAGCCATCTACTGTGACAACGACCCACTTGGTGTTTTTACCTTCCTACCTTCCTTAATCCTAAGCTTACCCTCCTTACTTTCCTTCCATGCTGATGGAAAACGCATAGGGAAACTTGGATTTAAACTGTGAGTAAGGGTACATGAAGTCTCCTGCATGCTGCATAGAGGTAAATAAGGGGAACTTGCCCTCTTGCTATAACACCAAGACATCGATTACAGTCTTTTGTGGACCCGGACATGCTAGAGACACCACATCCCAAGTAGTCACCCTGTTACACTTCTCTGAAGTCTGTTACCTGGTTGGCAGGCACGTGGATGTTTCCATTGACCCTTGTGCTCGCTTTCAGATGAGGAAATTTGCATCGCTCGGTCCCAAGTGAACTCTAGTGGGCTTGTGGATGCTGTTTCTATAACAGCAGTTTCTAGGATGATTTGTAAGTGAATGCTAAAAGAGTTTTCCAAGGAGCCATGCAGTTAATCTAAAGTCTTGGACACGTCTTTGGGCATTTTGCCCCTCATTTATTCAAAGGAAATAAAAGAAAGTAACTTTACAAGCAGCGGGGGGTTCATCAAATACTTTGACACGTGAAATAATTTAAACCTCTTGGCTGTTTCACTCCTGTAACCCGTTGCTTGCTACATCGGGAGGAGAGAAAGGGTCCATATCTCACTTTGAGAGCAGAGACGCAAGAGGCCCGATTGCCAAGCAGGGACTGTTGTGTCGCTGATGATTGATGAGTCATGAAGTAGAGGGAAAGAGAGGAAAAGACAGAGAGCAGAGCATCATGGGGGTTTCTACACTGCTCTTTCATCATCTCTCTGATCCTCTGACATCGTTCCCTCCACCATTTTTTTCCCCTTCTCCCCTCATCCACTGCAGCTCCAGTTAATTAAAGGAAAAGCCTAAAGCCTTGCCCCTACGGTAAGGGACTCCATGGGCTCTGTTATGCTTTACAGGGAATTTTGCTGGCTTGTTTTTAGGCCTTTTGTCCCCTTAGAGGAAATGGTCGCAGCAAATCAATACAAAGTTGTTTTCACTGATTAGATTTATCCTATAATTAAACCTTTCCACAGTGGTGTCTTTCAGCATGACAATGCCCTCATCCATAGAGCGTGAGGGGGTCACTGAATAGTTTGCAGACTATGATGTAAATGATGGTAATCACATGTTATACCATTTACCATCACCTGTTCTCAATTCAATTCAATACCATTGAGTGACTTAGCACGTGTTGCACAGCGTTGTCCACCACCACCAAAACACCAAATGAGGAAATTGATTGATACACTGTATTAGTGGTTATTTACTGCTTTAAAAATAAGAAATTCAGTCATTTTGTTCTGGACGTAAACTGCTGTGGATGCTGAGAGGAGGCGGCACTGAGACAAGAGCACGCAGAGCAGAAGGGAGAGAATTTTCTCCTCTAATGTTAATTTAATTGGAATACCAGAGGAAGGCGCCATCAGAACATATATCAACAGCCAAGGCATGTTGTTTTTAATTTGTTGAAAGACATTTTTAATTTGTTGAAGCTTCCGAATCAAAAAAGTCACTAAAGCCACTGTATCCAAACCTTTATTATTAACCTTTTGCCCTCATTTTTGTTTCTAGGACATCAAGCAGAGCTTTAATAATCCCTCCCAGAGAAAAAAAAAAAAACTACCAAGAAATACATGAAATTGTCAGCTTAACGACATTCAAATGACCATTTTCGTTATTTCATTGTAATTATTAGATCCACATTTCCAAAACTGTCTCCCTTGTATCTGGGCTTCTCCACTGTTCATACAGTCACTTCAGCATTCACCTTGACCACAGTGGTGTTGAGAACTCCCTTTTTATGAGCCAGTTTCCAAAGTCGTTCCTCCATTAACACCTCCGGTTTCCACCATTCTTCCGCCTCCCCCTGGCCCGTGCTGCCAAGCTGCTTCCTGAGCGAAATGTGGGTAAAACCTACGCTTACATTATGTTGTCAGATTACAAGTAACAAGCTGTGTCTGTGCTGTTAGTCGATTACTCACACCCTCATCGGGCCTGCTTGTTTGCAACCCTATGCTCATTTGCGCTGCCATTAGTAAACTACATTAGGTTATTATTGAACTGAAGTGGCTGCGCCTGTGTTTATAAATTTACACTGTGTTAATAGATTACCCGGAGGACTTTCCACTCCCATTGCTCCCATTTGCCCTGCCTAGTGAATCAGGCCCTTAATGTAAGTTGATTTTTCCTTCCAGAGGTGCGTATCCTTCCCTCTTCATGTACATTGGTACGACCTGTTTGTTGCTAGCCCAGCGCGCATTACCGCGCATTCGTTGGAGCACCTGCCTGGATTTTCAAACAGGTAAAAATGAAAGAAAATAATGCAACTCGGCATCCATGCTGAGACAAATAGATGTAATTTTTTTTTTCCTGTAGCTGACTAATGACACGAGCTGCCGGGGCTGCTACGAAGCTATGTTTCAGAAAAACTGCATCGAAACTAGTTTTCACTGACAAACAGCTATACAACAGGTGTATGCACTCCTATGGACAAAAGAGCGTGGGGTAATGGAAATTAGCATCTATGCAACGGCAAGACATCAGGGGCCAAAATGAATTATGCTGGTGCATCAGTGGGGGCAGGAGAAGACAGGCAGGGGAAAATGAGCCCATTACAGGAGTGTAATTAGACAAATGAAAGCACAATGGATTATGAAACCTGACTGAGGTAATAAATCATTCCTGCGCGCTTATAGGAAGTACATGACAGAGTGTCAAGTGTCTAAAACCCACTATTTAACCTACGAAGCACTGTTAAAGTGTCTCCACGCTGACCCCGTTGCGTGGCTCTTCCTCCACATCTATTAAATGAGGGAGAGAGGCGAGTGAGGGGGGGCATACTGTTGCATGCAGCGGCTTTAACGAGTTCGCTTCTTCATGCGCTAGTCCTCAGGGATAGACTCCCATCTTTACGTGGGCGAGCAGGTGTGAATCTCCATCCTGGCAGTGGGGGAACAGAAATGGAAAAGGAGGGATGGAGGGGCGGAGGAGAGGTGGATTTCCACCAATTAAGGCCGAACCAGAGTCTTTCTGCCTCTAATCTATAATTGGATGCATGACTGTTCATGTTCATGAGACTGGCTGAGTGAATGCCTGTGTGAACACACACAAGCAAGCAGCGTTTGGTTGGAAGGAGAGAGACACAGAGAGAGAGAAGGAAGCAAGGAAAAAGACGTATGTGTATTATAAGCAAAGCTGACATCAGGACCCCAATTACAGGCCAGTGTGCTTTGCTGCTACTGGTGGAGTGATCCTGATTGAGACAGCAGTGAAGAGAGTGTGAGCAGGACAGTAATTAAGGCACCGTGACTAGAGCCTTAGATGATGTGTTCCCAGAGTGTAAATGTAAAAAAAAAACCCCAAAATAAACGAAGCGAATGATGAACAGCGGCGCACACACACACACACACACACACACACACACACACACACACACACACACACACACACACACACACACACACACACACACACACACACACACACACACACACACACACACACACACACACACAAAATGTGCGGCCTAAACATGCTTAAAGACTCTAAAGGATGGGAAACGTGTGGGAGGAAGGGATACACAGTGGGACACAGTGTATATCAATAAGCTTTGATGGAGAAAAAGGGACCCAGGTATTCGCTCATTCTCTTCAACTGATTTAGCCAGCCATAAGATCTAAACAAAGTCTACTCATCTTTCCTGCCACAAAAGGGCTATAGGGAAAAAATGATTTGTCCAGTGAGAACACACTGGAGATGTGATCAAATATGGTGCTAAAGCAAACATTCAGCAAATCAGTTAGCTGATTAGTTAGGGGAAAATGAATTGAAGTTAACAAAATTGTTGACAAAGTGTCATTGCTTAAGTTATTTATCATGGCGATAAACATTAATAATCTGTGTCTTCCAGTATTGCAAAGGTCAGAATTTGCTTTGAAAAACTTGAAACTTGAAAAAATGAAATTCAAATGCAAGTTACACCTCATATCACCGCTACACCCATCGGTGTAACTTTGCTGAACGGGGGGGGGGGTCAAGATCTCTTACTACATAAATAAATAAATCTGGGTAAATTCCCAGATGATTAAACATGCAACTATTTTGCTCGTAATAACTGAAATGACTAAAGAAAATCAACAGCCTATTCATGCAAGATAATGCATAATTTTATTGGGGGGGTTATATTGGTTGGGTCTGATCATAACCCCCCTAACCCCCCTGGAAATTACGCCCCTGGCTACATCATGCTCACATACCAGTATCCCTAAAAGAGCTGGAATTTAGTTTTTTGGTTTAGTGTGGTTTATTCTTGACTAGCTAGCACCCAGGAGAGAACCACTGCTGTGCACGGGGTATTTTTAGTTGTCTTTGTGAGTTTTTTCTGCAGGCTGCTGTCTGTTTAAATGAAAACTCATTATATATTGATTTCAGATTCACGGCCAGAAAAAAAGCAAGACATCTGAGGATGTCTGCTTTAATTCCAGGAAACTTATACTGACATTTTTTCTTTCCTCATTTTTTTGGGGGGGATAACTTTTATTCTTGTATAGACTTCATAGCTTCACAGCTCTCAGAATTCAACTGTTGGAAAGAGATGAGGTTTCTCAGTACTAGTGTCAACATGACTGGAGTATTTTCATGGGAATTTCTGATGTCTTGCTTTTAGGAACAGAAACATGAAAATCAACATAAAATGCAGTCCAAAGTCACAAAGACTGATTTAATTTAAAAAGAAAAGTTTAGAAGAAGAAGGTTAAGAAAATGCACTAATCTAATTTGTACTTTTGCTGTCCTATTTCTGCGTTGAAAGTTACATATCTGATGTTGGAGCCATAATAATAATCTGAAGGAAATGTGTTAGTTTCCTGCTTTTGTATCCGTCCTTTTGTAAAAACTCTAGTGCAATAAAAGCCACCATAAAGAGCATTCAGTAATGCTGGTTCGTTTAAAATGCTCCTCATACTTTATCCATACCATCCTTGTGTTTCCTCCAGTATCATTCTACTGTCATAGTCTGTCTGTGTCGATCGCAGCCAGCCAATGCATTTACAGAAGCCCAATTAAACTGACGTCTGTTTCCTTTACAGCCCATTAAGCTCCTGTCTGAGATGAGATGAGGCCGAATCGCTTTACGCACTTGTGTACAGAAGCGTGATGAGGAAATGCTACTCATTACCAAAAGCCAGAGAGGAGGGTAGAGAAGCCGTTTGGTCTGTGTAGTTTTTGGAAGGTTTAGCCATTTGTTGAGAAGTCAGACAAACAGACTGTGGCAGAAAAAGATTGAGATACAACTTCAGAAAGAGAAAAAGAAAAAAGATTCCATGCGAGATTACAGTGCGAGTTGCCTGCCATTCATCTGACCAATTTCCCTTGGCAGCTCTGAGCACTTAACCTTATGACGGAGATAAACTGCATGCGTGTACACAGACACACACAAAACCTTTTAGTAACTAGAATTAATAAGCCCTAAAGCAAGCAAAAGGACAGTCTGGCAGAGAAAATGGTCCAATTACTTGTATCACACGGGGCGTTTAGAGCGGCGGAGGTCTGCGCGTCTGAGGGGGGATTGGAGGGAAAATACCGAAATTCAATCATTTCAGTTTTATCCTATTCACAGTTGCTTTGTTTCCATTTAGTGCTTCTGTGCTACCGTGATTTTCAATCAGAAGCCATGACAAAGGCTGAGTGCACCATTTTCACAGCACTAACGTTGACCAGCTAGCACCGAAATTTTTTACGTTAAGGGCAAAATGTCACAGGCTTATATGGAGGCGGAGAGCCAGGTGGATGGATAAAAGGCATGCCGGCACAATTGGTGGCATCTTCAAAGTGATGAGCTTGAACGTGGGACTACACTAAAACCCCAAAATACACTAGACATTCTCTCTCCCAGCAAACACAGCAAACAGAAACAGAGCAGACTACAAATGAACATGAGCAGAGACAGAGAGGGAAAAACAGTTTTTCTTTTTGAAAAAGGGCGAGAATATTCAGACTCTGACCTCAAAACACCAACTAAACCTGAATTTCTCTCCTCTGTTTATCCCTCTTTCCATACTTCTCCCATCTAACCTTTTAGTCTCCCTTCTCCACTTCCGCCTGCCTTCCATTTCAGGAAAGCAGCTATAACTGGCTTGTCAGAGCCGATAACTGTAAACACCTCGCTCTCGCTTCACACTACACTACACCACATCCTCAAATGTTATTTCAACTTCCTCTGCGGCTCCTTCCTTACCGTAATTATCCTTCTATCTTTCCTCCTTTGCAATCTCTTGTATGCTTCCACCCTCTATTTGCATGAATAAATAAATGTGTGTCAATAAAAGAGCTCGCCGAGCGGGAACAGCCTGTAAGGCAGAAGCCTATTATTTTTTTTTGTCAACAGCATCAAGCAGATGCATGCGAAAGGTTTGTTTTGTTTTGCGCTGCTTCAACATATGGGCACATAACTCAGAAACTGCCGCATTTCTACTTGACACCTGCTACCGACACCTTCCTCATCTCCATCTGCTGTCACAATTTACTAGACGAATGACAAATTTACTGACACGGCGGTGAACACAAAGAGAAGTTAGCCTTCACTCACCTCTTTGCACCAGCATGGTGACCTCACTGCCTTTGGGACACTTGCTGAGCAGGTCAACCACCTGGTTGTGGGACATGCTCTGCACATTTCTCTTGTTCACCTCCACGATGATGTCGCCCTCCCTGAGACCGCGGCAGCGTGGGTAGTCCACGATCTGTTTCACTCTTTGCCCCCCACCACCGGGACTGTCAGCAATGGTGAAGCCGAAGCCCTTGTCTCCTTTCTCCATGTGTACGGTGATGAGCTCTGGCTGCGTTGCGATGGATGAGGCCAGGGTGACTACATCACTAGGGTAGCCATGCTGGGAAGAGGTATCAGAAGCCACCTCTGTGGAGGGGCTGTGGGGTCGGGGGAGGCCGTTGATGGGGACCCCGCTGTTGGTTGGACCGTTGTTGTTCTGACTGCCGTGGCTGGACGGCGAGTCGTAGCTGTTAGAGGTCTCCTGGCCGTTGACAATGATGGGCTCCTTGTTGTCGAGGATAGCCACTGAGGTAACCAGGCTGGTGTTTGGGTCGTCGGGGTCAAAAGGCAACGGATAGCCACGGCACAGCTCCAAGTTGACCATGGAACCAATTGGAATCGATTGGAAGATCTTCACAACTTGAGCATGGGTGTAGCCGAGCACACAGGTGTCGTTAACACTCACAATCACATCACCTTAAAGGGGTGAGAAAGAATGAAGTCCATTTATTTTTGTCAAGTAGGACATCCATCCATCCATCCATCCATCCATCCATCCATCCATCCATCCATGTCTGCGTATCCAAATCAGGGTCACCTGATTCAGCCACCCTTTGTAAACTTTGTTAATAAACACAGGATACTTACCAGTCTCCATCTTGCCATCAAGGGCGGCAGGGCCATCTAGGACTAGGCTCTTTATCTGCAGGAACTCATCTGGCTCATCCCCTCCCACAACAGTAAAACCAAACCCCCTACGACTCTTCTTCAGTTTGGTATTTATGAACGTCCCCTTCAGCTCAGATCGGTTCCTGGTAAAGAAAGGCTTCCCTCCTGAACACACAGACACAGATAGCTCAGCTTTCATCACACTGGATGCCCCAGCAGAGACTCAAGAACTGGGTTAAGCAGTAGTCGGATTCGGTTTGCAAAGCCCTGGAGCTACTAAACCTCCTCAGGTAAAGCATTATTGCTACAGTGAAGAGCCTTTGCTCACTTGTGTCAAACCATGTCTGCACAACCACTGCAACAGGTATCATTTAATGCACAACTAATCTTCTCTGATTGGTGTTTGTCTAGTACAGCTAAGGACAACAGTTACTGCTTGGCGATTGCTCACGTGGTGCATCATCAATCAAAACAGACCTATTACAATAAAATGATTAATTAGGTTAAAGGGAATGAACAGAATCATAAGCATCAAGTCAAACTGAAGGCTTAACTGATCCCATTTGGCAACCACATTAAAAGTTCACATAGAAAAGACTGAGTATGGTTGAATGACTTTCTTCAGCGCGTGCAACTCAGTGAAACTTTGAGCAAGACTGGAAATAAGAAGCCCGAGTATAGACATGCAAAGCCTTTAAATCTGAACTCATCTACTGTTATCGCCACTGGAGTCAGTCCATATTAACTTTTTGATAATAATGAATCATTTATTACTTATAATTTTAATTGACAACGTGATGATGTGATGGGATAAAAAAAAAAACAGTTTAGACAAGAACTTATTTCAAAATAGTATAAACTACATGATACCACTTCAGCTCTTTGAATGTCTAATATGCTTTCACTGGTGGTTTGGCATTTGAAGACACAACAGGCGCACCAGATATCTGTATCCTGAATAGCAATGACATTGCTTCAGATGAAGGTCACATGACCGTCGTGTTGGCATAAGCGATGTCTCCGGCTTGTTTCAATCAGCTGCTGAAATCTCATCTGAGAAGACATCTGTATCACTCCACACTGGTTGTGAGGGTTTAACTGAGACACATCTATATGAAAAAAATTTGACAGTGATCTTGTGAAAGAACAACTGCTCAGACGACGACAACGACATCTAAACTCGATTCTCTTTTTCTTGACTTTGCTATCTAATTATACGGCATTAAGGATAAAGTTTATCCTTTCTACTAGGAATGAAAAACAAACAGATGAATACACAGGCACAGGCTGAGCTCCGCTTCTCTATTAAAGGACACGATGCATGCCAGACGCACAATACTTCGGATACATAAATGATTGAGGAGATGTTGGCAGAAAAGAAAGTAAGAAGGGAGAGGTTGATGAAGACTAAAGGAACGTCTGTGTGGTGACCTGCAGCACCACATTAGGTTATGGCAGCGCTACAGCTTACGCATTCAATGAAAAATGCATTACCCTTGGAGTCGGTCTGTGCCCTTGCGTTTTATTGTCTACATGCATGTGTGTTTTCATGCCCAGTGCCTTTTGAATTGGATTTTTTTGTCCTAGACTAGGGAAAATGTAACTAAACTGTCTGCTGATATGGGTGGCTTTATCCACCAGGGATCTAGAGATGTAAGAACAGACCAGGAAGCGGGAGGAACATAAAAAGCAAGTGTTTTTCAAAAGTGATGTCTTTCTATGGAGTAATATGGAGTGCCGGCACAGTCGGGCTAGCAGGAGTTTGAGACTGGGGGTGTGGAGGGAGGGGTAAGACAAAAAGATGGACAGCACCAACCAGCTAAACCAAAGCAGAAAGCTGGGTGGGACCAGACAAAAGGCAGCGAGACGGCAAATGTGCGCTATAAAATAAAGAGATCGATGAGGGAGAAGGAAAAGGCTGCCGACAAAGCAGCAAGAGAGAGTAAGAGGGAGAGACAGGGTGAGGCAGTTAATTTTCTGCCATGGCTGTGCTAATTAGACAAGCTGCTAGTGGGAGGCCGGTATAAAAGGAGCTGGCAACCAGGAGAAGGAAACCCACTGTAACGGCGAGACTCTTTATTTGTGTGTGTGTGTGTGTGTGTGTGTGTGTGTGTGTGTGTGTGTGTGTGTGTGTGTGTGTGTGTGTGTGTGTGTGTGTGTCACTAAATGATGGGTGAAATCAGGCCATTATGTGGAACAACACAGCAGAGGTTTCCTGAGAATCAACACGTTGCCACGATAAACACAGGGAGAGCACATTTATGGAAGGGCACTCGGCAGAGCGTGTCTTCGTAAAAATGTGCAGACTGGACGAAATTTTGTTTAGTGCACGTGTCACGCGAGTTCAATTTGACTTATAAAAAATGCATGATGTGATTTATACAGAGAGCAGCTTTACAGTGTCAGTTCAGCTCTGGTCCTCCATCACGACAACTCAAACAGGGCCTGAGGCGCTGGCACAGGAAAACAAACTAAGCTGTAAAAGATGAATTTTGTTTAACTTATAATAAGTCGCTCTGGGTAACGCCGCCTGGAAACAAAAAAGTTATGCATAATCCTCATTTCGTTTGGTTGCAGGCTTTAGCTCTCCGAGGATGACAACTTACGTTTTTGTCCCATCGCGTTGGGCACTGCGGGCCCTGTCTGAGGGTCCCTGTAGGTCTCCTGGTGGTTGGTAGCATAGCTAGCCAACGGAGCCCCTGCCATCGTCGAGTCTTCGATCCATTCTGCAACAGCGAGAGGCACATATTCTCGAGATGGAGTCTAGACAGGTGCAAAGTTGTCCTACTTGAACGAAATTGAGGCTAAGACAACACGTCCTGCTGTGCTGTGTGCTTGCAACAAAGCAAATGCAGCTCCGATGAAGCCGACAGAACTACTGTGCAGCGTGTTAATTACAGTGGATGAAAGATTGATGTGAAGCCTTCTACCCACTACAGATTCATGTTTCACTACTGAGCTCAGTATGAACACAAGCATTAATATGGTTTCGCATCTCTCTTCTCAATAAAACTGGTGGTGTGGGAAACCAGAACAACTGATTCCCTTTTTCTTGACTGACTACCACCTTTGATTAATCACCTTGCTAGACTGCAGTTTGTCATAATATTCATAACAGATAGATGAAGTAAACACGTGTCAAAAAACAGATTTTTTTTTTTCATTTTTATCTTTTGCAGAGAGAGTCAACCTTCAATTGGGGGAAAAATCAGCAGGTAATCGGGGTGAATCTAATGTTTTATGCTGAATGAGCAGAATGTGGAGTGCAATAGGAGAATTCCCTCTTGAGTTGACCTTCATTTGCAATTAATTTCACCGTAGGGTGTCCTGTGAATATGCAAAGAAAGGAGGGCAAGAGCAACACTGAGCTACCCGTTGCTTGGTTTTGGGCAGCTGTCTCAGAAGAAGTGTTTGGGAAGAGTTCTTATTAGTGTTACAACTGGCAGCATTTTATTAAGTAACACAAAATTAAGGGTCTCCACTCCAGCTCTTAAGCAGGCAGGTGGGAGCCAAACTTACCTGTGGTTACCTTCGTCCAATTTATAACAAGCAAACGAGAATCAAAAGGTAGCACAGAAAACTGAAATTAACTTCAAAAAGGCTGCGTGGTGCAGCCGCAAATAATAGTTATGCCTTTATGGGAGGGCACTTAGCAAATCATAAGGCAGGAGCAGCAAAAATAAAACTGTAGCAGTAATAGGCATTGGCAGATAAAGTCACACTCGCTCATACTCACAGAGACAGACACACAGAGAATGGAGGCAACTCATTTATACACATGAATAAGAAAGAAAGAAAATGACGCCCCTGGTGGGGGCTTGTGAACGAACCTCGGATGTAGCGCTCACCTTCAGGTGGCTGCTGGCTCTGGGGCTGAGGCTGCTGCTGTTCCAGCTGCCTGCGCTTCTTAGCCTCTAGCACCGGATTTTCATACTGGGTCTTCCTGTTGATATGACTTTGGGACGGTGGACGGAGTGGATGAAAAGAACATAAGAATACAGAACAAGATGTTAGGGGGGGGGGTGTAAAGATCAGCAGGAGAGTAGAGCACAGCAGGGACACGGAGAAGAGGATAAGGTAACAGCAGAGCGGGAGAGGGTCAACAAAGGGCGAGGGCATTGGGGTGGGGAGTGGAGAAACATGGCGATAAGCTTTGATTAATACATGGTGGCACAATGCACCCACACCCACGCTTACACAGCAACCTCTCTTTGAGATGCACATGACACAGCCGTGCCTACAAATCACATCAAATAAATCCTTTTGTGCTGATGGCTTAATTTCGCTGAAACCACAAACATCTTTCACATTACAGCCTGGGAGGTTTCCTACTAACCTAACTAGCACTGAAAAATGGAACCTGAAAGCGCCACATTATACAGCAAATGAAGGAAACTGTGAATAATGTATATTAGAAAAAATATTGCAGAAACAAAGAGAGAGAGGGAAAAAAAAAAGAAATGCCACAGCCTTGGGCCCACAGGTGCTGCTTTGAACAACATAAAAAAAAAAAAAAAATGCATGAAACATATTTGTATTAATGCTGAGGCCCAGGGTCTTCACACAATATGAGATACGCACATATGTGCTCGCACAAACACGCTCGCTGCATATTTTTGTTCATTTTTTTCCGAATGTTAATGACACAAACAAAATGGCCTACATTTTCCAGAACACAAAAGGACTGAAATAGCTGAAGCAGGAATCTGTCTGTGATGTCTTCCATTAGCAGTGAGGTTAAGAGTTTTTGTTGCTTGAAAGAAAAAAAAGAAATGTGTGGATGTACTTCTATTTATGCACATGAAGAAGAAGCTGGGAGCTATTTCTAGATTTTTCTGCGACGTCAGCCTGTGCACTTACTCAACATAGTAGACTCCATACACTGGATCGTCTATTTTCTCCCATCCTGGAGGAAGTTCTGTAAAGAAAAAAAAAAAAAGATAGTGAGACAAAGGAAGTAAGTAAATCTTGACTTGCAGGAAGCCGTGTATTGAGCCATTTGAGGCAAAGCCAGGAGAGACCTTTTGCCACGCCATTGTAATCGGCCCGTCAGTCAGTCTCCGAGGCCAGAGCAGCTCAACAGCTTCACAGGCTGTCTGGCTGTTCTCACCTCTGTCCCCTCACAATGCTGACATTTCCACCCATCAGATAAGAACAGAGCAAGACCCCCATGGGCACAGGTGGATGTATGAATGCGGGGAGGTGGGTAGAGAGATGAAAGGCGCAGGAGAAGGGAACCGTGAGAAGGAAGTGGACAGGAGCATGGGAAGTGGGAAGAAATACAGAAAAAAAAGGCAACGAAGAAGAGGCAGGTAAAGTTATAAATGACAGGAAGCAGGTGGAAAATTCCAGGCTTAGAAACCTTTGTGCAAAATACACTGGAGCTGAAAAGACATGTACTAAATTCTGTGAGATGATTGGTTGGTTTCTGAGTGAACGGCTGCTCTTTTCTTTCCCCTCATACAGAAGAAAAACAACATTCTACAGAATATCACACAGAAACACACATCTCTAATCAGCGCGCTGGAAAGGTATGGTCGAAAAGTACCTGTCCTTGGCTAAACAAAGGCACCGAGGCTCTTTAGCAGCACTGATTCCTGGCCATCCTCCACACAGATAATGTCAGAGGATTCTAATTGGCTACAAACAGAGATTGTCCGGTAATCCTCTCCTGTGACGAATAAGTTCTACATATTATTACCCTCAGCCAATTTCTACTCTGCCCTGCGTGCAAGTAGATGGTAATTACAATCATCCAACTTGGAGAGCTTCCCTCTGCTTTTTAATAAGGAGGACTTCGGCTGGAGTGGAATCAGCTGCAGATGCAGACACACATAAACACGCCGCCGCGGTCTACATATTAATTTATCATTTGTAAGTGAAACCAGAGCCAGCAGCTCCGTGCGTGTAAGCAGCTCGGGCTTCTGTGGGTTCGTATTTTTCGACACCTGCTGAAGTGCATCTAAAAGGACAAGCGGCAAAGAAGAAATGCAAGGTTACGGGAAAGAGATGTCGTGAGGGTGAACGCGCAAGGCGAGCACGGTAAATTATCATTTAGATGTTTTGAACTGGAACGTTAAATGGAATGCGGTCCTGCCTGGCGTCACGCAAAAATTTTAATCACCCACGTTATTTCACACTGCACTAGTTCCACTCCGGGAGGACCACCTGTGTGTGTGTGTGTGTGTGTGTGTGTGTGTGTGTGTGTGTGTGCATAAGCGCAGAGAGAGGACGTTCTGTGCTGCAAACCTACTAAAAGCCTGGCATTGGCTTCGGTGTGTTTGGAAACACAGATGACAACGGCAAAGACAAAGGGAGAGAAAGTCGTCGCTCATTAAGCCGTGTTTTGCTCTCACCCCGTGTCCCTCTTCCCACTTTCTAGAACACATTGTGATTTCGAGGGGGAGTCGAGCGTGATGAGTTCCGTGTTTAACTGTTCGCATCTCATTCTGTTGATATA
Organism: Oreochromis niloticus; assembly: GCF_001858045.2. Lineage (NCBI taxonomy): Eukaryota > Metazoa > Chordata > Actinopteri > Cichliformes > Cichlidae > Oreochromis > Oreochromis niloticus. The sequence goes on from NC_031970.2 coordinate 29,163,686, forward strand.
GTGCTGTGATTGATTTCTCTGGAGGAAGAGTCTGCCACAGAGAGGCACTTCTTGCGCACGTGGGTGTACGTGAGAATTCGGGCATGCGCGCCGGCGTTCATAAAAAGGCTTTCGTCTGCTCGTCTCCTTCGAGAGCAGGATTTAATTGCGGTTTCTGTGCCCACCTGCATTGGAGGGCGCCGATCGATAATTATTGAGCATGTTCATCCAGTTGAGGATGTCTTGTGGACAGGGTCGGTGAGGGGGGGGGGGAGTTGTCTGACCTGAAGATTTAAACACGGGAGCTGTTGATGCTTAGCAATTGGAGTGGGTTTAAAAATAAAGAAATAAAAGCGTGATAGATTCTCCGTTTTCCTTGGCAGCATCTCATCAACCTGTTTGGATCTGGTGTGCTCTCTTTTTCCTGCTTTTATTGCTTTTTGCTGGAAACACAAAAAAACAAAAAAAGAGCGAAGCCGTTTCTCTGTAGTTGAACCCTTTCATATTACATTTAACCATTTTAAACAGTGCTAATATAGAATATATTTACTAAAGCAGTAATGACAGTGATGAAAACATACTACATTCTTGCAGATTTTCATCACAGTATTAGATGTGGGCGTTTATATTTCCCCCCCTTGTACTGCACTGTGTACCCCCAAGTGAAGTCCAAACATGTCAATCATTATTCTGATATATTTCCTCTAATGGAATAATTCATTACAGGTGCATAACAGTGCGGGGCATCATCTCCAGACACCATTTATCCTGCACAGGTGGCCTCACCGCTCTGTCTGAGAGGCTAGTTAGTGTGCTGATGGGCATCAGGAAAAAGAGCCTGTAGCTGTCTGGCTCAGACAGGCACATTAGGAAACCATCATTACAACAATCTTCTCTGGATCAGCTTTTTGCCTCTTATGTCTGAAATGATGGCCTTCTGATGTGGGAGTGTTTTGTAAGGCTGTGTAGTGTGACACCTGCATGGCTGGTGGCATGTGTGTTTGATGACAATTATGTTCAAGGCACATACAAATACACATTTAAAAATCCCACGTGCTAATGGAAAGACAGACAATTGTCATGATGTGTCATTTCTGAATGATTAAAGTCACAGTCACCTAACTGACACGTGTCAAACTCCAATTTCAGCTTTTCAAGTGAAGAAAAGATGAGAGAAGTTCCTACCTAGGTCATTATCCAGCTCCTCTGTATGTACCCCTTCTACTCAGTCAAGTGGACGGCACAGCAGCGCCACAGGATTGTTGTTGGGAAGACAAAGGCAGGAGGGGTGGATGGAAGCAGAGAGACAAACATCTGTGAGTTAGGCGGCTGTAATAACAACATCTGGACACTGGGTGGCAAGATTTAACCAAAACCAGAGCAACAACCTCCTCTGAAAAACCATGTTTACTAAAATCAGGCGGCACTAACGACTGGATCTCTGAGTGTGGTTTGACACCATAATGGAGTTGAGCTTGTGACCTTTTCTTTTTCTGTATACTGTAACAATAGGCTACAAGATTGGGGAAGTCAATTAATGGAAGGTGTAGGTTTTGTTGCCCCAAGAAACAGCTGGAAGAAGACCAAAGGTGGCGCCGGCCAGTGGACTGCACACCATTTTCTGTGACCCAATACTGACACCTAAGGACTAAAAGGGTGAACCTCTCAGATGTGTTATGAGCGTTTGAGTTTTTGGGTACGGTGTAGAAAAACATGCACGAAACAACAGAACAAAACAAATGAAAAAATATCACCTCTTTTAGCTTACAGAAGATTTTGCACAAACATTGACAGACAGACACGTACCATCATCTTCAGATTCTTCCAGGGGTTTCTGAGGTTTGTCCAGGCACCGAGGGTCTATCCAGGAAGTCGTCCTTGTATTGTGGCTAAGCAGAACACACAAGACAGGCCAGACAAGACAAATTATTAGAGGGTAGCTATATTGCTCAGATTAAACAGATTTAAATCTGAGCAAATGCTTTTACTATGTTAATAAAAGTAAAAAAGAACATTATGATTGTTCGTTTTAATGGGTGTAGAGAAGAATAACAGAGGTGGAAGGATCCTAAAAAAAGAACAATATAACTGTAAGTAAGTTACAGTCGATATCTAAAGTTTAATGCCTCATATTAAGGAATTTCACATCTATTTGAATCTGTTTAACAAGTAACAACAACAAGGAGTAAGGCATCATAGATAGAAAGCATGACCAGGTAATCTGTAATAAATTTCTCTCTAATTCTCTATTTTGCAGACTTTAAATTAGTTAAAGGTTCATGGCTGTAGGAGCGATGCTGGAGGAACTCTTTGGTATCCTGAATTATGCTTCATCTAGTTGTTGGTAATGTATGCTGGATTCTTTAAACTTTCATGATTCCTAAAGCCTTCGAGTACTCTCCACAGCGACACACGTCTGTCGCATTAAGATGAAACCTGGATCTGGTTTAGACAGTGCAGACGACGGTTAATACAGAAAGAGAGTCAGCCATGAGAAAATGTCCACGTTAGATAAAGTCATGTCCCATTTTAAACAAAGTTTAATCAAAATGAAAGGAAGCTTCATTCAGCCACATTGACACTGAACACTGATAATATCTGATTTAAGATTAAGTACTACTTGAATCCGACCTTTGGTACTTACTCTATAAAATAGACCTCTCCGTTCTCGGTATAGGCCATCTCCCAGTTGTCGGGCAGAGGTCCCAGCGGATCCTCTGGGGGAGGATGGCTCAGGTGAGTGTGTGTCTGCTGTGTGCTCTCCGTGGTGGCCGGTGGTGAGGGGGTTGTCCCAGCGTAGGACAGGTCACTCTGGCGGGGGGCGAAAGGGCGCACCGAGTGATGAATCTCGTCTAATTCACTAGAGTCTCCTGGAGGGACAAGAAACCCAGAACACACACAGCGTGGTGTCAAAAATCTTTCAACTAAAGGACGCCAGTAACACTTTCAAAGAGCAACAAGTAGCTGTGAAAACAATGAGTTAACCTTGAGACAATAGTGCGCTCCATTTCAAGCTGGGATTTCCAAGCTACCAGTTGCAATTGTCAGCCGGACTAGGGTTAGGGTTACTAGGAGGTACTCTATTAGGAAATTCCATTTGCTTTGGAAGATGGCCGAGGCAAATGGAACGCATCATGAGATCAACTAAAGAAATTTTTTTTTAAAAACAACTGTCTTCAAACAAACAAGTGCTCCTGTTGATTACACCGGTTTTTAAGTATCGTCACAAGATACAGTCTATCATGTAACCTTAAAGTCTGTGTGGTAATAGAAAAAAATACATTTCCTAATACATTAAGAATTATTGAAACATAATTTGAATGGGAGTTTGGAAGAATTCCAGTCATTTACTGTGTTTCTATAATGTTTAAAATTTCCACAGCAATAAAAATATCTCCTGCCTGAGCAGTCTGAATAATTTAAAGACTAAAAAATGTTTCATGAGGCTGTAAAAATCCACAACTAGACGACAAGAAAGCCTCATTTCAATGAGTTTTTGCACCTATTTATTGAATGAAATCAGTTATGTTGCTATAGCATGTTTCCATTTAGCCCAGTGACTTCCTAAAGACAGATGTACTTTGGGCTTGTTTCTTTCTTCCTTCAGCAAAGAATGCTGAGTGGGCAGTTCACGCCTTGAAAGTGCTAGCACCTTGCTTCCTGCCGCTTCATTTCCACACTCACACTTGAGTGGCACTTGTCACACAATCACAGACAGTTAAACAACTTTTGGTCCCACATTTGAAAAACACATGTCAGCCACAGCATTAAGGCTGAAACTCTTTAAATTTCCTACTCACCAACTAACAAGAAAAAACCCCCCAAATTACTCCAGTTCATTTCTTTAATGTCAAACAAGCAGCACTGCTGTCATTTTACCAACTTAAACCTAATTTAATGGACTATTATCCCCCTAAAATCAATTTCACATATGGCGTCTGCTCAGGTCTACTGCTCGCAGCCAGATGGCACTATTTTACATGTGTGGATGCAGATACGCAGGCAGCAGACGTAGTCAGAGCCAGAGACCACTTACTCACCAATCAAAGAAGTTCTTGTATTCTGCAGCCCCTCTCCACAGCAAAGGGCTCTTTCTCTCTCTTCACTTCTTTTGTGCTTTCTCCTACTTCTTTTCTGAGCTTATCCTTTTTCACAGTATAAAAACCTCCCCTGCTTGTGTCTTTCTCACTTTGCAGTCGTTTCTTTTTTAGACTTGCCCTCTTTCCCAGTCACTCCCTCTTTCTATTTAATTTCCTGCTACCTTCTCTCCACTTGCATTCGCCTCCCACTTTATCCATCAGCTCTCAAATGATTTTTTTTGCCCCCGCTTCTCCCCTCCAAAATAAAAGAGTGAAAGAAAGTGATTCTCAGGCTGATCTGCAGGGTCTGTTTGCTTTGGTGTCCAAATCAGCTAAAGGAGCGGTGAGTCCCGCGAAACAAGGAGGAGTTAAAAACAACCAAAGCTGCTAGCTGGTTACAGGCAAAGTGTGAGAAAGAGGAAAGATCTCTTTGAAAATGCGGAGAAGCATTTAGAAGTGTCAGATGTGATGTATCACTTTGGGTCTTGTCTGTGAAAAGAAGGCAAATTTAATTTAGCTTTGGGTCTGCTGCCAGCCTTCTGGGTCCATTCTTTTATCTTCTGTCCAAAGTTGTATTCAAATGAATGTGGGACAAAAATGCTGCTCTTAACACCTGGCTTCAAAACATGGCTTACACGCATCTTGACTGACCATTTGCTGTTTGATTTCAGGTGCCAAGCTCACACCCTGCTTGAGAGAAGGACACACACATCTGTGCTGAGCTGGCCAGAGAAGATGAAAGTGCACTGTGTGGTGCCACAGCTTGTGTACACAGCTACCAAGGCGTTAGTGCGGGCAAATCAACTGCGCTTTGTAGGTTTGGTATTCACGTTATTTTATTTAGTATTTGCTTTTCTGGCTCCACTCATATAGTATTCAATACTATATTGGATAGAAATCAATTATCAGTTCCTCCATGAAACACTTTTCGGATTAATAATTTTTTATGGAGTTAAAATGAAATAAAAATGAACAGAAAATCATTTGAGATGCTTTAAAAGATCTTATTTTGTCAGATCGCTTATCTGAAGTCTAACACCAATTTATGTAAAGGAGCATTATCAGCAAGCAATCAAGTATTAATGTACTCAGTGTACACAGCAAAAACAGTGCTCTGTCAGTGTTCCCTTCATGACTCAATAATGGAATATTCTCGTCTCATCAGTTTAAAATTTTAACCAACTATAGTGGTTATTCATTTAGAGTTATTCATTTCAGTCTCCCTCATGTCTTGCTAATCTGACTTGAGTAAATGTAACTTTGCAGATGGTTTAAACCGTGGCTCTTATTATACATTTGTGTTATAGCAGAGGGTTATTTTCTTCAACATGGCAGCGTCCTGACAGAGCCATACATGGTCATTTATACACATGCCGTTGTACTCTTCACTAAAAGCAAACAGCAGAGTGCTTCTTCAATGCACAAAATCACGGTGATACAACGCTCAATGTTACTCGAGTGTCAACCAAAACTTATAAGAGATTCTCCGCCCATCCGATTTCCTCTCCTTCCTCCGTACGTACCTGTAAAGCTGCTGTTCATGTCATGGAGGTCCTCGTCGTCCTCCTGCTGCTGCTCTCCAGGCACTAATCCAGCATTGCGCATGTCATTGTAGGACTTGGAGCGTCGGGGAGTGGAGTGCTGTGAGCCCGGCAGGCTACTGCTGAGCCCGTCTGGCAGTGGGGCATCACCGCTGTTACCACTACTGCTAATCACTTTCCCACTGGGGGGCTGCACTGGTGGCTTGGGTGTCCCATAATAGTTACCTAGGTGATGAAGGAGGCAGAAGGGAAGATGGGCGGGGATCAGAAAGACACAGAAAAGAGTAGTGGGAGGGCATAAGAGGAGGGGTCGAAGGGCCGTTTGTGTGTGAGTGAAGTGTGTGTGTGTGAGTGTGTGTGTGTGTGTTGAAGGGGGTTTAGTCACAGTCTTTGTATGCAAATTGTCAAGTTGAGTTTGTCTGTGGGAGAATGTTAATCTCCAAAGCAAAACTGCTTTTGTTCTATTTTTGTGTTTAATGTCAAAAAAGTTTCACAAGCAGCACCGCCCCCTTTTTTTTTTACTAAACAGTTACTCTATTACTGCTATAGCTTAATTAGGCTGATATTTTCTAAGTCAACCTTAAGCACCAGTTTCTCAGATAATAGATACTCTGACACATGCACAGCACCTGCTCTCCTCCATAAAAATCCTCTCCATTTCTTCAGTGCCAGTGCAACATTATGGTTTAACTGAAAAATTCAAATTAGGAGTTATCAAACATACAGAAAACCACTCATGCTCATCCAAGGAGTAACCAGGCAGAGGTAAAGAGACTGTACCATCTGCAGACCAGCATCTAAAGCCACAGTCTTAATGAGCGAATGGTGTTTGCTCCAAAATATAAATAAGCTATACTGAGCTAGTCTAATTATTTAGCATTGGCTTGAGTACAATTAATCAACCGTGCTCACTGCTCACAGACCTAAAGGGTAAAATAATTGAATTCTAGAAGCTGGTAGAGTTACAGATGATTCATAGTTTGAACTTTACATTATCAGATGTGAAGATATAATAACAGCAAAAAACCTGCAGTCAAACATGATGGAATTATTCAAGAGGATAATGTTTCTGCTTTTCTGTAAGAGCAAAACACCCAGGTTTACACCATGCATAGACTGAAGAAGGTGGACGGGTGTTTACATACTGTAGTTTCAGCTGTCAGTTATTATATGCAGTCTCGAACCACATTTTAGATCCTAACAAAGCTTCAGACTTTACTCTCACACACTTCAGACCTGTCTGAGTTCCATAACCGTATTTTGACAGGCATTTCAAAACATTATGTAATAGATAATATAGGAAACTTAAAAAAAGCAAACTACACGACAGTTGACTTGTCATGTTGCAGAGCTCTGTGTGCGCCCTCTGCTTAGTAAAGACAGAGGCTTTTGTGCTCTCTGCAAGTTTCATTATGGGCGTATCTTTGTGTGGAAATAAATACAGTTAAAAAAAAGAATTGAAAACTGCTCAGTTACTGTAGTAACTTGCAGCAAAGTCCCTGCACAAAACCTTCCTTTGAGTTAATTAAAAAGAAAAAAAAATGGACATCCACAAATTTTGTGTTCTGAGACAAATACTTCTTTAAACGCCTCAAAAACAACAATGTTTTACCATTCAGTCACAAACTTGTTATTGTGCCCGGTTAGTAAACCCAAACAAGACATTTGAAACATCAGAATATTCGCACTGGGTCCTACTACACTGCTTGCTAACACTGTATGAATGGATGAGTAATTTCAAGCATTTGCTAAAGGTAAAGGCAGTTATATCTGCCAGTCAAGCAGAAACACCTCTTCTGAGACAGGTTATATTTTGTTTAACTTACTTTAGTGGACAACTATCACTCAGAATAAAAGTGAGAGCTGTGTCTGAGATTCGTAAAATGGGTCTGTGTTGAACAAATGTACCGTGTAGAAGTATACGCCTGTGCCTTTGTATCTCTTCCAGGAGACTGTTAGCTCAGTGCGGTATCTAAATGTTATTCAGTTAATTTCACACCTTTACACTGTGTCACTTATTCATAAAAATAGCAAAAGCTCAAACAAACTACAAAATGAGTCTAATACAATACAAGCAGCAGGTTTTAAAGTGATTTAAACCCTGTTTGTTTTACATTGTTGCTTGTAGAGACGGGAGGCTCGATCTGCTGGTTCTACTGCAAAGATTCACCTGTCCAGGTGTCTGCAGGAGGGTGGTTTTTTTCCTTTTAGTTGGCAAGGTCCAACAAGAAGAGTCAACTACAGCAAACTTTCTAATTTACCATCATATGTTCCTATCTCCAAGAGGGTCCCACTTTTCTCCAATTCCAGGAATTGCTCTACTGAGAGGAAGTCGTAGTCCACGCCAGGAACTTCTCCTTCACGTGGGGCACGGGTAGTACCTAGACAGAAAAACAGAGAGAAACGTAAAGTTAGACTACTTCTTTTTTCCCCCCCTTGTTTAATAAACTTGATAGAACATTTCATTATGTGACATTTCATCACCTTGGGAATGTGAGTGCTATGATGTCAAATGAACTGCCATGTGCACCCTTTGGGATTATCCACACACACTTGTTCCACCTTCCTCCCCATAATCCTCATCTTTCTGTTCCTATATCCTCTCGTTACAGATATGCATATATATCAACATGCATTAGAAGCCTCCATCGCAATTGGTGCAGAGCGAGTTGCAAACAGCAGAGCCTCAAAGGATGATTATCAATTGTCTGCTATGATGTTATTTCTCAGGTGGGGTGTGAAGTATTGTAGTGGCACCTCAGTGAGAGCCTGCCATATGTGCTGGGGTGGAATGGGAGTGTGCGTGTCTCTTTCTGAATTGGCATGCAGCCTGTGAAATTCTAGCACTTGCCTTTAATGGCTGCAGACAGTTGGCCGGTGTGGCACCAGCGGTAAACAGCTTTACACACGAAACACTGTGTTTCTATTTAACCATTCAATGTTTGCCTGACTAATGTGATTTCCACGCTATTGTACGCGCTGCTCTGAAGTTCTCTTTAGCGTTATCTCACTCTCTACCTAATTGATTTTATCCTACTCCAAAAATCGAATTATTCTGGCACAAATAAAAGCATCCAGTGCCCATGGCAAAATATCTTTGTCTTCTATTTAGTGACAGCAGAGGGCTTTCCCTGCTTTGCTTACTTCCCTTGAAACCCCTTTCTTCCATCTCCCGATCTGTCTTATCTTGCAATCATTTTGTCTCCAGTGAGCTGCTAAGCAATAAGCTGGTAAAAATAGATGTGTGAGGATACGGGGAGAGGCTCCCACTGCAGCCACGTTCGGTGACACTGGTGATAAATCACAGATGCGCACATCCTAACTTGAGCAAGCATACAATGCACACAGAGAGACGTGGTTTCTGCGTCTGAAGATAATGAATCTCTTATACAAATATTCTTGACAAATATTCAACTCAATCATCTATTACAGTATATCGCCTATTCTTTCACGGTTATGTGCCATTGTATGAAGGACACAGACAGGGATAATCTTCTTGTGCATTACCAGAATTCGCAAGTAGCGCCCGCAAACATCTAATCGCTTGTGCACCAAGAGGAAATTGATTTAAAGTCAATCAGATACCAGTCGCTCTTTGCGCACTCCCAGGCAGAATTTTTTTGTGCCGAATGTCAACCGTAAAGAGTGCTCAGACAAGCCAGAGTGTCCAGCCGACTGTCAGTTCACTTCGCATACAAAAGCGGCCATTGATTCGACTCCATTTAGACGGTGCTGCTCTTAGAAAACTAAATAGGAAGAATTGTGACCAGTGTTTCAAAGGGGGTGTTAAAAAAAAGCAGAGCCTTGGCTTACACCCAGGGTTAAGACACTGTTATCGCTATAGGCCTAATTAATTCAATATCCCCTCCCCACAAAAGCTCCATTGACCAAACTGTGGAATGGTACGAGCAAGAAAGACAGGTTGAGAGCCGAGCATAGAGACTCCTGCGACTGTGCTAAGAGTTGATGTAATCCAGCTACTGGTGTACACAACGAAGCCTCGGAGATTTGTTGTGAGGGTGTTCATCTAAAGCTGGCTGCCTTGGGGCTTAATGGTTTCAGCGTATTCACGAGTCGAGTTGGGTGGGTGGGTGTTATGTAGAAAGAAAAAAAAAATTCATCGTTAGCATTTCAGGAAGATGATCAAGGGAAAAATGGTACGACACTGGCAGTCACACTGTAATGCTGGTAGCTCAGAGCTGCTGCCACTGCATCAAAAACATCCCTCCAAAAAACTTAACTACAACTGTATGACACACACAGCAATGAAATACTCTTTTTTATAAGGAAAGAAAAGAAACATTTAAGTCATTTATGCTTCTACAGGCATCCCGGGCCTGAGGTTGTGCTAATGAGAGGAATAATACAATGTGGGCAGGAAAGTTGCTACCTTGTGAGAGAAAGAAGTTTCCAGTGACGACCCCTTTAGCTTCACAACTTCCTTGTCAAAAATAGGACCACATAGTTATGGCTCCATTAGAGAAAGCATGCACGATGTAAGGCATGACACGCCAGCATTTACATCACGCACAGTCGGTTAACCCTCTGAATGGTACTTCCTGTGGTCAGTTTTGGAAAGCATCAATAAAGCTGCTAACCTAAACTATTCAACTCACATTCCTGCGTGATACTGAGCACTACCCATTAACGCGTTGCATCCCACTTCAAGATACTGCTACACATCCCCTGAATACTGAACTAACGACTAACTGTGTGCAAATTCTGCAAAACACTACAATTCAAGCAATGTCAAGTTTCTTTTTCTGAAGTATGCAGTGGCTGTGACTAGTCAATCCCAAATACCTTACCTAATATCAATAGCTTCAAAACATATGTATACACCAGCCATCATAGAGGTTGTACACAACAAAATGAAAGAACTGACGTCTTTTTAAGAGGACAGAATTCATCAGCAATCCATTTATAAAATTAGTGAGAATAAAAAGGTCTAAAAGTGAACACTTAACCTCAACCTCCAAAACACAACCCCGACAGACCGATTAGAAGGTTTTTAATTTTATATTAGATCAGTGCGTTAGTGTGTTAACTACCTTAATCTCGCACAGCTGAGCTGCAAGAAAGCCAATAAGCCTGTGTTGGAGGGTCAGCTCGGAGGCTTGGGACTAGTTTTATTCAGCAAGGGGCTCTCTGCTGTGATTGGTGAAAATATAATAAGGCATATCTGACTGAAAACCCAGACAACCATCTAAAGATGATGTTAAACTTTTCTACATTAACAAGTATGCAAGGGTCTTCAGACTTGTCCTCACAGACACTTCACTACAAGGGTAACTATCACTGCTACTACTGCAAGTGGAGTAAAAGAAGCAGTACCATAATAAGAAAAACCACTTGCCTGTCGTGAGAGCAGGGGTCCGTGTGCATGTCTGCACACAGAGCAGGTCAACAGCCTCAAAAATACTGTCACTGTCATAATGTGGGGTTTTTTTTAAAGTGTGGCTTTAAAGCTCTGCTGGTTTTTAATTTCTCCATTACCTGAAAGTGCTTTCACTAGAGCTTATATTTGTGTGTTAATATGTGTAGGATTGTTGTTCAGAAATATGTACACTAACTTTATTAGTTACACTTGTTCAACTGCTCTTCAATGCATATATCTAATCAACCAATCACATGGCAGCAACTCGGTGCATTTGGATGTGTTGATATAATCCAGGAAACCTGCACAAGTTAAAACTGAGTGTCAAAATGGGGAATAGAGGTGGTTTAAGTGGTTGGTGCTGCCAGATGAACTCTTGTATTTTAGGAACTGCTGATCTACTGGGATTGTCACACAAACAACAATCTCTAGGATTTACAGAAAATGGTCTACAAAAGAAAAGATTTAATGAGCAGTGATTCCCTGGGTGAAAAGTCTTTGTTGGTGTCAGAGGAGAACGGCCTTTTTGCTTTGAACTGACAGGAAGGCTTAAATAATGACTTGTTTCACTCTTTGTATTCAGAATAGCATCTCTGAATTTGCAACACATCAAATGATGCAGATGGTGTACAGCAGCAGAAGACCACGCCGAGTGTCACTACTGTCAGCTAAAAACAGGAAACAGAGGCTACAAATTCACATGGATTTGGACATTAGAAGACGGAAAAAACGTTGACTGGTCTGATGAGTGTCGATTTCTCCTGCAACATTGCTGGGGTCAGAATTTGGCATAAACAACACGAAAGCAACCAGTTCATGCTGCTGGTGGTGGTGCAATCGAGTGGGAGATATTTTTTTTAGCACACGTTGGGCCCCTTAGTACCAACTGACCCATCTTCTGATGGCCGCTTCCAGCAGAATAACACACAGTGTCACACAGCGCAAATCATTGGAAAGTGCTTTCTTGAACATGACAGTGAGTTCACGGCACTCAAATGGCCTCCACAGTCACTGATTTCAATCAAACGGAGCTCCTTTGGGATGTGATGGAACGAGAGATTCACATCGTGGATGTGCAGCCGACAAATCTGCAGCAGCTGTGTGATGCTGTCATATCAATATGGATCAAAATCTCTGTGGAGCATTTCCAGCATCTTGTTGAATCTCTGCCATGAAGAATTAAAGCAGTTCTGAAAGTAAAACTGGGTCCAAACATGTACTTGCAAGGGGTAACTAATAAAGTGGCCATTAAGTTATATGCAGTATTTTTTTTAACTTAGGGCTCACTTGCAAGCAAGATCTTGATCGCAATGAAACTTAATTAAATAAATAAAATAAAAATACATTTGCATATCCTCCTAGTAAAACAAACCACTTTGTGTAGGATCAAGACTTTTTTGCGCATGTTTGTGTGAACATATGGAGCTGTGCTTAACCTTTATTCCTTCCTGTCCACCTGACTATCCGCTTGTCTGTTCCTTCCCACAGATAAGACACCAGCAAGCTGAGCCCAGCAGAAGGTTGACTCAGATACCCACAGTCACAAGCAGTCTTCTGGCTCATATGTGAATGGCAAACATGCACACACACGCACACACACACACACACCTTTTGGCCTGTAATAGTATAAACAGGTTTGAGAAGGAGACACTTCCTACTCAGTGTCCTTGTCATAATCAGCAGCTGTTCCCCCTCTGCCAGCCAAAACATACATATGTAAGTGCCTGCACACAGACAGTGGGGAGGGAGGTGTCACCAAATGGCACGGTCTACGGATAACGGGGGTGTGGGTGGAGGGTAATCACCTAATGGAGCTTTATGCACCGATCTCCTTTGCAGCACACACATACACTCATAAACACCGCTTCATTATCATAACAGCTACAGAGGGGGCACTGCCCTGTCTAAGCTGTGTACCACCTATGGTGATCGGATCAGACTCTACAAGGAGAGCAACTTAATTTCAGCACATCTGTACTTATTGGGTGCGGGGTGGAATGGATACTGGCCACCTTTGCTAAAAAATTTTTTTTGAAAAGTCAATGATCATATCGCTTCGATGCCCCTTAACTTACTGGCCAAATAATTAAGAAAAGTAAAAGCAGAAGGTAGACAACCTGTCCACTATCAAACATGGCCATGGCTGGCTTTTTCAACGATGGCTGTGAACCTAATTGTAACCAAGTGACAAACTTCACTTTGTACGTTGAGGTTAAAAAAAAAAAGGCTAAATACCATTTTCAGGTATACGATTGTTCCTGGCTAACAGAGGCCCCTTCAGACTGAATTTCTCCATCATTTCAAAGTGAGGACTGTCAATCAGACATGTGTTACTTTCACTGTAACGATCCTCAGTAGTGTCATCTATGAAATCTCACAAACGACAGGACTCCATCTGACCTATAATGCACAAGGTCAGATTTGTCAAACCTCGGCACCTTAATTCTGATACCAAATTTATGACTGAGGATTTCAAATTTTGTACTTTTTGATGGAAATGGATCCATAAACTTTAGTAAATGGATCAGTCAACTATAACTGACAGCTCAACTGTCTGTAGTCAAATATATAATCAGTCATTTTCTGTTAGATATGAATCGATGCTGTCTTCATGAAGGGATTAATTTAACCGACACAGGGAGTGCAATTATTTCCCTATTGTTTGGTTTCTTCTGTTTGGTGCAGCAGGTATGGAATACAGTGGTCCCTCGCTATATCGCGGTTCACTTTTCATGGCCTCACTGTTTCGCGGATTTTTTTGGGTGCAATTTTGCACCATTTTCAATCAATCTTGTGCCGTGTCTCCTGTACAATACAGAATGCGTCCAGCTTGTCAAATTTACATAAATCTTTGCTAGCAGAAGACAACAAACACAACAGTGTTGACGTCAAAGGATTATAAGGCGCATTAAGTGAAACCAAACAGTCAGATAGGTCAAACTATACTCAACTCATTCTTCTTGCTTGATCTACTTCCGTACCATTGATTCATTAATGTTGAATTCTCTGGCAGCTGCTCTATTCCCATGTTCTGGACCTGAAATCAGGGTTTGATCATTGGTTTCATTCTATAATACTGGACTTGGTTTGAACTTTGAGAGCGTTTAAACAAGAGAGAAACGTGTGAAAATGTCGATGCCTGTCTGAGAAAGTGTAGGAAGTGTGTAGTGAGGGGTCTTACAGCCTTAAAACATCTATAATAATTGTAAAAAATAAAGTTCGCAACTTCGCGGATTTCACCTGTCGCGGGTTATTTTTAGAACGTAACTCCAGCGATAAACGAAGGAACACTGTAAACCCAGGGGAACTATTTCTGGAAACAAGTGGCAACAAGGCTTTGTCAGCACTCAGATTGAACGTCATTATTCTGAACTGTTATAATGTGTGGAAGTTCCTTCCAGGAAGTTTGTTTTTTGGGGGGATTTTTTGTCAGTGAGTGAGCAAAAGCAACATACAAAAAGGTATATGGCGAGGTCAGTGTGCGCCTCCGTCAACTAAAAGTGCACAACGTTTGTATTCGGTTGCATTTAGGCACCATCTTTGCCTTCTGAACAAAAACTACATTCGTCTCTAAAGAAGGCAGTTTGGACAAAGTGAGACTGTGAGAGAGGTTAGAAAGCAGTCATTTCTTTATTTTGCTGTGCTCTAAATCAATCATTTCTGTCAGTGAGCTGCGAATATCAAGACAAGACACATGAGCACAGCTGTTATCTTGTGCACGCCAAGCTCTTAATAGGATAGTGTTCAGATGTGCCGTGCTGAAAGTGATGTGTAAATGTTCGTAACATACTCTTCCAGAAATGTATTTAGGGTGTGCATTCAGTGAAGAAGCCGCCACGTTCAGATAGTGTCAAATTAACCGAAATGACTGCACGTTCTTACAGCAAAAACATTGAAGTCCTCTGACTTTGAACTTTACTACATTCTAATAAGCACGATCAAAAACGTATTCACTCACTACCACAGTATCTGCTTCAGGGTCTACACAGCCCATCACCAACAAAACTAGATCACTCTCCTCTTCATTCAAGAAACACTCCCTGTAATTCTTTCCATTTTCTCCATGTTCCTCTAGCATCACAGTTAGAGGTTTCATAGGCAGATAAGCTCATGAACTCCGTGACCTCCCAGTCATCATCCTGAAATGTTTAATATCCCTCTTCCACTATACCCTCAGACTCCACATTCCTCCCTGCAGCAACTCCCCCAGCTCCTGACTCCAAAACCAGCCCACTGCCATTTTCTCGTAGCATTGCAACACTCAACATTAGTCAGCATTCCTTGTAAACACTTGGGAAGATATTTGCACTGACAATTTTGTTGTCAGTGCTTTGAATTGAATTGAATATTGAATTGAATTTAGTTTGTCAGGCTTCCAGTGTTGTCTACCTTACGGCTGCACTGAAAACTACTGATACTAGCTGAAGTTTTGTATATGCCCCCCCCCCTAGTTTCACTATATTAAAGTTGCTAAAACCTTACTGATAAATTCCTAACTTGGTAAGCAGATAAAATTTCAGGGCTTGTTATTTGAGTTGCTCTTGAACCTTTTCTTGAATGATGCAGTGTTCAAAAGTTGTTTCTAACGCTTTTAAATCAGCTATTTTGATCGTGTAAAGATCTGGATTGCACATGCATGTTTCTGTTGGCAAGTAAAAGTAAAAGAAACCTTCATAATTCTTGAGCATCTGAAGTTTTATGTATTTACAAAACAAGTGAATGATGACTACTTTAGTGACCTTAGTAATAATCAGAATTTCGCAGAATCGGGTTTATCAGCAATCAAGGGCATAATGTTACACGTGCACGTCTTTCAAACCACAATCAATAGATGACAGCAACTAGCCACAACCCTCGCTGTGACCTTGGCCTGCCCACTTTGTCTAAACTGTCACTCGGCTCACAGCAGATCAATATCAGACTGCCTCCTTTTGTGCCATTGTCCCATTATCCAGACTGAACTGGGGTGTTCAAGGTTCATATTTTGGTTCAATGACGAGGAGAACAATAATGTTTAATGCTGTCATACATGTGACATACCAAAGAAAGAAAAAAAAATATCAGACTTTACACAAGATGACTAACAATAACTGTCTTTCACAAATACATGGCCTAAGAATTTACATGTAATCTCATTACTTATCAAACAAAACATGCATACAGTACACTTTATTATTTACTGCTCTAAAACAAAAAACTGATATAATGATGCTCACAAACTAACTTCAAGCACAGCTAACACTAGTGCCAGAGAAATCCAAGCAGCTCATCCATATTTAATTGATGGTAGACTATTTTGAGGGATCATCTCCCCAAAGCAACCAAGTAGCCAAAAAAGTTGGGACACTGTGTGGAGACTGGATCAAATGATTTATAATAATGTATAAATCACTCATGTTTTAATTGGAAAAAAAGAATCTTTTTGGAGAAAAAACCCAACTGTTTGAGTCACATTTTGACAGAGCCATATTTAATAACATTTATTAATCACCTCTTTGAGAGTATGCATGGTGAACTTAACTGTTGACGAGGCAGTCTTTCACAGCATGGTGAACACTTCCACACCTTCACCTCTAAAAAGCTCAACCTTGTATAAGACACTAACCAATTATTGTTACTGACCTGTTGCTTATTAATGTCATCAGCTGTAAAATATCCAAATATCTGCTGTTTTGATCATGTCTGCATCACACTCTATCCCTAATATCCTCTGCATGTCCTCCTTCACCGCATCCATGAGTCTTCTCTGCGGTCTTCCTCTACTCTTCCCTGGCAGTTTCCTCTTCAACATCCTTTTTCCAGTGTATCCAGTACTCTGTTCTGAGCGTGTCTGAACCATCTCAGCCTTGCGTCTCTAACTTTATCCTCAAACTGCTCAACCTGAGCTGTCCCTCTGATATACTCATTTCTAATCTTTTCCCTCCATCATCTCCAAACCACACATCATAGCAGGTCTCACGACCATCTTGTGAACCTTCTTTTTTCGCTCTTGCTGCCATCCTTCTGTCACAAATCGCCACTAGCACTCATCTCCACCCTGCCTGCACTCTCTTCTTTACCCCTCCTTGTGGACTGTCCATTGCTTTGGATGGTTGACCCCAGGTATTTAAAACTCTTCTACCCTCACCACCTCTGCTTGTTGCGACTTCACTGTTCCACCCATCTCCCTCTCATTCACACACACACACAGCTACATGTTTTCTACCGACGTTCATTACTCTTCTCTCCAGAGCATGCCTCCATCTCTCCAGGCTCTCATCCACCTGCTCTCTCCTCTCACTACAGATCACAGTGTCGTCTGTGAGCATCATAGTCCATGGAGACTCCTGCCTGGCTTCATCTGTCAACCTGTCCATCACCACTGCAAACAAGAAGGGGCTCAGAGACGATCCCTGACGTAATCCCACCCCACCTTGAATCAGTCTGTCACTCCTGCCCCAGACCTCACCACTGTCTCGGTATCCTTGTACATCTGAAGTGTCATCTTTGGGGGATTTTTATAAACCACTACATTCAGTTTTAATTATATTTAGTGTAGTTTTTTTTTCTCTAACTTTACTGGATACAAGGTTGGACACATGGTTTAGCAACATTTGAGAAGTCAGTGGATAATATCTCAGTTAGATTTGAGAGTACAATGACATAAGAGCATGACAACAAGTATTCTTCACTGAAACATATTCCACAACACTATGAAGGACAGAAGTCTATAAGGACTTAAACCTTAATGAATTATAGTAGGAGACAGAAGACCTAACATAGGAGATGTTCTAGTGCTCAGTAGCTGGGCAACAACTGAGTCAGATGACAGTCAGTGACAAAGTAAAAGACATAAAAGTAATCTTAGCCATATTTTCTTAACACAATGGCATTAAGGCAGATGAAAAAGAAGTAGAAGGAGGCTCTACAGGCATGCACACAGCTTCTAAAAATAGCCACGTGTGATAAATCTGTTTATTTCCTACACTTGCATTCCCCCAGAGCAACAGAGGACCCTGGGCACATATCCCCCCAGGCCGAGGCCGGGCCTTTCATTTTGGTGGTGACCTACATTTAATTCCTTCCACAAGGACAACGCAGGGCTTGACTCCGTGGATGACTTTGTCATCATAGCTGGGAGCTGGGAAGTCGCCCTCCGTGACATCTTTATTTGATTCAGTTTGATGCTTTAGTTTGGCAATAATCATTAGGGCATCTTCAGCTCGCTTAAATCTTTAAGCTGTCATGGTTTAAAAAGAGGCAAAAGAACCAGGCTGAAATATACTTCTTTGATATTACTATCAGCTGGTCTTTTAACTCTTAACCCCTTGGACCCCTAACTTGGAGTAACCCTTGAGCTTTTTTCCAAAAGCAGTTTCAGTCATATTTCAGACCTATGGTCTCTGCCTCTGCAGCTACCCTTGGAAAAACTCTGAAACTATTCTAATGATCATTAAATCACGTCTTTACTGATATAGCAGTAAAGGGTATGGGAGGGTCTTCAAATGTTGTCCTTAAGGGGGAAAGATTTACAGCAAGGTGGTTCGTAGTGCGAATCTCTGGGTTTGAGCCTTTCTAGATGATGGTGATGATGAAGGTCACCATGGAAATAAGAGGTTCAACTAAAAAAAAAAAAAAAAAAGCAGTGACCCAGGTCAGGGTATCCAAATAACATCATCATAATAGTTCTAACCTTGAAAAACTGGTCCAAACAATTACTGTGTACCTGACATTTGAATTAAAAGACTTTTCAGTCAAGCCTGTCCAAACTGCACTTCTTTATGAATTCTTTCACATCCAAAACAAATTACTGGCGCACATGTGCCGACTTTTTAAACATGTTTTTGCACGTGATCAATACCTGCCTAATCTGCAACAGCCACACCAGAGAGCATTTCACAGAAGTTATTTTGTCACTGCTGATGACGTAACAGCATTGTTAAAAAAGCAACATGAACTGGGTTAATGCACACATGTCACACTGTATGGTTATAATTAGCAATAGTGTGCAGACTGCAGCAATTTCTGTATACAACATTTGCAGGATCTATCTAAAACCATAATGTATTTGATTACACACACGCACCCTTTCGAAATAAAATAATTTTTGATCAGTCTTTTTTTATTCAGTGCAATTGTTTAGCTATCAGATATATCAATAAAGGATACTGTGCCACACACAGGCACAGAGGAGTGTATTTGCAGGCTGTAGCAGTTCAGGTGAGAGGTTTAGGAAGCATGCACAAGGTTCTTTCATGTAGAGATAACATGAAAAAATACATTTAATGATTTTTTTTGTATGGAGTCATTTTAAAAACTGACAGCATGATTTTTGCATTTTTGGTTGTTGTTTTGTTTTTGTTTTCTTTTTTTGTTTTTTTACTGCAAACTGTCAAATTGACTCCAACTAATCTGTATTGGTGCTGAAAATAATTTATCAGTTTTGTAATGGAGCACTTCAGGGTATGCCCACACTATATATATATATAGACACGCTATATCAACAGAATGACCAGTATGACCTAAAAAACAAATGTCATTAAACATCGAGGTTCAGAGAAACAACATACAAGGTGAGGTAGAAAACATTGCAATTCATAGATTAGAGGGTTTCTGGATTTAGAAATAAAAGCAGCATATTAAAACAATCATTGTTTGTTTCAACACTTTCACCACTGAAGTGATCAGTGCTGTGAGTGAAAAGTAGGCCATCATAAATGTGTTTGGCAATGATTCATTATCATAATTGTTCTATTAATAGAGCCAGCTGTTCTTATTCGGCTTGTGTGCTGGCATTCAGGTCACTCAGGACAGGAGTTATTTGAAACAGTGCATTTTAAGTGGTCTGTGACTGACACGGAGACAATGGCACCACTCCTAAACTCTGACAGCATATTTGGACAAAATGTTGTTTTTCTACAAGTGATAAGACACACACACAGACACAATACAAGGCACAATGTATGCCAGGTTGTATGTATGAGCTAGGGTAGAACAGAAGCTGTTATCTGCATAAGTTGGTTAAAACTTTCATGACACGACCCGGTGGATAGTCCGCAGGGACTTGTGATGTTCACTCCCTCTGCTTCCATTCCCCCCATCACTCCTTTCTGCTTCCATCACTTCTCCAGTTCATTGATTAAGACCACAGGCTCCACCCAGTCTCTGATCTGCTCATTTGTGATTTCTCTGTCTCCAGTACGCTTGGCAGTTTTAACAGCAGCTTGTGTGGTCGGGCAAAACTCTTCCCGTTTCGGGTTTGAATGGTGGAGAACTGTGGTTCTCCTCAAGTCTCACACCGAGTCCAACCGTAGGCCCAAATCCTGTTTTGCTGCTCTAATGTTGATGATGTCATACAATCCAGAAGTATAATTACAGCTTAATTCCTTTTGGCTACAGCACTTATGTAAATGACCAGTGATACCAAAATCCAGATGTGAAGGACAAAGAGGATTCGCTTATATTTTGCGTCGAGTAAAAGAGAAGACATTGTTTGTGCCTGGCTACTGAGAATAATACACTGCATGCTACTAATATTAACTCTTTCCCTATCAGATGACTGCTAGATGTAACCTTTCTGTCTCTTTTCTCAACAGAGTGGTCATATTTCATGGCTGCTTCACAAGTTAGTGAGGGTGATATCTACATATACAGTTTACTAGGGCTTTGGAAAAACCTATAACCTATTCTAATGGTCGTCAAACCACAACTTTATTGATATATAGCAGGGGTAGGGAACTCCAGGCTTCGAGAGCCGGTGTCCTGCAGGTTTTAGATGTGTCCTTGATCTAACACAGCTGATTCAAACGGCTAAATGACCTCCTCAACATGTCTTGAAGTTCTCGACAGGCCTGGTAATGAACTAATCATTTGATTCAGGTGTGTTAACCCAGGGTGAGATCTAAAACCTGCAGGACACCGGCCCTCGAGGCCTGAAGTTCCCCACCCCTGATGTATAGTTATGTGCCAAAACTTGGGGGAGGTTGCCAGATGTCATCTTTATGGGGGTAACAGTTAACACTAAAAGGCATTCTGGTTAAAAATCTACACCAAACATTTCAGAGTTTGGTCATTTTTTTTAGTCATAGTATGCTAGCAGCTGCAAATGAAGTCTTGACATCATCTAGCAGCAATAAATAGCAGGTTAGAGAGGTCATGCAAGCACATGTCCTTAAAACTCGATACACCAGGATCTTTTAAAAACATCTTCATAGTCAAATATCATTGTCTTGAGGTCACATGAGGCTGATTTTATGTAGCCATCCCCAGAGACAAAAGGCTTTATACCAGGGGTGGGCAACTCCAGGCCTCGAGGGCCGGTGTCCTGCAGGTTTGAGATCTCACCCTGGGTTAACACACCTGAATCAAATGATTAGTCCATTACCAGCCTCTGGAGAACTACAAGAAGTGTTGTGGACGTAATTTAGCCATTTGAATCAGCTGTGTTGGATCAAGGACACATCTAAAACCTGCAGGACACCGGCTCTCGAGGCCTGGAGTTGCCCACCCCTGCTTTATATGTAGCCCTCTGTACTAGTCTCCAACTCTTCCAATTAACTAGACACGGCACCTAACACATAAACCTATGGGACACAAAGTGCCTGGTGTGTTCTTATGTTATAACTGTGTCAATATCCAGACAATTTATTTTTTAGTCAAACTCATTACAAAAATTCCATAATTGTAATAAAAAAGAAAAACTTATTTTGGAAAGTATTTACGCATTTCGCTTTTGGTAGATTAAACACAAGACAAGAATAAAGAGGCGGGGCACCACACACACAAGGCAATTATAGCCTAGTTTTCTGGGTTTTTTCCTTCAAACTGGCCACATTTTGTTGATTCACTGTGGTTTATTAGAGCATCTGCTTTGATTAAATAGGTGCCAATTTAAAGAATACTGTATGTAGCTGGTGGAAAACGACAAGGAAGCAGCACGGATTATGGGCCTGCCTCAGAAATCTGGCTACAGTCTTAGACCCAACTGTTGTGCAGAAGCTATTACAAAAGCATTTCCCTCAGTCTCCACAATAAACATGCTCTCATGTCAAAGCTAGCCGGCTAGTCCACATTTTCCAAGAAGATACTGAGGCATGTCTTCATGGATAATTTTCAAGACACGCACAACCGCATGCACAAGCACAAGCACACACACACACACACACACACACACACACACACAAGTGGAGGGGTAGCAGACTGTCGCTATAGTCCAAAACCAAAACAGAGCCATCCACCATCTTGGCCAGAGCAAGCCTGCCAGTGTTTTTTTCCCTTCTTTTTTCTCTTCCCCTTTTGGTGTAAGAATGCACGCACGCACACACACACACACACACACACAAATGCAGGAGGGGTCACAAGCTGACTGGGGTTTGTCACCACGGCAGGGGGATGAGGCCATCTGTCTCAGTAAAGGGTTAATCCAACCAAAAGCACAAACCACAAATTCCAGCATTTTCCAATCCTCACGTTTCTGGTTACATTACATCTTTTTTGTTTGTTTGTTTTGTTTTGCTTTTTATTTTTTGGCTTTTTTAGGTTTGAGGAGAGGAGCAGTTGCAGCCCATTGTCCAGGCTTTCAAACAACCCCAACACCCCAAACAATCTCCCTTATGTGGTGATGATGGGCAAACAAATATTAAAAGGGGCCATTTTTGTTGGGGTTTTTCTATACCTATAGTTGCTTTTCATTTGCGATTGAGTGATTTGAGTCAGGGGAGGTAGTTTTCGCCACTCTGGCTGGCTGAAAGAGGCATGCAAATAAGAGACAACGCACACAAACATACAAATACACACACCACAATGAGTTTACAGCAGGATTTCTCTTGACCTGCTATGTTCTCCATTCCTTCCCTTTATAAGAAATTCATTCAGCCCCATATGATTCCCATACAGATAGATGAGGACCAGGTTAAAAGGAGAGAGCTAATAAAATCCACTGCCAGTAGTGCAGCGTGAAGCTAAATCAGGCAGAAACCTGCCTGAAAATGCCCCCGCGCACACACTCACAGCCGGCCTTTGTCTTTTTTTATTCCACCCATAAAGAAAAAAAGCACCATGGGCTAGCTACTACCTACAGCAACATGAAAATGGAAAAGAAAGGCTCTAAAACGATCCATTTAGAGGGGCGGGGTGGGAGGAGGGATGGGGATGGGGAGGGGGTCATCCAGACATGAGATCGAAGAAAAGAAAAAAAAGAAAAGAAAAGAAAGGTTGGGGGGGGGAGAAAGAGGAAGGATGAAAGAAAGGCAAAAGCTAACCGTAGCATCCCAGAAGCTCCAGGCAGACAAACATACAGGCGGCAGTTTGCTGCTGGAGGTAATGGCTTCCAATGATCACACATGTCAACAGATCACACAGCCTTAACAGAGCCATCACAGGGCTGAAGAGCTTCCACCACAAACACACACACTGTACATTCACAAACAGGAAGTGACACTTTGCACAAACACACACACACGGGGGCAGCGAGTCGGGCCACAGACAAAAATACACACAGACACGAGCATACCTGAGACAGACAGACACAGACACACACAGCTTCCGTTTGACCACAACACATCAGCCTCCATTACTGCCAGCGATGTGCCTCCATCTCCCTCGCTCTGCTCCTCATACCTTCCGCCTGATGCACAGCCATCCCCATCGCCTGCCTCTCCATCCCTCTCTCCATCCCAACCCCCAACCATTAAATCACAGCAACCCTCAGTGTCTCTTTTGCAAAGAGAAAACAAATCAAAATACCTCAATCAGGGAGCCTTTGAGGGGGGGGGGGGCTTCTGCTGCTTCCACTACAGTCCACAGAACAACACCACGTCAACAGGAGACAGGAGGAGGAAAAAAAAATCCAATCAGGTGTAGATGAGGAATGAGGAGGAGGGGGGGGAACAACCCAAAAAACAAACAGTGCAGCTCCACAGTTCCTTCTCCTTTCCACCTTCTCCTTCCTTCTCCTGTGTGTCTGTCCTCTGTCCAGCTTTGGCTTTGTGATGCTAAGCTAACGAGAGCTAAGCTAAGCAGCATCCACACACTGGCTTATAATGCGCTCCCGTCTCATACCCACACACACCAGCGCTGAGCTGAGCTTCAGTCTCTCTCTCGCTGACTGAGCCCCGCTGTTTCCCGTCTCGCAGGCACCCACATGCACCCGCCCACTTCCCCCTGCTCCCTCCCCTTCTCTTGGCTATTCACCCCTATTCTTTCTTGTTCTCATAGATCCCATCGGATCCCAACGACACCTCTTGTTCCACTGCTCCTCTCAGGACACTGATGTTCTTATACACACAAACGCGTACGCTTGCTCTGGCTGTTGAACAAGTTCCTGGCAAGTCATCCTTGACCGACATGTGACGAGGAACCTTTTGCAGCAATGTTGAAAAATAAAGATGTGGAGTTATGGGGTGAGATGAGAGCTGGCCACAGAGGAATGGACTGAAGTGAGACTGGAGCTGCGTAAATTTACATGTCAAACACAAAAGAAGGAGCTAAATAGCCCAATTCCTACACTGCCGATATTTATAGAGGTTACAAGTCTGCTAGATAAATTGGCAAACTCTAACACAACTAATCAACCGGGATAACTGCAGAACAATCCCAAAAGAATGAGTTCAAAGGTCCTTCATGTGAGAGTCAAGCTGAAATATGGACAAACAAGAAAAAACATCTTTAAACTTTCCAAGTGGAAGAAGCTGTTACGTTGTGCTTTGTTGTTAAGGAAGGGGGCTGGGAAATGCAGTGCAAAGATATACAATGGAGTAGGGTCAAAGGTCACATGAAATTTGCATGCATGGAAATCTCACTTTATTTTGAGTGTGGTGTTGATAGACTGCAGAGCTCAAAAGTTTAATTTTAAAATGTAACAAAGGAGCAACTGCCATCAGGAAAAGTAATTCACTGCTGGACACTGGAATTTTAGCACTAATATTAGCATTTAATCTACAAGGTGTAATACTTCTTATGCTCCAAGGGATCTATCACAAATCTCCTGTATGGCAGCAATCCTTTGATCTGATAATGGTGTTGTAAAAAAAAACCCAAAAAACATTTTGCCTATTCGGCAGTTACTGTTTCCTGCACAGTTGGCTTCATCTACCTGCAGCATGCTGGGAACCCCCCATTTTAAGTGTGCTCCAACTAATACAGAGATGCTGTTTTGTGACCTAGAGCCCTACCCCTGTGGTTTAAAAAAAAAAAAAAGTCAGCAAAAACAGAAAATAAACCTGTACAACAACAATGTTCCTATGTCTGCATGAAGCTATACCCAGCAGCTGGTTAGCTAAGCCTTGCAGCAGTATTTGAAATGCGCAGACACAAATGTACTGTTGGTTTTGGCTACAGTTTCCTCCTCTTCCCAGTTGTCGGGCTAAGCTAACTGTCCCCTGGTTCTATAGCTTAACTTCAGACATAAAGAGATAAATGTATTTCAGAAGATTATTTTAATTCGCAGATGTCAGCGGGTGTGGTGTGGATGGACTACTGAGATAATGCCAAGTATAGTTCTGTCTCAGTACAAAAGTTGCACTCAAGTATGGCCATGGCGTCAGGTGTTTGGAGTCCAGCGGGTGGCAAACTTGGCTTTGAGAGATGGTTTAATTCAACAAAGAACTGGTTTAACAGGAAGGATGTGTTGTTGAAAAGACATGTTCAAATACACTTAGGAAAGCTTCCCTTACATAGTGCGTGACAGATACCAGACACACGGATCATTTGACTGACATGCATCCTCTTCTCAGTTGACGAAGAAAAAAAAAAAAAAATAGCCTCAAGTTTAGATCTAGATCTTGTTTTTACCTTGTAGTGCCTTACTTGACTTTGTTGGCTGCTTAGAGAGGGCACCGTCACTCTCAGAGCTTTGTGCATTTCTTTTGCTTTGTTGAGGTACCACTGTGTGATTGCATCTCCGGCTGCAATTTTTTAAACCATGACTAGAGAGGCGGCTTGTGCGTCCCCTGTTGACACAGACGAAAACCCGCTCGTACTGGACAGGACAGTGAGCTCTGATCCAGCCACAGGTTATACATCTAAATGCTTATTCATGTTTATGTTAGCTTGACTAGCTAGCTAGAATCAACACTGATTTGAGTGTGTTTGTCCCCCAATCTCTCCATCCCCTCTCTCTTTTCTGTTCTCTGCCCATCCCCCCCCTTCTTGCCCTCCTCCCACACCCAAACTCCACCCTACCCCCATCTCGATCCCCACAGCTTCAGCCCACACCTCCCTCCAAGCCGTCCTCTTAGCCTATATACGGGTCGTCCAATCGTCTGCACTGCTAGTCCCGCAATTCATCATCACACACACACACAGACAGACACACGCACGTGAACACAGACTTGTGCAAACCCTTTCCATTTGAGGAGCGATCCCCAAGCCATCAGCATCACAACAACTACAGCAGACAATACTGCTTACTTGCCTTGATGCAGGCGAGATCAGAGCTCCCTTTTCAAGGCTTGTCGACACAGAACGGTGAGATTTAAAAATCAGGTATTAAACCCACAGAGCAACCGTCTTCTTCTTGCTACTGCTCCGATCGTTGTAACTGGCAGGGAGGAAAAAAGAAAAGAGGAAGACAAAGACTGATACAGAGGGAGAACGGGAGCAGCAGTGGCAGCGGGAGGACGAGAGGCAGTGGTGTCATGAGTTGGGGGGGTCAGGAATGAGGAGGAGGAGGATAGAGGGAGTGGAGGGTCGGTGGGGATAATGGGAGACTGGGAATGTTTGACGTACAGATGGGATGACCACAAGGGAAGCAGACAAATGCCTCGGCAGATGGGGGAGGGTGGGAGTGCTGTGCTTCAAATATTAACAGGGTTATAGGGTCAGCTGACTTTTTTGGACATGCGAGTGAGGAAACTAGTTTATGAACAAATGACAACAAATCAGACAGTTTAAGAGAGCTGCCTAAAGGTGGAAAATTCTCTTGCACTTCTTGTTAGTCATTTCTCCAACCATGTTTTAAAAGTTAATTTTTATCTGGTTTTTACCCCTTAACTATATAATTAGTCCAATTCCACTGTGCCTTTTTAAAACTGCTGCTTGGATGGTAAAATAGCCTCCAATCATTTTTCTATGAAGCGAGTGTGTCTAACCATTTTTTCTGAAACTGAGTATTAGGACATTTACACCAGCTGCTTTTGTTTTTTTTAATAAAGCTACATTCAAGTTTAAGATATAGTGAAGTTGCGTATGGACAGCAGGCAGCAAACACGCACTGAAAACTGTTTGTTGCGTACACGTGCTGCTAGTGGTTGTTTAGGGAACCAGTGTGTGTGATATTTTTGCCGATTTCCAGAATAAATCTTGAATGAATTTCTTTACCTTGCTAAGAACCAAAGCAAAACCTGTTTTTCCATGTTTTTTCTATAATGCACTGACTTTGGAACGACGTCACTCCCGAGTTCCGACATTGGAGCGCTGAAGAATCTGGATCCTGGCGTTTTTCTCGTCTCCCTCACCCTGAACCAGTCGCAGCAGATAGCTGCCCCTTCATGAGCTTTCCTGTTAAAACGGAGTTCTTCCTTCCCACCATCGCCAAGTGCTTCCTCACAGCGGGCCACCTGATTGCTGCAGTTTCTCTCCATTTATTGTACAGTGTACCTTACAATGTAAAGAACCTTGAGGCGACTGTTGCTGTGATTTGGTGCTATATAAATAAAACTGAACTGAGCTAAATGTCAAGCAGCTCACAGGTAATACACGGATTTTGACCTATAACGCTCTGACAGTCAAAGTGACAGGAGGACTATAAAAGTGTAGAAAGGTTGATTAAGCTGCGTTACAATTTTTGCCAAATTACACCAGACCTCTCTCTCCTTCTGTTTGCTCAAAAATCACACGAGCACAGGAACATGTGAAAGCGCCTTGATCAGGGATTCGACCATTATAAACAAAGATAAACACTGACCTCACACAACTGCAGGTCAAACGCAAACACACCCATTTCACACACACGTGCTCTTTGCTGCGGCTGTGATGGGCGTAAGGATACATTTAGTCACTGCCCCATGCAACATGACCTCAAATAACACAAAGAAAATATTAAGCTGTTGCAAAGCATCTCTGAATTCAATGTTCTGGTAAAAGATGGACTCTCCTCTACGAGCCAAGACAACGAAAACTTTAGAGTCCTATTAAACATGTGGCCCGGAGAACACCTTCATGCACCGTTTGCTGCCAACAGCAGCGAGGTTTTTACTGGTGTGCCTCGGACCACTCCGTAATTAAAACGGCCAGCCCCTCCCACCATCTACCAGTGTCTAGATGACATATGGCAGTGGAGGTAATGCAGACAAAGTCAGATAGTAATTTGTGTGAGAGACCATGAATAAACTAATTAAAGAAAGCCAGCTGATAAGAACCATGAACATTTTCATCCTTCGGCAGATCCTTTTCAAATCCAATTCCAAAAAAATGAACTTAAAATCTAATATGGCGAGGACATGGAGATCATTTAGCTGTTGAATAACGCTGATGAACACTTTAATTGAAATTTGCATACTGTGGATTTTAATTTATACTAAAAAAAAAAAAACACAAGCAAAGTTTTTATTGTGGAAATTGTGAAATTATGTAATATTGCTATTGTGAGACTGATGGATATTACTAAAGATCACTATATCACTGCACCACAGAGTAGAGACACTTGCAGACAAGCCAATCATTTATGCAGTTTTGCTCTTTCCCCCTCTCTTATTATAAGTCAGTCATTCTGTAACCACGATAAGTAGGGATTTCCAACTCGAGCAGCAGGATAATGATTCACTATCCTCTGATTGGTCCAACTGGACCACTTTCAATGTTATGTGCAATTCAAGGTTAAGTCAAAATTGGCATCAGGCATCAATCTACTCTAGGAATATCATCCATCTATAAGAATGCTATTATGGCGTTTATACAATAACACCACATCATTAGCACCAACACTGTATTCGAGTGTTTTTTTTCTTGGAGCAGAGAAGAATGAAACTTCAAATGTCTAATTCCACTTTGAAGCAGTAGATATGAGAGAAATATGCAGCATTAGAAAATAAATGTGCTTTCAAATAGCTGCTGGCTGCTATATCAACACTAAGAAAAAACACATCAAAGACACCAGGCCTCTATTCCTGGATTATCCAACCAGAGAAGATAATGGTTAGTGATAGAGGGATGCTGATAAAGCTACTGGTACTATATTTACTGCCTTTATTGATCCAGTGGTCATGAGATACTACTAGGCTATTCGTTGTCTTATATGCTGGTAAAAAGAAGACAACTCTACTTTTTTTAGGTTTGCGAAGACATGTTGTCTCTCATCCAAGAGGCTTCTTAAGTAAAAAACAAAAAGGTGAACAGAGGTGGTGGCTTATGATACCAGGTATCAGACACCTACAATGCAGTCTTGAGATCCCTTCCCAGGTTCCCTTAACTCCAACACTCACACCTAACCTCAATGGATCTCAATGATAGGGTGGGGCAAGGCCCTACAGTGGTTTCACCTTTAACCCCTGGTCATACTAATGCCTTTTTCACACCGTAGCTTATGTGAGGACTCAGATGATCAATAGGTCAGGACCACCTCCAAAGACCACAATCCCCACCAGGGGTTAAGGCTGCATTCCAGAAACCACAGAACTCAGATGTTGGAACTTGGGAGTGACGCCACTCCTGAGTTAGCATGTTCCCAAAAATGTGAAGAAAAACACGAAAAACAAGGTAGAACAATCCAGTTATTACTAGTAGTTCAGCAAAACACTTGTTTTTTGCCTGGTCAGTGCTCTGAGTATGGCTTATTTAGTGAGTCACAAATACACAACAGTGGCATTACAGAGAAGTTTTATGTTCAGTGCCGCCATCTTGGACTGTTAACTCTGGGCTGCTCCAACTTTCTGAGTAGGACATCTGAGTTGAGAGGGTGTTCCTACTGGGAGCAGGAAAAATCCAACTTTCAACTTATTCAGGAACACACCATAAATGTGCGAATAAGTGAAGAATATTCTTGGATGAGCAGTAAAACATCTTCACAAACTTAAAGAAGTCCAGCATCCTCCTCTTTTCAAGCTCTCGAAAAAAAAACAATGACCCTACACAGACTAGACTCGCCATTGTGGAAACAGCAGATATTTTTTCCCTTGATCTAAATGGACAGTACTTGACAGGATGGGTGGTGCGTGCAGCGTGCCTAGCTTTGTGTCGACTAGTCGATTATTAGTTTGGAAAGAAGGCAGAAGAGCGGGATGAACAGAAACGTTGTGTGGTTAAACAGATGAAGCCATGAATAAGGTTTATCAGGAAGAGGATATGAAGCAATCAGTCCTGCTAATTGCACGGCCAATATTGGTCTAAAGACAAACAATCAGGCTTAATTAGAAACAGCGGTAAAGGGTCTGTGTGAGGCAAGCAAACTCATTCATACATGGATCTAAAACTAATGAAGCCTGGATGTGAGACGGTGGTGTGCACTGACCTAAACGAAGAGTTTTCTGATTTTGTTTGGATGCTTACACAACACTGTCCCATAGTAACGGTAATACGCTACTGCTTAAAGAGTATTTAGGGATGGTTAATCATGTTCTTTAAGAATATTGTTGCTGATGTGAGGAAGAGGAAGAGCACTGGATAAATGACTGATGGTCACGTTCCCTAGCATCTACTGTACACTTGGACAGACTTTGATGTATGCGTTTGTATGATTCCTTTAATTATGTGTTTTGATGCAAGTCTCATATATTTCTTGAATGCATACAAACTGTGAAAGAGACAAGAAGGATTCAGCAAAAGACATGTCATGGACTCACAAGGCACGGCGTGACGGTAGAGGTTGTCTCTGATGGTCTGCTGCAGTTCGTGGTCAGGCGAGGACTTCTGGAAGCGCTGGCTCAGATACTGCTTCAGGTCCTTGGTCAGCTTGCTTCCTGTGATTGTGAACACAAATGTATCAAAACAAATGAAGTAAAAAGCAGGCCAGCACACACAAAAACATCACAAGAGCCAAAATGACACTGTTAATCCACAGCGGAGCGTCAAATGACCACACCGCTTGGCTCCAGTGAAAAGAAATACACAGGTCTATCCTGTAACTACAGTAAAGCTTGATGCTGAGCGAGTGCACAGCCGTGAATTGTACACTTGCCATCGTCACTGAGAGGGGGTAGCTGGCTGCAGACGCTCGCTCCACCAGGCCAGGACTAGCCAAATCTAAGACTGCTAGCACCATGGCTAACACAGAAGCAGCCCTCCTACCGTTTAGCCATCTGCACCTCAGACACACATTAGGCAACTGAAGGGCAGTATGTGTGTGTGTGTGTGTTTGCTCTGAATCTGTGCCTGTGTGTGGTTATTACAGATACTGTCCACGTTAGTGGCAGTTCCACACGTGTTTAAACGTATCACAAGCAGTCTGAGATCATAACAGAGAAAAAGAGGCGAGATGTCTTACACTCAATTTATACTCGATGGCAATTTCATGATTCAATTTCAAGACTCCTTCAGGCAACAACAAACATCTTATTCTCTTCATTAGTGTATGTCCCATTATTCATTATACAAATGATGTATCTCCCATCTTTGCATGGCTGCTGAGACCATTTTTGGTTGTCTTGGGCAAACAACCAGTCATAAAAGGCCCTGGTTTCTGTTTCCATGGAAACTGTGTGTACGTGTGTGTATATGTCTGTACATGCGTGCCGGTGTGTGTGTTTAATAAGATGATTGAGATTGTTAGCAAAGTACAGAAGAGCATTCTGCATTGGTTAGCAGAAAATATTGTTTTTGTTTTTAATTATATGACCCTACAATGGAAGCACAACATGCACAGGCTCAGGTATGGTGTGTCTGCCTTTTATTTGATTGTGACCAAATATTTTGTCTGTGATGCATGATAATATACATGAAGAAGCACAAAGTAGATGCAGAAACATATGGGCAAATTATCAAATTGTGGTTTGGAAGCAGTCGGGTAATTAAAATGTCATCATAGAACACATTTAACTGTTGTTCCTCTGAATTTGTAGTTTTTTTCTCATCTTCATTTTTCTATTTTAAATAAAAAGATCAAATGTTATATTTTTCTTAATTTCTAAAAAAAAAAGCATCCGTAGATCACATTTTTTATCGCAAGGTTCCTTACTAGGAGTTAATCCAGCTTCGTATATTGAAATGTAATTCACTCAGGTATAAATAAACTGGGGTCTTCGACCACTGCAAACGTGAACCGTTATAAATCAGTTTTACTAATCGATGATGCGTAAGCTGTCTATAAAAAGAGGTCAAGTCTTCCATCACTATCTGAGCATGCTGTTGGGAGGGGATGCTGCTCCTGGCACCGTCCCATACAGACATATCACTCAGTTGTAATCCTCACAACAGGTCGCAAGCCAACTCTCACGCCAACAGAGAGCCTAATGCACTCTCTGATGTGCTCATGTACACAATTACTAGAGAGCCGTGGGTAATCCTTACTGCCAGACTTCAGACTGATTGTGTGACCCAGTGTGAAATTCGGACTGGACTCCTTGCAATATTACTAAAAGGTCACCCAAAGTGAATGACGACACAACATAGTACAATTTAGGTTTTTCCTAGTAATGTTAACTTGATATTGTAGTATATTTTTAGCCATAAAGATGTGTAGCCACTAATATGAATCAAGATCCAGAAATGCTGAATTCTGCAGTTCCAATCAGGCTCGAAACCAAGCGCTCATCAAACTCAGCAGCAGCTTTTGTGCATCACTATACATAATTTTGGCTGATTAAAAGATGAGTCACTCTTTCAGATGAAGCAGACAGGCTTAAGAAAGCTAGCACAATCCTTTTACGTGGTTGGTGATGGGTGTGCCATCAACAGCACCTCAAGGAGCTATTGCATAAGAGCTAATCCAGTTACGTTGAGTCTGTCCTCCCCCAACTTTCTCTTTGTGTGCCATTATCTTGATGCTTTCGTAAAAATGAGCAGCCATCCTTCAAAGTCACAAAAGTATGAATAACAAGACCCTAAAGGACTGCCGGAGTAGTGAATGATAAGAAGATAATTACATCGGGACATGTTGATTAAGTAGATAGCGCTATCTGTCATCCTTCTGCTCCTGTACAGAGCTGACAATTAAGGCTATCCACTGATCCCCACCTGGTGTCAAAACACGGCATTTAACAGTAAGCATTAGGGAAAAGTCTGACCCAATTTCAACTACCTGCATAGACCAGGCTGGTACTAAAGCACACCATTACAAGGAAGCTGCTTAAGCCTTTTTTCCTTAAAACTGAAATTACCTGCTAGAGCTCGATATTAAAGTGAGACTCTACGCCAAAAATCAAGTCCTAATACATTTAATCTGGCACATCTGCTCTTGATTTTCATTTAAAATCAAAAAGAATGTTGAGTATTTAAAATGACAAAAGCATACAAATAATAAATACAGAGAAATATAAAAGGAACACAATAAAACAAAGCAAAATAAAAATACAATTAGGATTTGTTCAGGATACAAGATCCAGATGTGAGAAGCAAATCAAGTCAACTTAGATGTTACTTGTGGAACTCAAGGCAAATACAAAATAAGGAAAAAAAACTCTAAAGTAGTCTCTTTTCAGAAATCATGGCCCACAAACTATTTCTTATCTAAAGTCTGCATTTGGCAGCCAAAAGAAACATACAGCTAGCTAACAGTAGAGCCTGGCTGAAGGAGATGCTGATAATATTTACATCCTTTCACACTG
Source organism: Oreochromis niloticus (assembly GCF_001858045.2). NCBI lineage: Eukaryota > Metazoa > Chordata > Actinopteri > Cichliformes > Cichlidae > Oreochromis > Oreochromis niloticus. The sequence goes on from NC_031970.2 coordinate 29,197,335, forward strand.
TCGAGCACAAGCTTCTCATCACAGGTTAAATTATTCTTTTCTTCTATTGTAGTTGGATATTACGAATTCTCCTGACATTTAAACCATGAGTGACAAGTTCATCTTAAGGTCCACCAGAAAGGACAGTAGAAGTATAGCCAAACCCCCAATCTTCCTGCACACTGTCATACTATTACTTGCATGCTTTAAATGCAATCCAAATAAAAGCACACCATCTTGAACAATGTTCTACAAGAAGTGAAGGATGAGTGACCACTAGCTTTTCCTTGGCTGGTGCTTATATGTCTGCTGGGACCAAGTATGCATGAGGTTCGGGAGTCAAATGAACCTCTTTCTGCAGCTACACGATGTACTCTGTTGTTTCTGGTATGAGGTCAAATACCATTCGACCACATTTCCTATTGCTTTTCCCTTCCCAGCTGAGTACTTTAAAACCACTATCCTTAAGTGATCCAACAACGTGAGATTCTTTTGAGTCTTTTGCCTCCAAATATGTTTTGGTTGATGAAACGGTAGTAAAAAAAAAAAAACAATCCACTGTTATTGAGTGGATGGTGTACCAGCAATCTGTCAGGTAAACATGATCATGTTTACCTGACAGATCTCATGATCGTCTCTCCTTAAACCTTAAAGACAGCTAGTCAGCTCCTTAAAAAGACTGCCAAGTATACATTAAAACCAAGGTGCTGTTTTGGTACCATCTATATAATGACACAGCACTCTGGTTGTGATGGCAAATGGCTCTGTTTCTGTAGCTGAAATGAACATCTTAAAAGTCTTTCAGTTTTAGTTTTGAGTTTTAATTTCAGATAGTTTTACTTCTGATGCCCTGATGATTTTACCTGTAATTCAGTTATTAACACAAAAACATCACCGAACTCTATGAATCTGCCATGATTCACATGGAACAAAGGGCAGGCAGGCAGCAGGCTAGAATTCAGAGACCATTTAGCCCAGAGACCACCCACCCAAACCATACTGCAAACACATAATTAGAAAAGATGTATCCTTCAAACAAAGCCCACCTGTTATAGATTTTCCATAATCCCACTGAAACAAGCGAGATTTTTCTAACCGGAGACGTGCGATCTACAACAGAAGGGAGGTGAGCGAGAAGGGTTTTTAAACAAGACAGAGAGAGAGGCAGGGTCTGTCACACAGAACGTGAACATCAGAGTAAGCCAGGCAAAACATCAAAAGAGTTTTTAGACATAGCTGAAATGTGGAAAGCCCCACTACTTTCCAGGCATCTCCCCCCACCGAACCCAGCCCGGCACCCCTCGGCTGTGATCAGCCAGCCAAGTCCCTGCTCAGACATGCATAGCCAGCCGTGGCACCAGCTAGACCCTCCGCTGGCAGTTGACATCTGTATTCACAGCATGGAAAAAGCAAACTTCATTGAAACTCGATCCTCCTTGCTCGCGGGGCAGCCTTAGTAAGAAAGGAAAGGTTTGACCGATTTCTGCTGATTTAGTAATGGGAGGAGTCACGCACCCGTTACACTCTAGACAAGGAATGGCATTGCATAGTGGGGGAGCCCCCAAAAAGCTGGCTCGATATCCAAAAACCTACAACTACACGTTGGCTACATTACCCTGCTGCTGATCCTAAAATTAATCTTACATGTGTGCACAGTTTTAAAGTAGCTGAGGCTGTCCATTCAGGACCTGGACTCAGGCCAAAATCCAAACTTACTTAAAGTCGATTACTTTTACTGGAAGAATCCCATAATGGAAGTTTGACATGCTCTACATGTAATTCCAGACAAGTACTCGCATAAGAGAGTGTTTTTCCCCACTCACATTACTCTCAATACCTTGCAGAAAACTAAAACTATCATTTCGAATTTTCTCAGATGTGGCAAGAGGAAAAAGATGTCAAAACAGACTGAGTGCTCATGCCACAGCTCAAGGAAACACAGCACTTATAGGCCAGTTGGTACATCTTTCTGTCCACTTTGAAACTCTCACTTTGAGAGCGAAAAACCTCAGCAGCCGTTGGATTGATCATCAGTTTTCATCGATGCTCCTTGCAGGCAGAACCTACCATCTGATGGTGATGCCCTCACCTGATTTTTAACATTTTGCAATAGTCTGCATTGTGATTTATCACCTTTTTTTCAATTGCAAATTATGTCCGTAAAGTTATTTCATAGCTGCAAAATGACTTTGTAAAACATACCAACCCTGGTACTAAAACCTGCCATAAGATAGAGTTTATTTACAGTTTAGAATTTATAGTTGGACATCAGCATGCTGGTCTTATTATAACCATAAATTCCCCACCGCTCTGAATTAAATGCATTTCCTGCACTGCTTAAAAGGCTCTTTGTGCAGAGGCATCTAACGATTCTGACCGCAGGTTCGGTCTTCGCAGCGGGCAATGGTAGATGCAATCGTCCTCTTAACACAAAGCAACACAAAGTGACAAAGCAGAAAACGCTGTCATATGCCAGCGAGGATGCCAGCCTGTTTTACACTTAGCCAAGCCAGACTTGGCAGTGCCACCATGTTTGGCTGGGCACTGAGTGTCGTATCGATGTAGAATACACAAACAGTCTGGCACGCAAGGTAACAAATAACTTTTTTTTCCTCCGTCCTCCTCTCTCGAATTGTCTTTTGAACATCAAGGGGGCATGTTGCCAGGCAAAAGCTATGATTAGAACTAAATCCTCCCTTTCTCTGGGCTGTTTATTGTTAAATTTAGTTCCTCCAAAGTGGGACATAGAAGGCTTTAAAGTCAAATGGATTCATGCCATCCTAACTTGACCTACTACAAGTTAAATTTAGCTATGTACACAAGCTGCCCAGAGTCATGTCTTATATAATCATCTCTTAAGTGAGCAGTCCATCCGTGGCTCTAGTTAATCAGATAATCGGGGCTAATCAGCATTTAATTGATTTAACTCAGCAGCTATCTACACTTAACATTTTCATCACCCCTGATCAGAGCTTAGCCGTATGTCATAATGATTAAGAAACAGGCAGAGAAGTCAGAGAGAGCCGAATGTCACCCTTGACCAGTGACTTCTAGTCTAGATAGTTCACATTTATATTATCACCGATAACTAAACAACCATGGTAAGGTCTGTGTGCACCAGCAGAGATTATGTAGATCCCTGCGGATGACAAACATGGTAAAATGAGGATGGCAGAAATACTTTCCCTTCTAAGTTTTTTATTAAGGTCGTTGTCAAGATATTACTATAATGAACAGCCCTTTGAAAAATAACTCCCAAACCACCAGGCAGAGATTTCACATTCACAGAGCAGACAGGCATGTGTGTCTGTGCGAACAAGCCCGTCTTTGAACTCAACACTACCCCCTAGGTTGCTCTATTAGATGTGGCTTGCATCACAGCAATAGACTATCTCTGTATCCATAGCAACAGCTGCCAGATGAGTACAGGCTGTGGTAAAAGGTGGTGATGGGAGACAGCAAGGCATAGTCTGCTGCCCCCCTCTGGACTATCAAGGCTTTACAAAAATACAAGAAAAAGCAGAAATGGATCATCAGCCACATTAAGAACAGTGACAAATGGAACTGAGTTTTTAGTGTAAACGTGCTGCTCGGTGCAATATAAAGAAATTATGGCTTACTCTAAATGTATGCATGGCCCCTTCACATGTAAAATATTGCTTGAACTGATAAAAAGGTCAACAAAGTGACTGAAATATCACAGCTACAAAGACTTCAGACCAAACAAGAACTAAAATGAAGTTTAGAGCTTAAAGGTTGAAAAACAATCTGCCTCAATAGTTACAGGATGAGCTACGTGAACCTGAAATCTGAAATGGCTGTAGTGAGACATTGGTACTATAACCTCACGGACAAATTAAAGTGATTGAGGTGTGTGGATGCTAAAAAAATTAGTTGAAAAACAATGTTGAGATGTATACCTTACAGTTAACTGAAAAATGTAATCAAGTCTGCACATCAGAGGTACTGGGAACTCTGAAATTCAAAAGATGTCTTTGCAGTGACTAACTGAAGTGAAAAGATCACAGACTGCCTTCAGCGCAGTGTTGGGTTTGCCGTTTTGTGTCACGATTTCTTTAAAGAGAACTGCTAGCGGCCTCGCATACGCAACCATGCAATTGTTAGACACAGCAATATGGATACTGTTGTACTCGTGCGTTTGCAACAAATCGCGTGAATGTGTGAATGAATGAGTTTTTAGTCGAAGGCAGGGGTACGCCGCTTCTCAATCAATGCCTGCATGAGACAGACGGAGGTCTAAATTGAGGACTAAATGCACTCAGACGCTGAATAATGTATCTGGATATGACTTTGACTGAATGACAAAGCCATCTGTTTTCTCAGAGGAAAATCCATTTTCACCAGCATTTTTGTTCCCCCTAACCAGCCCAGTATAGCAAGAAAAACATCAGAGCCCATCAGGAAACATAGGTTGTCCTCATAATGTCAGAAACGGGACTCAATTAAGTACAAATCAGATCCTTTTGTGAGAGGTTGCTACAGAAATTGCTTGTTTGCTAATGTGTTTCTTGAAAATCTTCACAGCTGTCGGTATACAACTCTCAGATTAGGTGCATCACTTTGCAGCCGAGGCTGTGAAAGCGCAGAAGATGCAGGACGTGATATGGTCTTTTCAGTGCAGCGGTGCAACAACAAATACAAAGTTTGGTACTTTGACAGATGCACCTTGTTGAGTCCAGATCAGAAAAAAAAAGCAGATCCAACACGATCAGGGTTAAGTCTCTGGCACATTTTCAATCCTGTCTATATGGGTGCTTGTCCCAGAGCTGCTTGCCTGTTTACTATATTCCTAGATTGCTTTCATTGATTGCAGTCCTTCACAGAGGGGAAAGAAATCCCCAGAGGATTTACATCAGCATGCGGGGGCGAAAAAAGGCTGCAGTAGAGATATCACTTCCCCATCTGCAATCTGACAGTGGACTGTGAGAAGCACATCATGTGACCATTCACAGGTTTGAGCACTGTGTGTGTGCTGCATGCATGTGAGTGACGTCGAGTAGGTATTTGTAAAGGCCATTATTTACACAATATGAGCACCTGTCTGATGTGACAAACATCAGCAATCTGCTAGCCAAGGACTCGGACACTGTAAATAATAACAACAGTGGCTGGATCCAGATTTATGTGGGTGCTGAACAGTGCCATAAGTTCTGTGTTATTAATAATGCTTTGATGCCTCCTACATACAGGATGAGTCTGTGCGAACAAAGAGGCTTCCAGATTAGGCTTGTGAGTGAGAAGACCCATCATGCATAGATCTGTGTATATTTAAATAGGAAGTCCTTTACAGTCTCCATGATCACCACAGAACCAAAAAATAAAATAAAATTAATATGCGAAGTAAATCAACATCAATAATAACTGCTTAATTAAGAGGTTCCTTTATTGAAAGCCAGGATTTACTCAGCTAACGATGAGATTATTGACTGACTGACGTAAAAGCCTCTGAGACAAGTATTTTGGAGATAATTGCCTCTCCATCACTGTCCCTAATGCACTGACAGGCAACATTTCAAGACCAATGAGTGTTCTAGTCTCCTGTGACAGTCCAACTGATTGGTCCTCTGATACGAATAAGGTCCCCTGGCTGGAAAGGAAGACCTGTGCTTTAAGCCAGAGATAGACAAGGGAAGCACAGGACTGTGATACGAAGGAAAAATCCACTCAAAGTGGAAGATGGCAAAAACGTGTAAGATAAATAAGAACAGGCAGTAAAATGTGAAAAATGTGATGGCAGAGGTCTCTGTGTGCACATAGGGAAGACAGACACAGAGATAAGGGGGATCCTGGGACACAGCGAGCCTAAACCTTCAAACACAACAACTGTCATTTAGCAAAGTGCTCTTCTTGTACAATCACAACCAAAAAGACACGTGGCAGCTGAAGAAAAACCCATTTTAGAACAAATCGCCACTATAAATGAAAACCCTGCTCTGTTATTAACCTGGTTACGGCATGACACATGAATTTTTCTACTCAATGATTTATGCAAAATAATACATCACTTAATGCAATTAAGGACAAGTTATGAAAAGCAACAACGACCGTCAGGACCAATCAGACACAAATTGTACAATTTTTAACTACAGCATCATCAGTAACTCCCACCTCTCGACTCTGCAAAATGCATGCACAAGCACAGAGGTAACAGTGCTAATTACATGCCTCATTGTGCTGCGGTTTCTCAGAGGTCCTAGATTTAGTCTGTATGTAACTAATATAATACAACCGTAAGGATTATATCTGATGACATGAGCAACATCAGATTGTTGAGCTTTGAAAAGAACCTCCAGATAATAAAAAAGAAACCTTTGGTCGTGATGACGAAACCGGTTATCAAAATAGCTATACAGAACAACAAACTCCACAAAGGTCTCTAAGCTAACTAACTTAACTATGTGCTGACCAATAGAGCACCACCAAAGGCCTGTTTTCAGCCAGGAAAAGCTCAACCGGATATAGTGTGCCAATGTAAATTTGAGGGGTTTCCCCCCACCCCAAGTTCAAAATTCACATGTATGCAGCAAAAGCATGACAGTAATCCAAAGCAAAGATGTGCTCAAAATATCAAGCACAGACCACCAGAGGACTGCTGGCAATTTCAGTGACTAAGCTGAAAATGTTCGTCTTTATTGGCCCTTTAGATTGCTGAGATGAATTACCATAATATGTCCTGGCCTCTCTACACCCTCTATTCCATTTCAGAGAAAGATAAATTGGGCATCTGCTGGGGTGTAATCAGAGTCAGTGTGTTAAGTCACCCCAGGACCACAGTGGGCGAACACTGCATCGACAGGCCAACCACTGGTCAAAGCCACGGATGGATTAAAGGGAGGAATAACTTAAAGAATGGGGTGAAAAGTGGCAGAATTACGGCCGTGTCACAAGCAAACTAGTAAAGCAAAACACAAAAATGCGAGCAAGTCAGGAAAACATCAAGTCATAAAGAAAATAATAAAGAAAAAAGCAAATCACAGAGAAATGGGAGGCTTATTGTAAGCGCGTTCATATTAAAGACAGACCCAGAGTGAGGTACGTCCCTCCTGCCTGTCTACAACTGTACAACCAGCTGTTGGGAATCCTTGTGTTCATTGCAGATTTCCTGGCTTCTAATTGGCCACATGGGGAAGACTCAGTTATTCTCTATGATTAAACAATGTCTGCCACAGTCGGCCTCACCTCGGAGCCCAGGGCGAGCTCATTAAGTCTGCCACCAGGGGGCACATGTCACTCAGGATCATTAAGTATGAGAGACTGTGTGTGCTGTGGCTGTACAGCCTGTTTGCTTATACTGATTGTCGGCTGTGTTTGCTGATGCCTTCGGTTAGAGGTGTGGCCACCAATAACAACTGTAATTACAACAGACACCTAAACAGATTCCCCAACAGAGTCTCCTGAGCTGATCTGACAACATGCCGAGTTCAGAGGAAGAGGAACCCCACAGAGCGTTTTAAGTGAATGAGAAATTGTTTTTATATAATTAAGACTGACCCCCTTTTTCCAGGTCCTCAAACAGCTCGTCTAAAAGCACAAAATAATGAGTTTAACATTAAAATACAATGAAAGGAGGGGTAACCCTCAGAACTTCAGATCCGTCTTCACCCATAACAAACCTAAGATGCCAATCCTATAGACTTGACTTAGGCTAACTTTGTCACTGCTTTATTACTCTGCTTCTGTCCACTCATCTGCTCTGTGTGAGTGGGGCTCAGCAATCTCCTTCACACTCTCAAACACACACCAACATGTGAACTGAAGCTAAAGAGTTACACGTTTCATTTCCCCCTTATCCATCCATCCCTTTTCTTCTGCTTATCCAATTCAGGATTGCGGGAGGTGGGGGGCTGGAGTCTATCCCAGCTGCTATATGGCAAGAGGTGGGGTACATCCTAGACAGGTTGCCAGGATAATAAGGATAATTCCAGTGTTTATTAAGTGATTATTATTATTGTTTGACGCACCTTTTTGTTTGCTCCTGCTAAATTGCTTTAATAAAACATCCTGCATTTAAAAAATCTCCATCGTGGACATTCACTTTTAACTCTTTGTGAAACAGGTAAAACTTGTGTATGAGCGGTGCATCTAGTTAAGTGTTCTTACAAGTTACAGGTTTCAAAACCCCCCAAAAATTCGGGATTTTAATCAAATTGGAGATAAGATGCTATTAATGCAAACAAGCTGGTATGCATGTATTTTCTTTTGTTGGCAGGCACAAAAGTAGACAAAGTCAGTATAAACAAGAAGGTCCTGTCATGCAAAATGTCAGTTCAATGTCACGTGTGCCCTTTCTGTGCTGTGCATCGTAGATTTATGGATATAAACTTCTTTCTATTACATATCTTGAAGAGCAGACCAGCTCTCCTGGTTCTCTCTCATCTCTTCCCCCTCTTATGCAATTCCTTACTTGACCTGCCTTCCGTCATTAAAATACTAATTTCCTTCCCTCTGCCACATCCTTTGAGCCATCAACATCTACATCCAGTCCTTCTCTTCTTTTTCCATCCATCTGTCCATCCATGTCTCATGCCTGAAGAGGGCATGACTGACCCACTTTCCTGTCGCACTGCTGACTCAAGACGCGCTCAAGATGTTGTGTGAACGCAAAAAACAGAGGCAACGCAGCCTTGCTCATGCGGATGAACACTGAAACAAACTACATCTGCTGGCCGATCTAATTTTAGAAACAGGATGAGAACGCACACGCGCGCACACTTACAGACATACAGTGTGAACGCGAGAAACACAAACTTATCCAATGTGCATCATGCTGATCATCACTCTGTCCACCTTTGTAACACTGTGTGTTATTCATTTGTGGAAACGCTGACAAATGTTATCCGAATACCATATTTAAAAAAGAAAAAGTATTAGAAAATTCCCACTTACACACACACACACACACACACACACACACACACACACACAAAACATTATGAAATTTCAGAGTTGTGGGCTAATAGGCCAGCAGTCACTGCCGGTTACGTCTACAGTCGTTTCTGGGTCAGCATCAGGCATGGCTCATCCAGCCCTGCATCCCTTAACAGCTGACTCCAGGCCAGACAGGATGACACACACACACACACACACACACACACACACACACACACACACTTACAACCAGCAGGGACAGATAAGCATGAGCAGTGCATTGGGTATTAAGACATTTACTAAACACTCAGAAGCAAACTGTCATAGCAAACAGCAGTACACCAAAATTCATTAATTAAAATGCGAGGCGTTCTCATGCATTCAGCACCGAACACACACACAAAAAACCAAACCAAACTCAAACTAAGCCCGAGTGCCTGCACAGGCAGCAAGCTCTCATGCATCAATTACTCCACATCACACTCCTGCCTCGTGAACGCATGTGTCCTTGCATGAGGCCGTACGAGTGCATCATGCGTGTGTTCATCTGCTGCCCGTACGGTTATCTACGGTTATTTCCCAGCTCTATAACATGACGAGCAAAATGAAGCCCAATGAACCATGTGCTGGGCTTTGTCTATGTGTGTGTGTGTAAGGAGACAAAGTGAAACTGCGTCTATCTGCGTATGTAACTCGAGTTGTTCTAACACACACAGAGCAGGAGGAGAATGCGCAGAATCCGACTGCACACATGCACGCACAGAGACATGTGTAGCACTTAGCACCACAGTATTACACCAGAGGCTCAGGCTGGAGAGAGCCCAGGTTTGAGGACACCAGTTCACCGCCTTAATCCACTGCAAAGGTCCAATTCCAAACCACGGTGACGAAGCACAGGACACATCCCCCCACCACCACCGCCGCCCAACACTGTGCTCTGCCCGTGTCACAGCTTCTTCTCCACTGCTTCCTGTCAACAGGAAAAGCTGAACTGCTCGACTGGCTGTCAAATGTGAAAGCTCAGATTTTCCTTTGAAGTGTGCTTATCATGGACAGACCATTTCATAACTGTAATTTAAAAACTGCTGCATTTCTACCACCACGTTTTTCTTTGAAGGAGGTAAACACAAAGACATGCATTCAAGGCCGACACTTTCTCACCCTCTGAGATATAAATTACCCTGCGGACGGAGACCACCAAACTGAGACGGTATGCCTTATCCAACTGAAAAGAGGCTGAAGATGGGGCATCATGGTACCACTTATCACAAGCAGATTTCATCTCTGCAGCTGGGGCACAGCTTCAGTCATGCCATCATATTATGCTTGGAGTTAAAACAACTAGCATCTTCTTTTCCCCAGCATGTGCACAACTTAAAAAAGTAAAAAGAAAACAAATCCTACACCATACTGTCTAAGAATAACCCTTAAATCATCCTCTCACCTAATCTTAAACCTGTCAGCATGGACGCTGTCCAGATACCACCTAAAATCTCCCAAACCCAGGCAAACACCATGCTCTGGCATGATGATCAATTTTAGAGCCAACACATGTGACCATGTGATTAATGTTTTTATCATGTGGTTATGCGATACCATGGATAGCTGCTGCCATAAAATTGAGCTCTTTACAACAAACTCTCTCAGTCGCCGTTGCCATTGGCAAGCAGTAGCTGCATAGACACCAGTAGTTTTCCCTCACTCTCGCGTCCTCGTGTGACGGATTGTTTTCATCTTCATCTAAACTAAGTACTGGTTGACTATTTTCATTCTCTCTCTCGGTTTGCTCTGGTTCAAACTGGAAAGGTTGAACAGGAGCCATTTCCAGTGCGCCGCTAACTGTGAACTCAATGCGGTGCAACTGTATGATGTCACTACCCAGAGTGCATTGAGAAGTAAATAACAATGGCGGCCTACTGGTATATCAGTTTTATATAAAATGTGCTTAAAAGGAAAACATTTGGAGTATTTTAATACCACATATATATTATTGAAATCACAGTGCATATTTTAGCGCAAACATGTCTTAAAAGCTGGGCTTCCTTTTAAGTTCTAGTTGCAAAGGCCTCATTCATCCGCTGCATATACTTCATGTATAATTAGAATCGTTGTGTGTCTCAGTTTGCTGTAGTATAAGGAATAAATCTTCATGTATATAAAGACGTTTACAGCTACCTCACTTGAAGTTGAACTTCCTCCTAAAATAAACTTAATATTTAATTCATTAAGCTGACTTTTCCTTGTGTTGCTGGCCAGTGGTTTAACAAGTGGTTATGGTTCTGCTTATTATAATACATTTAACCCATATTCAGTTGTTATCAGTGCAAACTGCTTAATAACTATCATATTCCTTGAGATGATTTAACTTAAATCATTTTGTGTTCATTTTTGGTAGAAAAGTAACAAAGAGGCCCAGAGCAGATGAGCGAGCAGAGTCGCACAGATGATGGATGATGTTTATGTTGTCATTAATGGATTACTTTTTAAACAAAAGGCAATCCATTATGAAACCGTGCCCTTTGAAATTCTGCAACAAAAATGCTGGAGCTCAAATACTTTCAAATGAAGGACAGTCGGTCTTAATGCAGCCTGATAAGAGCAAAGTCGAGAGTACTGCAAAGCAGTGAGCCACTCAGCCGTGGGAGAACATTAGTCAAACTTGAGGATGAAACAAAGAGTGGAGCACGGCAGGTCTACGTTATTGGCAGACGGGGAATCAGCTGGCTGAGAGCCAGTCATCACCATCAAGTCTTTACATCGTGCACCATCACGTGTTTGAGCCGTGCAAAAGCGTCCTAACACGTGCAACTAGAAGTTAACAGCTCATCTTTCACTGTGACGACTCGGCAGGATAAACACTGGATCAATGCTAAACATCGCTCCTACACACAGATACTCTGTTACATTTTTGCATCAGTGTGAGACACTGCAGGTCAGGTGTCAGTCCGATATCATCTAAAGCCTCCAGGTTTGAATCAGTTCGTCAGCGACAGAATCGGTCATTCAGTGTGATGTTAAGTGGTGCCTAAGTAGTCATTTTCTACCTCAAGTCCATCCAATGTAGTGTGTAGCATTTCCAGATATTTGGTGAATGACAAGCAAAGCAAGGGACCAAAATTTAAGGTCTCAGCTGCATGTTTCATTAGCAACAGCTTAAATTTTAATTTTCCTCTTTGGCGCTCTATGGATGAGGAGCTGTGCTAGCAGCCTTTTCAAAATTAGGGTCCGTGAACCAGTGAAGCTCTGGGGATTCTCATGAGACAGCCCAGTTGGAGGTAGATGGAGACAGATGGAGGGGTGACAGGGAAGAAAGGTACAGGTGAGGGCAGTAAGAAAGAGGTGAGCGCAACAAAAACCAAGAATGGAATCTTGTATTTGAGCTTTAAAGTTTTAAAATGATAACTTCCACCTTGCACATGAAGCAGTTATATACTGTTAATCTCTGAAGACAGTCAAACTGGTTCAGGCACTTGGTAAATAAAAAGTTAGCAGCAAGTCAGAGCAAGTGAAATATTTAAAGGGAACAATATCTCTAGTGCCAAACAGGATGGAGTTGCTGTTGGAAGGCAGTAAAACTGAAATTGGAGGGAGAGCAAAAAAAAAAAACAAAAACGCAAAAGCAAAAAAAAGTGAAGGACAAGCAAAAACAGAGGAAGAGGAAAGCAAAAAGCCAGGGAGGAGAAAGCCTGGAAGGATGCCAGGAAAGGGAGTGTGTCACAGATGTGCCCCCGTTACTCAGGGGAGGATGCGATAGGTTGACTGGGAACGCCCTACAAACTTTACATGCCGAAGCTCCAGAGGTTCTCGTGTCGCTGAAGTCACCGAATGGACAAGAACAACTACATTACAGGCTGTGTGTGTCTGTCACACTGTTAACTGCTGCTCAGGCTTTACCCGACACACAGCAAAAGTTGACTAATAATTGACTCTGAATAAGAACTCACTTTTTAACTCTGAAACCAGTGAGATTCAAAGTGAGAACAAGCATCAGGCTGCCACCTGGTCACCTGGCGTTCAGTAAGAGCCCCGTAAATATATTAAGAATGATAGTTCTCCCTGTTTACTTTGTTATACAACAAATGACCCTTAATGACTTAATTCAAAAAGATAAAGTTTAATGATTGTTATTGTACATTCAAGAATAAATTAAAGTGTCTTCAATTGAAATTCTTGACAGATTTTTGTTAGCTGTCCCCGATGCCAAAACCTGGCTTCCTGGAATCTCTCAAACTGCACTGAAATTGAAAGATGCATTCAAGGTGCTATAAATGTGTAGACAAATGCTATATTCATGAGATAAATCAGTGGAAACTGCTGTATAATTCGCCTCTTCCCCTTTAGACAACTCCCCATTGAGAGCTTTATCATGCTGCTGCCTAATGTTGGACTTTGCGGTTCTGTGGCCAACCTTGAAAGCTCAATTCTCACGGAGACCCTGGATTTCTTGAAGATCAGAAGAATGGGATAAAAACTCTACTAAATATACATAATATACAGTAACAGTGACAAAGTGAGCATGGTTGCGGGCCTTGTCATTGGATACAGGCAGATACAGTCTAAATATTATCATAATCGCCCCACTGAAAGATAAAGAAGTACGGAAAAATCTGCTCATGTTCACGACTTCCTTTCATTCTTCTGGATACAATTCATGGAGTGAAGTAATTTCTACATTGTTCTTCCTGTCACAACATGTGGATTAAAGGAAGCGTGTTCTGCTGAAAAACTGCATTCGTCACAGTTTATTTTCACCCATCTTACATGTGCAGGTGTGCCAGATGTGCAAGTCAGAAACAATTTCTCTTAGCTGATCATGTGATTGAAGAGGAGTCATGGTCATTTTCAAGGATCAACAAGAAAACCAGGAAAATGAAAAAGAGAGAAAAAAAAAGTCAGGTTAGAGTTCATGCCAAACCGAACTTAACGGTAGCTTCTTCAAAGATTCTGTCTCAACACATCACGTCATCAGTTATGCGAGGCATCTTGAGCAGCTGCAATTCTAGTTTGCTGACAAAAATACATCCTCAAAGTATTCAAAGCTGCTTTTGTGGTTTTTCTCACTAAAGTTGTGAAAACATTCAATTCTGTGGCAGAAAAATCGCCAACAAATGTATTAGAATTACGCCACTGAAAGATGTTTTTCCTTAAATCAGGCTAAAAGGCCGGATATTCCTGAAGATTCAGAACCAGAATTAGTTAGCAGCAAGACAGAAAGAAAAGTACATCTTAAAATTTTAAAAGAAATGTATGATAATGATTCTATTACACTAAGATTTAAAGTTGATGTAAATGGTTGTATGTTCTGTAATAGTGGTTTGGAACATCCGCATCAGTGGGATCTACCGCAGGGAAAAAAAAACTTAATCAACTTACATAATAACTTTGATTTACTATGATTGTTTTTCTCTGCACATTTTCACTTTATTGATTTATACAAGATGAATTTGGATTTTTTACGTTTAAACTCACAGATCGTTATATTTGTCCAACCAATTTTATTGTTTGCTGTGTACTTTTGATTGACAAATATCTGCCCTTTTCTGTACATATGTTCAATGAAGTTTTTTAGGGGGGGAAAAAAAAAGTCTTTTCCGATTTGCCCCCCCCGTGTAGCAACAGAGAAACTCAAAAGATCAGAAGTTGTAGAGGTTTACATCAACCATCAGAATGAGGGAAAATGTGATCTCTGTGACTTTCAATCTTCGTGACCTTGCTATGATTGATTGCAGCCAGATAAACTAGACTGAATATTTCTGACCTCCTGGGATTTTCACAGCTACACTCTCTGAAGTTTACCCAGAACAGTGCAAAAGCAAATATCCAGTCATGAGCAGTTGCACATATAGACAAACTTGTAGCACCTGTCCTACAATTGTTCTCACTGTTACCAACTCCGTCTGCTTGCGTGTTCAGAAGCTCTAGTAAAATTCATTGAAAAGGCCACGATCAGCAAAACTGCTGAGGAAAGTAATGTTTACACATAAACTGAGGTGTCACACGGGGCATAAGTGAGTTCTCATTATGCTGTGGTTCAACACAGCAAAGAATATCAGTGTCATTTCGGAAAAGCAGAATTTCAAGGGAGGTAAGTGAATAAAATCCCATTACAAATCTTCACAGCATAAGAAATTCTAGCCTAGGTGAGCCAAGACAAACACTTAACGGCTCCCTGCAGCGAACGCCATCACAGCATGTCATCACTGCGGGCCCTGGCGAGCCGGAGAAACGGCAGATGAAAATGTGGGTCGTGGTGGAAATTGAATTTGTTTTAATTAGGTGGTGAGGGCTTATGGTGTTGATGTTAGCATGAGCGCTAAGTCCCGGATGCAGTCAGAAGAGTTAGCATTAACTTGAGCAACGTGCAGGAGCCGGACCCAAAGCTAACATTACACAGAGCCAAGGCTGCTGAGGCTTATAGCTGTGTTTACCTTGGAGTCTGGCTGGGCAAATGGAGAGTTATAGCTCAGCGATGCTCGACTCATAAAAGCTAAAGAAAGGCACAAAGATTCACCAGCATGAAGAAAACATAGTGGCACACCTACAGCAATGACACAGTGATGTTTAAACAGTAGCCGACTGAAGCGAAACCACTAGACATAGACAGGTCTTAAAAATCAAACTGAATCTGCCTCCCAAAAAATTAGACAACAGACGCCGTTGCACTCACATATCAAATCCACTAAAAACACTAATTTTAAAAAAAAGACCAAACAGAGGAGGAGGAAGAAAAATCAGATAGGGAGAGGTAAGTGCTTCGTTGATGAGAGCAGGTTATGAGTGTTTGCGATTTAAGCCTTGTTCGAGCAATTAATATTCTTCCAAACTGGGGCACGCTCGCCAGCTCTGCCTACTCAAAAAAGGTGGATCGTTAATCATCGTTTTGGAGGGGAAAGCAATCTTCCGCTGTAGAAAAACGAACTGTGGGCAGGAAGCCCCAGTAAGTGTTGGGGTGTTGCGACAAAAGACACAACACAGCCGATGAGAGATTGAAAACCAGGAAAGAGGAACAGACTGAGGGAGAGAGGAGGAGGGCGCCGACGCTGACAAGCCAATCTAGAGGATTCATCAAGCAGACGGGGAGACAGAGAGAAAGAGACGAAGGAAAAAGGAGAGACAACCAGAAACACAAAGAGGTCAGTTATCATATCACTTGCCACACACTGTCCGTCAGAAGGATCCTATCCCCCCTCGCCTCCTCTGAAACAGTCAATTAGTGGTTTAATATGTTGTCAAAATGACAGAGAGTATTAATCAGTTTATATAAATGAAAGACAACATGACAGAAGCCTCAAAGAGCCGTATTTGAGTGAATATGAACTCAGGTCACCGCACGCTTGCTTGTACATAGCAGCTTCCAAATATTAACTATGGGACAACAAGGACCAAACCCCTCTTCTTTACCTCGCTCTCAGACTTGATTTCTCTTTGTAAGCACTGGGAGGAAACAGAAAGAGAAAAGCCCAGCACCAACAACATATGTCAGAGTGAGCAATACTTCTGGGTTTCCGATTCTCTCCTCCTTTGCTCTGACTGTAATAACATGTTAACCTCTGGGGAACATCAGGTTGCACCCACGATTCATAGGTTTCTGAGTGTCTGTGAAGTGGAAATGTGTGCAAAGTGCAAGGTCAGGTCACTAATATGTACTCAGAATTTGGGAAGTAAGAGGAAACAAATTGTTCCTCTTCAGAAGAAGCTTCCTAAATGTTTAGCTACTATTAGTGCAAAACTTCACTCAGGTCATCTGAACACCACAATGTTACGCAGGCTTTACAAGCTGGCTACTTTCCAGCTCAGAGGAGCTGATGTTTCCAATTCTCTGCCATGCTTCACAGAAGCCATTGAGCTAAAAATACTACTATGTCTTAAATTAAGTCACTGCGTGGTAAAATAAAGAGCTAGTGCTACCAGAAAAAGGACTTGCAACTTTGTTTCCGAGAAGCGAAATGGTTTTGGTGACACAAAGAAAAGGACACAGCCAATGCTGGGTGAGGAACAAGAGGACGAAAGAAGAGAAGGAATGCACAGAGGATGTGAGTCAGAGAGCAGGGGAGGAAAGAGAGGATTGTCGAGAAAAGAGAAGAGCTGAGGAAGGGGATGAGCAGGAGAGCAAGCCACTTGTCCCCAAACAACTGGAACAACCCAAAAAAAACCACAGAGAGCAAGAATGGCAGCCTACCATGACCTCGCTAATGGTGTCTTATGAACTACTTTAGCAGATACAACCATAGACACAAAATAAACATCTCCCTAGTGCACTTCTTTAGTTTATTTCTTTGGGGTGCGGTGGGGGTGGGACTTTAATTTGAGGTCAAACATGAATATGTGCCTGAAAACTTTCCAAAAGCTGTTTTCTTTTGTGTCAGAATCTTTCAACCAAGAACTATTAAGGAGGGAAGAATTAGTTGTCCATTTATATGCAAATGAGCTTCAATCAGTGACAGCTCACTGAAAAGGATGAATGCAGTGAGGTGTGGCTAACCCCCGAATCCACTGGAGAACTTATTTTTTGGGGGAAGGGGTGTGGATGAGATGGTTGGGTGAGGATGAGATGGTTGGGTGAGGGACGGGAGGTGAAACAGAGCACACAGTGATGGAGTTCTCTACTGATGAACCAAGACTTATTCCAGGCAAAACAATAAGGCTGTTATTGTAAAAGTAGCGTGTCTAGGACGTAAATGCATCAACATGATAATATTAGAGAATCATATACGCAACTGATCAAGGAACTGTTTTCTGCTGGTGAGATTTTTATAATTAGTTGTCTTCAAAGGTTCAAGTGCAATAGCTCAATATAAATGAATAAATATGCTAACTTGTCTGCATATACTCACTAACTACCAGTTAAACTGTGAAGAGCGTAACAGAAACTACAAATGGAGACAGAAACCTGTCGATTTCAGTGGCAATGCACAACTTTTACTTTTCGGTTTGCAGTTTCACTACAGCTCTGTGATTAGTTAGCAAGTGTTTGCAGGCCATTCGGTGTCTTGCATGCAAACTGTGGGTGACTGTGGAAATCTGCTAGCAACCAAAGCAATCAAGCAGTTTTGGTGCAGCAACATTTTAGCCAAACAACAACCAGCAACCACTCGCCAACCAGTCAGGGAACACACGTTCTTGACAAACCCTACAATTTTCTGTTAGGTGTGAGTCACTTGTGTGGATGGTCGGCAAGATATGGCAGTGCTTCATAACAAGTATTTGATTCTGTTAAACAAAATATGAAAACTAAATGAAAGTTTTGTAGATGCTTGTCTTTTCTGCCCCATCTATTATTTTACAGCTGTTATGTCAAGGTTTCTTTAGTCTGTATGACCGATTTTTGTTTGTTTTTTTATTTGAGAGTGACATGACAAAGTTATTTTTTTTTAAAGATTTTTTTGCCTCCCCGGTACAAAAAATATAGAAATAAAAAAGAAACAAAAAGAACAGAATTTTCAAAAATGATATTGCCATTGGCAATTAAGCATATCGCATGTCCATCAATATTGGTCAAGAATTATACAAGTGGAAAATATGTGTTCATTAAACATCTATCAATCACAGATTTTTGAAAACAATTTCAAAACTGCATTTGCAGAAGTCCCTCCCCCTCCCACCCTGCCCGCCCGGTGAACCTAAAAGAGTGAACCTCCCTATCAATTACACCAGTTCTCAACTCTTTTAATTTACTGAGGCATGCAGGATCGCGAGACACGCAAAAGATGTAATAACTTCACAGCATGCTGTCCCCCATTACAGCTAAGCAAGTCAGTAGCAGCCTTTTATGACGGAAGAGGGCAAAAAAAAAAAAAAACTAAGGGGAAAATCACATCTGATCACATAAATGTTGGAAAAACAAACATGGAGGAGGAGTGGATAAACTTAACAATTTGGGTTCGACTCCCTCAGGAGGTAAAAGAGGTGTTTAAGTGTTTGTGTGTGTGAGTGAGTGTGTGGATTAGTCGTGGTCGCTCATTTATCCATGCGTGCGTGGTAAAGTATGCATTCCAGTGAGTGGGGAGAGAAGCACTGTGAGGCAAGAGATGGAGTGAGTGAGAATCAGTCACCGTTAAACCACATTACAACAATTAGGCAAATGTGCCCCCCAACCCATTCCCAACTGTCGTAATACCCCCTCCCTCCGATGTTCGCACTCTGCCTGCAGCAGAGTCTGTATGCAAGGCTGCTGAACTAGAAACAGCTCTTCAAACAACTGACTGAACGTTTGGATTAACCCTCTACCTCCTAACACACACGTCAGCTACCAACGGTTTGATGACCCGTGTCTTTCCTGGAAACTGCATTAGCAACTTTAGCAACACGGTGGAGGCATCTGTCTGCACATTCTTAAACACTTAGTGGTTCAATTTAGGATTAATACAGTGGATTCCAACAAGTCAACAAATTGGTGAAAAACCATATAAAACCACACCACCTTCAAGGTTTAATCTTTCTTGGATTAATTTCCTTGAGAGTTTTAACAAGTTGAAGATTTATAGATAGAATGTCGCACACAACATTAGGAGCGTTTTCAAGAACTTCAACCTGATCGGTCAATGCAAAACTAAAGTTGGCACCACAAACCTGAGAGAACTGCTCATCCATAAACCCTTTAAGCAATTCTTCATAAAGCAGTTCAACATAAAAGCGTATCATTAAAAGCTCATTTGGTCACTTGACCATTTAGCCTTGTACCTTGTTAATGAGTTCTTAGTCTGGCAGGTACTTAGGGTAGGAGTTTTTGATAGCCCGCAACAGCAGCTCAGTAACGCAATGACTGATTAATACATTAATAAACAAGTGATGGCAGACACAGCATGGTTTGTGGGACTGCGCAGAATTTTTAGCGAGTGATTTATCGGTGGCGTCCCATCACAGTGGCCTCCGTGCAATCTCCCCACCTCTTGAACTGCAAGATTTCAGAGAAAGACGCCAAGCTGGAAATAAGCTGAAGCTAAAGATGTAGAAATATGTTTTTGGAAAGGACTGGGAGAGTGGTGCGTGGGCAGAAACTAAAAGAGATCGCAAACCAAACATGTACAGGAAGGTTTGGCAAAACACCAAGAGTTCCCCCTCATAACTTCATAATGTTAAACAGCAACGAAAGGAAACAGAACATCAAAATTTCAGAACAGACATTTAAGATGACCAGCCCGGCAGGTCAAATCGGTCAACTCACAGAAGAGAAACCAGTGAAATTACTGGTCAGAGGTCAAGGAGAAAGGAAAAGCATTACTGAGATAGGAACCAAGTTGCCACAGCAAAAATTAAATTGTCCAATTCTGGTAATAGTTTATTAGAATCCAGTCAACTGCAACACAGTTTCACTGTAGCATAACAGTCCCAAATTCCTTCTCTCCACAACATCCCAAAATCTAGGCCAACTTGAGTCCCGTAAGAAAAAAAAATGAAAAAACAAAAACACCCCACAGTCCTCTAATTTGTTACCCAGTGATGCCAATGTAAAAGTCTGTGGCGAAATGCAACTGAAAACTGGATTTCAATTAATTACCACATTTGACAAAAGATAAATCAGTTTCTCTTATCTGTTTTCTAAAGTTCTAAAATCCTATATAATCCTTTTAATGCATTACTTACTTCAAATAGACTCCCTCTGTGGTATTTCACTGGCTCAGTGGTCTGAAACCCTGCTAATAAGCCGACATTACTTTCAGACTCTCTTTGAATAAAAACATCACCTCGAGTCCTTTCCAATGTAAAATGCAAGCCAGTTTGAGAGCCGCTTCTAAATGTCATTTCCAAATCTTGGGGTTTCTAGGTGAGGTTTTGCATAACAAGACAAGTTAACGCCTGGATTTTTATTCAGAACACACACACACACACACACACACACACACACACACACACACACACACACACACACACACACACACACACAGAGGAGTGCCTCACAGAGATGTCACCTACAGTGCTAAGTGGTTGCTTTGTTACCCAATGGTTTGACACAATAATCATTTGTAAAATTATCCAAATGCTGGAGTTAAAGAAATAGCACAATATGCAATTTCTCATAAGTGTCATATGGCAGGGTGTGATTTGTAACCTTTAAACAATATTTGCATACATCTATAAGACAGAGGCTCTAAGGCAACCCTCCTCTGAAGCTAAAGGTAATATCCTTAAAATAGATACGTGGTAAACGCATGATGTCACACTATTAAATCCGAGCACACACAGATGCTTTCAACAAAATATTGGCTAAAAGAAAAATCATATAACGTATGCAACAGTAAGTCAGAGTATGTGGTCATACTTTGGCTGTGTACTGGACAAGGACATAACAATGCATACCAACAGAACTATGTGACGCCATGTCTCTTATTGTACCCACTTTTTTCTCCTTTGTCTAATTTCTAACCCTATTACATCAACAAACAGCAGCTATTAGAACTATTTAAATGTCATTTGAATATCTGAAAAACTCAGGGTAAAGAAAGTTTCTCTAAACTTTAGTGGCCGTCATTACTTTTGAAATTTCACTTTGTGATCTCAGTGTTTTTTGAGGAGGTGTGATTTTTATCATTTTTATTGGTTATTACAGGGTCTTCATCATCATAATACTCATCTACCAATTTGTAGTTAGAAAGCATGACTCTGTCCCTTTCATTACAGCTGGGAAAACAAAACTTAAAGTCCTGTGATCTAGATCAATGCTCCGTCCAAAGAAAACAAAAGGCACCACACACACGTTTGCCAGTGATCACTCAGCGGCGACCACATTAGGCCATCAGCCTCATACTTGGCTAGCAGATCTATGCTAACAATGTAGCTGCAGGGACCTCGCAGAGGTAAAAAGGTCATTAGAAAACAGAAATCAGACTGGAGCCAACAGCTGTGAAGTAAAAAAGAAAATCAATGGCTAACTGAGATGTATAAGGAGAGAGTGGTGAACCAGAGGTGGAAAGAGGTCGGGGTGGCATGTGGTAGGGAGAAAGATGAGGGATACAGCAGGAGCTAGGGGGAAAATAAAATAAAATAAAATAAAAAACAAAAAATAACGCATCCTAACTGAGCCAATCAAATGTGAAATTAGGACAAAGAGAAGGTAGATGGGGGTGGGAGCCTGCTTCTTAAAAGTGAAAGGAATAAAGAATATTACTGTCCACCAATTAGCTGATACGTCTTTCCCAAAAAGCTACGCAGCATCTGAAACATGAAAACACGATGCTAAAAGAACAATTCTCACCTCAGAGTCACACCAAGAAGTAATCTGAATCTACTCTAAAACTGGGAAAAGCATGTATTATGCATTGGCCTGTACAGTCTAGTTAATGCTTTGATAAATGAATGAAAACCTTCTATTGGCCATCAGGGCTGTGATTATTGCCAGGCTGAATGTGTACACATTTCACCTTCTCAAGTTCCTCTTGCCTGGAGGTCTGACATGCCGTGAAACTTGACTTCTTTGCAGGTTTGGAGGAAGTAGCAGCTTTGATGGACCAATCAATTGAGTCACATGGTCTAAGATGTTTCATGACCACCTCTACGTCTACCAAACTGGTTAAATCACACACACAAAAAAGACACCCCTCCACAACACAGTTGCTTTTGGATTCACTGTAAAGTTATTTTATTATCAAACTTGGGGAGGGGGAAAAAAAACAAAAAAACATGTGGAGAGACTAGAAGTTCCAATTTAATTAGTATGCTTTCGGTGCACTCACACTCCATTATTTGAGAGGCTCAAAGAGGTCTATCAAAGCCAACGCTGGCACCGTTTGCAGTTAAGGAAACAATAACGACAGAGATAACGCTCTCCATTACAGTCAGAGCTGGAGGAATCCGTCTCCAGATAGCCTCCATTTGATTGGACACTTTAATCAAAAGGACCAAATGTCTGTGTTCCAATCTCATTATGCAGCAGAGCAGAGGAGAACACGCTATTGAATTAGCTTCAAAGTCAGCCTGGAGCCTTCGTGCAGCATTGTGTCTGCACATGCAGAGTTGCTCTGCCATGACTCTTGCTTATTAGTGAATACCGTCTGGCACAGAAAGGACCGAGACCGAAGTGCATCTAAGAAACTTTACCAGAGATGCATTTTTGTCTTGGATCACTCACTTTTAACCTTTGCATTTATTGTAAACCATACAAATTGAAGCTGTCACCTTTTATGCATTTACATATCGACTACTCTACCCTATTGAGATGGCCATGTAGTGTTACTGAGACAAAAAGCAAGTTATAAAACATGAGCTGTAATTGCCAGCTTCTAGGTGCCGGTGTTACCATAAACAACAGCTCAGGGCGCCTGGAACACTCTGCCGCCATAAACAGAAACCAATTGAAGGCCGAGGCAGGGAAATCGCTGGGAGGACAAAAAAAGAATGCTGCTGTCAAAGTTGGAAAGCTGGCCAGTAAATAAAGCTTTGATTCCTGTCCGCCACGCCAGGAGGCTAAACTGCGGTTTCTCAGATGTGTGAACTTAAAGGTTGGAAAGTGAAGATGAATAGTGCAAACTCTGGTGCTGAAACTTTTCACTCTTATGACACACTCTCCCATAAAAACTAATAAAAAAAGGTCCAATGTGTCTAATATCAACATGATAACATACTGATAAAGTACTTTTGTTTATATTTCTGTGAGCTGAGTGCACTCTGCATGCCAACACCAAATTCTTGATCACTTAAAAAAAAATAATAATAATACTTGCTTGTTATCATCATCCCCTTATTACTTGTTCACTTAAAAAAAAAAACTGAGCAGATACATTTGTGTTGGAAAAAATAGGAAACCCGACTCATTCTTCTCCGATACTGATATGATGTATTGGATCAAACACAAAGCAGAACCACTAAAGCCAGATAAGGAAAGCAGCCTAAGTAATGCAGTGTGCAACATTATAAAGCGTGCAGATATATCTCGCGTATTGCTTGTGGAGATGGTCTGCCAAGGGGCCGCTGGAAAAGGGCCCTCACATAGGCCTTTCTATTGCTGTGCACTACTATGGGATTTTAGCTTTGCGAGCATATACTGATAACATAAGAAAAATGGTTACGCCATACACCCTGCATATGAGTTTAAAATGGGGAATCATTGCTTTTTGCTTCTACTTTATCAAATTTGGGATTCAGTCTTCAAGAATTTACATATCAGCAAACCGGTAAAGGATGTACCAGAGTTTATCTATTTGAGCAGTAAGGTGACAACAGACGGTGATTTTGACAAGGAGCACAACATCACGATAAGGCGATGTTTGGAGATCCACTAGCAAGAGCTCTAAAGTCGAAGGCTATTATGAGCAATGTCCTTTGTCAGTGTTCTCCTATCTTTAGGTCAAACATCCTCACAAATGAATCTCTCTGAATGGATTTACACTCACTTTAAGACAGACAGTCCTGCTATGCCATGGAGATGACTTGACGTGTCTAATGTACACTACCCAGCTCACTAGCCAGAATTGCTCTGTACAGGATGCATTAAAGGTTGCGTCTACAATGTTATTTTCTTCTGTCTGTACAATAAAAAATAAAAAATATATATTAGTAGTATATCAAACTTCTCATTTCAATGAACAATTGCAACATTCGTGCGAACCGTGAAGCAGATGCTAAGAATGCATGTGTTGGCCAAACTATGTGAACAGATAAGATACTCCAAATAAACTGTTACACTAACTACCCCTTTATAGATGTGAGGAGTTACTTTCCTGTCTAGCAATCTCAGAGAAATCTAAACACACTAATGGGAGGCACTGATGGCTGCAGTCAGATGAATCACCAGACTTTAAAAAAAAATGAGCAGAAAAAGGGACAGTGAGTAAGCTGAACGAGGTTAAAACAGAGAAAAATGCCCAAAATAGCAGTAAGGAGAATACATTAGTCTGTTAAATGTATCCTGCTTCGAGCTCATTTGTCAGAGATAAAGAATATTCAACAAGCCTATACTTCAACAGCAACAGCAGGTGTTGCTGTCAGAGTACTGATCAATGGTGACAGAGAACAAAAGAAATGTTGCAGAAGACTCAAAATGTTCCAGAGAACTTTAAACCCCGAGTGGAAACCACTCTGCTCTGGGCAAGATGAGTGAAGATGGACCGTCTCTGCCCATTCAGAAAATCAGCCACAGCTTTCCAAATGAGGCTCTTTAATTGGTCTTTCAGTGGGGACTGGGCATGGCTTTGTTGCCCCAATTCTCTCTGATCAATAGCATGACATTTCTGCTGTTCACTCTTCTAATTACATTTTGGGGCCAGGAGAGTTTTCATTCTGCAGCTGTTCCGATTTAGCTCCAGTAAAAATATCAAGAATAAGAAACGACAGCTTGATTAAAATATAATCTTGTGCCATACTATGCAAAAAATATTACTAAAAAAACAAAACTTTTGTGAAGCTAGGTTCCTTTCCTCAGCGTTAACCAGTGTGTAATGGGCTTGCACTGAAAGTAAAATGTGTTTCAAATGTTTTTCAACCCTCATTTACACACGTGAAATGTCATAACTACCTTAGGGCACCACACTATTCCACTGAAGTACTTTGGTAATTTTGATGGGCATGGCATTGCATTCAAAACAGCAAAAAGCCTTTGCAGAATTGCACGACTGGAGATAACAAAAGGCTGTGTAAGAACTTTTTTCCATCTTGATCCTGCATTTAATTACATAAATTTATGGATGAGCATGAACCCGATGATGAATGTATGCAGACGTGCATAAAGGAAGGGACAACAGAAGAATGGGAGAGTGTGCGAGTTTTATATACAACCCCGACAACTCAACTGACACAGCAATCAGAACTCGTGGGGACACCGATGACTGTGTCACACAGGTAAAGAGGTCAATTACAGATGTACCAGTTGCACTCTTCTTGGTCGATTCCAATTTCTCATTTTTTAAAAGTCTGACATAATCCAGCTCTTGCTGATTGTCACAAATTTTATGTTCATGCTCATATCAAACACTTCATAGCATAAGCTCTTTTTCCCCAAGTAAGAAACAGGTTATCAGACTTTTTACCACATCTTAACTACTAGACAGAGTTTGATCCACAACTTAAGAACTAATTTGCAGTGTACACCACTTCATCTAACATGTTTTACATGTCCACACGAACATCTTGAACTACACCTCCAGAACACTGCTGACTGCGCTGAGCAGATTAGTTACTTTAACTTTAAAATTACTTGCATGCCAAAAAAAGATTTATGAACCAACTGAATCTAAACTCCAGGCATCGAGTGTCGGTGTCCTGCAGGTTTTAGATCTCACCCTGGGTCAACACACCTGAATCAAATGATTAGTTCATTACCAGGCCTCTGGAGAAGTTCAAGACATGTTGAAGAGGTCATTTAGGAATTTGAATCAGCTGTGTTGGATCAAGGACACATCTAAAACCACCGGCACTCGAGGCCTGGAGTTGCCCACCCCTGCACTATAGCCACTATATTTTATTTACTGGAAGAAATGTATTAGTCCCCCTGCCAACAGTACCCCTTTATTTTGCTTTAGATCTTTATATTGCATGTTCCTACCAACGGGCGTTGCTGACCAGCTAAAAACGGTCCGATTCTGGTCAGCTCACAATCAACTGGTGGATCTCTAGGGATGGACGGTCCATTTGTGATCTGTGATCAACAGTGTGCACAAACGCAGCCATTTATTTTCAATTAAGTGAGCCAAGAGCGCCAGTGTGAAGCATTAGTATCAAGTTAATGCTAAGTCAACCCTTTTCTCCTGAGACAAAAATCAAGCTTCATATTGACCACATTACATCACCGATCTCATGAGGCTCCAAAGTAATCATGTCATCATAAAGCAAAGTGGAGTGAGACGTCTGCCTTGGGATCAATTACAGTATCAACTTACAGATGAACACACACACACACACAGCAGCGCTGAGCTTTATAGATGGTAGTGGTAACCTACTCCTGACCTCAGCTTGACTGAATGCAGTGAGCCACTGCCAAGTCTGCAGCTTTAGACACAGCTGGAATAATAAGTCACACACTGCAAAGACACAGTCATCAAAAAGAATGCATGGAAGCCCAGAAAAGGAAAGATGAGCACAATATGCTGTGATGGGGGGGGGGGGGGGGGAGCAGCAAACTCAAGTGTTAATGGCCTTCTTCATTGAGATCCCTGAAGGCGAGTATTGGCATTGACAGAGACGTTACACCGACACGTCTGGTGATTCCCTTTCATTTTCCCATTTCTTCTCCTCGACCGGTCCGACTAACTCAGAAATGCTGAGGCACCATATGGCTGCATGCTGCGGCATGTACTACTGGGGAAAATCATTTGGATAGCCTCTGTGATTGGAGCGTCATTTATATTCATTTGATATGTGGCAGAAAAGGAGATGGGATGAAGGGGTGAGATCCTCTCTGAGGAAAGCTGCTGATGAATATCAAGATCCAACACCAGCAAGCAGATGAAAGCAGGAGACGGAGTCCGTCTGAATTAGTTTGTTAACAGCAACTAAATCGTAAAAAACAAGCATAAAGTGGTCGCGTGCAGCTAAAAAAAATAATTGTGATAGTGTACAGACGAAGATGTAGGACTACTGCTATGTCTGGTCTCGTGTTCCCCAACATAATAATGACAGCAATAAAGTTATTTTTGGAAGTGAGAGAACCTTTTATTAAGTACAGTCTCTCTTCACGCTCTTAAACAATAAAATCACCAAGGGAAGGGCAAACAACAGGATCCTCATCGCAACATAAACCAACTGTTTTTATTGGGAATGCGGGTTGAGTTTGCAAGCACAACAAAATGCCACTGTTCTCAGATAGAGGTCCTTTCAGCAATGATCTACATCCTTTGATTTATCCGTTTATCTTTTTTAACCCAAAAGCTAGTTAACAAAGAAACGTCAGATTTGGCAAAGTTACAAACTTCCTGAATGCGTATCTCCGTTTCTCTAAAGCAACTTTCAAACTGAAAGTGACAATGATACTTGAAAACTAAACTTGGCAAACAGCTGCAAACTTTCGATAACAGAAAAATACACGGGACAGAAAATTCAGCGCAGGCTACCTTGCACCTTCCCCGTACCTGGGCATCCACATTTCCGAACCACCGTTCTCATCATAAATATAAGCAGGTGAAGTTTCTCTGCCTCGCAGCACATTTATAGGCGTCGTCAACAATTACGTCTACTTCAGCATTATGTCAAGCAATAAGGCCCCCGTAAAGAATATAACACAGCAAGGCCTTCATTTCTGAAATGTTCCCACTTCGCCTTGAAGAGCGCAATAAACACAAAGTAAAAGCAGCTCTTAGCATAACAGTGCTTACAATATTGAGAATGTCCCATAAGCAGCAAGTTAAGAATAAAATACCTTAACAAAACTCTTTTTTTAGGAAAAATAAATAAATAAAAAACCTCCTAATAACTGTTAAACAGCTTGTGAGGCTTCTCTCTGGGGGGGGGGGCGGGAGCCGGAGGACCGATCTTACCTTCACCTCAACTTGTCCGGTGCAGATCGTTATGTGCAGTGTGGGAATTCAGGCAGAGATCGGGCACTTTTCTGTCTCCTCAGCAAGTCTAGTCTGATTAAACCTGTATGGGACACTTGCTGCGAGTGTGTACAAACATGCACACATAAGCATGCACACTCAGCTGTCACATTGTCTTGGTGGGAAGGGCAAAGCACGGGCATGACTGTATCATCGCCAAAGTACTAAAAAAAAAAAAATCGGAGAAGCCGTTTCAAGTCTCAGGAGCCATCAGCCCACCGACACACGAAGGTGGGCGGATGCTTCACAGTTTGAACACAAAAACCATTTTTCCCCTCTTTTCTCAACATACTTTGTTAACTTATGTCAAAGGTTGGGAACATACCATTCTTTCAAAAATGGATGTGGCGGCCTGGGATCAGAGCACACATCTGTTGTTTGTACAGCTATTTTTTTTCCCTTTTTTCCAGAGTCCAGAGGCGTGGAGGAGACAAGGGGCTTTGAAAATGCTCTCCAAGTGCCTTAACAGTAGATGTGGAAGATCAAAGAGTAAGCAGAGGGAATTAAAACACACGTATGTGCACTGAAACTGAAGCGAGGCCGCGCAAATGGGAAGACAGAAACTGGCCGCATGTGTAGAGGATGACATCAGACCACCCACAATCCAACTGAGCAGGTCCGACCACATGCGTCGCATTCAGAGCCCTTTTCATCTGCTCCGTTTCACTCTGCCAAACTACCCCTGATTGCTCATTTTACATCCAAGCTTATAAAACCGTTTCTTGTTGCATTCCCGAGAGTTCACCAATACAAAGCCCTACCCAAGACAACTAAACAGATCAAACACTAAAATATGTCCGGGCCATCAATGCTCCTTTTACTGGTTTTTTTTGGGGGGGGTAGTTCTATAACGCAGATGGATGTCCAGAGGAAAAAAAATAGTTGATTGGTAGAAAATCTTGTTTGTCAAAACAGACTGCAGGCATGATTAATGCAAAGCTATTAGCCTGGTAAAAGCAATCCATCATAGCCTCAGAAGAGAAAGCATGGAGAGAGAAAAATCAAAGTGTGAAACTTCAGACAAGGATGAGTTATTGAGCAAAAGTGACTGAAGGGGGAGGAGACCAACCAGGAGAGAGACAAAGAGAGCAGGTAGAAGGGAAGAACAGAGAGAGTGATTATGCACAAGACACAGGTAGTGTCAAATGAGACACACACCAAGTCACCATCTGCCTGCCTGCCACAGTAGTGGGGTGCACCGAGTCCTCAGATAACCTCTCTTTCTAATTGAACCTCGTGGAGCAGTGATTCATCAGCCAGTCAGTCCCACACAGAGCGGCACACAATGCTATTTCCACTATCTTTGGGTAACACTGAAGAGGAACACAAGGGCCTAACATCTGGAGTCCTCTAAGTACTCTAATGAGAAAGCACCCTGACTATTTCTCAGCAATGCTTCAGGAGAAGTGGAGGAGCTCCAGGAAAGTGAGGTAGGTCTAGCTGTCCAAGTATCCAAACAAACATTACACTGAATACTTTCTTTTTTTTTACTAATCGTTATTCACTAACAGTCTTTCTGCACATGTTCCAAATCAAAGCATGAAGTGCACGGCTCTTCATCAGACACAGTTTGTCCATGACTAGGATTAGCTATTCAAGCAGACAGTCCACCACTTTTGGATGAATTATCATTGAAACTTGACGCTGATTACCTCGAACCCCTAGACTTTTCAGCTAGCACCACCAACAGGTGTTTTTCTTAAATGCCTTCGGTAGACACAAGCCATGAGGACAGGAATGTGGTGAACCACAGCAACGGTTCGATCAAACCAGCGAAAAACAAAACACATTCATATCCTGACAGTATCTGGACTCTTGCAGTATGTGCTCCAACTCCATGGTCATCTGGATGCAGCACTAATACTAGTTTCAACATTTGGATCATTAACAAGTACACAAACACACTAAACTATGTGATAAACACAGTACCGAAGAACACCGCTGTGCCAAAGTACACTCTGTAAGAGAGGCACGCAGACTTGTCAGTTTCCAACTATGGAACAAGGTCAACATGATTCGGGGAAGTCTTTCGTCTGTTCAGTCAGCATTTCTCACACAGGGCTCCCACAATCCTCTGAAAACCCCGTTTCCAAGCCGATTCTGACACTCCCGAGCACAAGTTGGCTCGTTCATATCCCACGCTCCTGCCTCTTCAGGTGTGATATGAACTCGAAAGTATACTGAAATATGATATTTTACAGGCAGTCTGTCAATTTCAGGTGTTTCAGCCAAGTAATTCAACAAGCTTGCTAGCAGATTGGCTGTCACATTACTGGCAGACTGTAGGCGGGCTGAGGGTTCAGGTACCGGGGACAGGAATGCAAGGCATATGGTTGTGATTAAACCAGGGGCGGCAGAGCGCAGCGTTTACATTAGCATGCTGCCTATGGGGCTGTGCAGCTTTATGGAGGTGCTGTGCCAGTCACCGCGCTCACTCTGCTGAGCTCTGTGTTTGCAGATGCAGAACTGAAAACTGAAGTAAGAAGCAGCAGCAGTGTGTTTCTCTACCTGTGTGCTGTACCGACCAAGTTTATTCCTTTGCAATGACTGGCATCACAGCAGTTTTGAGGTCTCCAGACTGCAATTATGTTTAATTTGTTATAAAAATTTTTTTAAAAACAGTCAATTTCACTGGACAATTTCTATTGGAAAAAAAGCTTTAAATCTGAACATCAATTTTTATTACAGTCACCAGAAAGGTGTTGAAAGGCAACAGTTTGAAGGCGATAATCTTATACAGTACTGCCGAAGAAGGCCTTACTGTATCGACTTTGAACATAAAAGTGAAACGAGACCACCCCTGCATGAAAATTGATTCTATTACCACAGAAGGGCAGAATACAAGTGAATGTAACTGCAAACCCGCTATAGGACTCAGAAAGTAGAAATGAAGGAGAGATAGATGGAGGAACAGAGGGAGTGAAGGATGAGCAGGGGAGTTGGTTTGAGTATGTTTACACTCCTCTTCTTTGAGCAATGGGAGGGAGTCATTAATACAGATGAGCACTCGCATCTGACACAAGCGAGCATGAATCAAATCCATCTTTCTCACACACACACACACACACACACACACACACACAAATGGAGATTACACCGAAAATCCCTAGAAAGTCTCATGATCCATTTCATCAGCTACTCTGTGACACTGACATTGCTTCACCGAGGTTTGCTTTCTTCTAATGTTCTTCAGTTAGGCAGAAAAGGTGGATGAGCGTGTTGCATTCAGGTGTGAGTTCAGTGTGGGAAGAAAGAGCAGCGAGTGGTGACACAGAAGCACAAAAAGGCAATCGTGTCAAAGCAAGATTTACGTTAAATAAATGAATGAATATACTGCAATTACAGAGCGAAACACATGTTATAACAGGCCTACAGCTGACTCCTCTGAGGCTTTTTGGTTTCTCTCCATAGTCCAGCTACTAATGACCAGTCGCATTTAAGCAGGCCCAAGAGGTTTTCAGGTAACAGTCAGGGGCTACCCAGACTATTACTAGCATGAGACACAGAATCTCTCAAGTTTTTTTGTATTCTGGGTAATCTAAGAGCCTCATTTGGGTTTAAAAAAAAGTCTACAACAGTCTCTATTTTGACATTAAAATGCCAAGAAAATCATCAATCATAAAACCACTTGTGTGGATAGTTTAAATGTGAAGAATGATTTTAGTTGCCCACCACCACCACCACAGTAACAGCACAGATGAATTAAGAAAGAGCTAAAAATAAAAGAGTTCTGGCAGTTATCTGCTAAACTCTGCTGCAAGTTGACGGCAATACCTGCACGGGTGTCTGAAGTGAGCGTAGCATTTACTCCACTACTTTTTCTTCTAATACAGATGATCTATAGACCAGGTGGATCAGTGGGGGGAAAGGTTATGTTAAACAATGCTGTAAGACGGTTGTTGAACCTTTCCAGGGTGCATGAACACTTGGAGTCAATATGAACTAAAATGATGCTTGCTATTCAATATAAAAAATAAACAATACCCAAATTGAGTGTTCAAAAATCTGTGGGTGTTTTAGTACCTAGGGCTGTGCGATATGACCAAAATCTCATATCCCGATATAAGACATCTATCGTCCGATAACGATATAAATCACAAAAATGTAACATTTTCTGTAAATTCTGTGAATGTCGGGCAGCTCGACTTGCGTGAAGTGTTTCCAGCTGGGCGTCGCGTACCTGGACTCGAGTGTTTTAACTGATGCATGAAACGATACATTTTTAGACATAGGTTGTAACGGCCGCCGTTTTCTTTGTGAGTATTTATTACACAGCGCGCTGCGGGGAAAAGCCTGTTCTAACGTTTGAGTCTAAGGTTTATTTTTTAGCACCTCACGGCTCTTTTTTGCTTCTCATCCGTAAATACTCTGCATCTTTCACGTGATTCAGTTTATTTTGAAAAGTCTCAACAGGATCCTGAGCTTTATTGTGAAAGGTTTATGTGGAAAATAAACAAGCGGACACGAGGTGGTTTTACCGTCGTTGTTGCTAACGACAACGCATAAAAACAGGCGCTTGTCCGTCTGTAGTGTGGTTATATTAAATATAAGAGAAAGAGAGAACTTTAGGAAATTAATATAGCCACTACAGTGACCATCAAAATAATGAAAAAAATATTGCCGTAAACAGTTTATTTTGCGACACCACGAAACAAACGATAGCGTAAAATGAAACGATAGACGTTTTTATATCGTCATCCGATATATATCGTTATATCGAACAGCCCTATTAGTACCCACTCTAAGCCATAAGCAAGCACCTTCCCAAGTCTCAAGTCATCATTTTCATTTTCCAAATAACACCACAGAGTCCTATATTAAAATGAAGCCAATCCAGTTTTACATAAGAAACAGATTTCATTAGGCTTTTCTTTCATGATTTGAAATGGTATTTTGTCTAACATCCATCGGAAAGGACGGTTTAGTAACTGCTCTGACAGAGATTGGACACCATCTGGTGAGAGATGAGGGGCACAGTGCACCTGCAAAACCATTTTTCCTGCTTTCTATCACAGTCTTAGATGAAATCTTAAATGAAACAGCAGGTTGACGTCTTTTAATATCATTCCACTGTTTTCTTCCTGAGCATTAGAAAGCATTTTAAGTCCTAAAACACAGCCGGCAGAGGTGCTTCTGACAGCTGGATTACCTAAAATAAACGAGTTTACGATTAAAAAGTTTCAAAATGGATTGAAGTTGTATTGAAGTTTCTGTGCAGCTGCTTTTAACTTTCCATCCATCCATCAATCTTCTTCCACTTATCCAGGCCCGGGTCATGAGGGCAGCAGCCTAAGCAGAGAATCCCAGACCTCCCTCTCCCCAGCCACCTCCTCCAACTTATCCGGGTGAACACCGAGGCATTCCTAGGCCAGCCGAGAGAGGAGTAATCTCTCCTCCCCTTGTTTTGTAACTTTAAATGAGAAAAAAAGAAGCATCCATCCATAGCCCACACTGTAGGTACCAGCAGATTTAAACCTTTAATTTATGTAAGCAATCACATATCATATTAATGGCAAACACGCATATATAATCTCTCAAAGAGAATTCAAACCGTCAGTCCCTGTAGTACAACAACACACCTGAAGCCAAAACAGGACTTTAGAATGATTTGTAGCTGCTGTATATTAACACAGTCCACTTTGGGCTGATTAGACGGGGGCTCGACAGCACACAACTGTTCCTTTGGCCATGAAATATAGAGGTAATATCTGCTGCCTTCGGTTGGAGGATCCTGACAGCTTAACGATTCAGTAAGCGCTGTCTGACAAACATGGAGCGTAACCACCCAATCCACCTCTCTATAATTCCTGTCAAATAAAAAATACATTTTAACAATGTTGTTGTGCTGTTTTTGCTTTATTTTTTACTTGGTGATACTTGTTATTGATGGTTTTCAGTGGTTAGGACTAGAGTCCCATAAAACTTTTCTCACAGTCCAAAAAAAGCCAAACAAAAAAAAAGAAGCATGAGAGGCAGTTATTGGCCTAGAGTGCTTCCATGTTTGCTTAACAAACGATCAAATCTAGACAATGCAAATTCCACAGTGTCAACTGGCGGGCTTCTTACGCAACATCACCACAGCCACCATCCATCCAAGCCATGCGTCCAGTGTCTTGTTTTGGCCTTGCTCTCATTCAAGGTTCACCTGCTGTGTGTCAGAAAACGTGAGAGCTCCACCACAGTGTCAACAAAGGATCTGTTTGGTGTGGGAACAACGAAAGCCAGGCGCCCAGGACAACAGAAGAGGGGCTAGGAGGTGGACCGGGAGAGAGTGACGAGTCTGAGTACACAAAGTACACAAAGACGAAATGAAAAAGCATTTAAGACAGAAAGGTCTGAAGGATGGAAGTAGTAGCACTACACTGGGTATATCCTCATGTGATGTAATTGTATTCATGGCAATATATGTTTGGAGGGAGACAGGAGCATGTGACTGAACACAAAGATAGACAGGGATGGAGATGAAAGGAGGAGGGGTTAAGAACAACAGAGGAGAAGGCTGATTTGGTTTTAACACTGGAATGAGTCTCAGGGGAGAGGAGGGAGGGAAAGGGGTCTCCAGGCCGCCTCAGAGCTGTCATCTCTGTAAGGTTTGTTCAAGCTGACCGCGGCAGACGAAAGAAACTACGCACGCCCAGACTTTATGACCCGTGTGGATTCTGTTCAATCAGTCGAGGAAACAGACAGATCCCAGGAGAGACTGAGCAAGAGAGCAAAATTAAGTTAAAATGGGTGTGAACTAAAATGCTAATGAGAGAAGAATGAGGCGATCCTTCATCCTCCTGGTTCCCACGCCTCAGGCCTCAGAACAACCTGACCTCAGCTGGTAATTTTTATTTTTAAAGTGTTAAAAAACAAAACAAAACTGGGATTTGCTTTTTATTAAAGCACAAAATGAGGAGCTGCTAAAATGCGTTTTGGGCTGAGGCATTGTGGAGGCATCGGTGGAGCTGGGCTGGTCTGTGCGACTGCAGCCAAGCATGAAAGCTGGCACAGAGTTACAGTGTTCATGAAAAGGTAATGTAAAGATCATATTGACGTGACAGATGTTGCCAGCTTGTAACTGAAACAGCTGGAGAAATTTTCCAGGAGAACAGATCACCCGATACTAGCCAGTCGTGTCAGGAGGGCTGACGTTAATGAAGGAAAAGCTCAAGCCACGTCTCTCTAATTGCATTCTGAATTATTCACAATACAAGAGTGAGACTCTCTTTAATTCTGAGATAACAACTTCTGTTCTACAAGACGCTGCGCTGACAGTGATGAGCATGAACAAACTCTCCTCCGACTCTTCGTCGAGACCTACGTTGTCCTCTGCCTGTCACTCATCCTACTATAAATAGAGTGATGGGCTCTGTGGTTAGCCTAGCTGAGCTGCTGAACATCAGGTAGGCTGAAAAACCTCCCTGTACAGCTGGCACTTAGCAGGGCAGAAACACATCAGAAATGGACCAGATGAGCAGGTACACACAAACACGCATGCTTAAAAAAACAAAACAAAACTCTTGTCTCTCATCCTGCGTCTGCTCCAATTCATCCAAGTGTCAGGCAGATGGGATGTGTATGTTTGTCTGTGTGCGTGTGTGCGTGTGTGCGTGTGTGTGTGTGTGTGTCGTCTTTTCCTGCCAGGAACCGAGTGGAGGTTAAGCCAGGATTGCAGTTTGAATGGGTGACTTCCCCACATATACTCGACATCTGAGGGACTATGTGCTCTTAATAAACTTCCCCTGGGAACGGTGACATAGAGCCAAGGCGCATGCGTTAATGAGTTAATAAAAAAAAAAAAAACAGCCTTAGGTTGACTTTTCATTAGCAAACAGTAGCTGAATACAGATCCATTGCTGACTCACATCCAGCAAGACAACCGCCTTTGGAAAACAGTATGAAAATACAGAGCCGATCCTATGTTTGGGACAGCAAAGCAAAGTCACTTTTATGACCTTGTTTTTGCCTCCTGGCGCTCGATGATTTAGGCAACATTAAAGAGCTGTATTTAGACCACGCAAAAGCATGTGTGCCAATGCACGGTTGCCAGCGCTCACACATAGAAACACACACACACACACATTACACACCCTGTGGTCAAGAGTCTGGCTACTTAGGGAACAAAGCAACACATTTTCCTCTGCTGTCTTTTACAATGGAGCGCAAAGTATGACATCATTTGTTTAAAGTTGCATTCAAATGCAACTGGCTTCCCTGCAACTGTTTTCCGGTGGAAACTTTAATGCCTTCCCATAGTTATCTGCTTCCCTTCAACTCTTTAAAGTAAACACTGCCTATTTTAAAGCGCACCCTGTAGTTGCTATGTGTTCATTCATTATTATCCCAGCAGCTCTAGTAATAATTACACCTCTATGCTAAAGATTAATCATGAGTGAAGTAAGTTGCCATCACAGTGTTTTCCAATGTTAATCCCTTAGTCTTCTCTCTTTGGCGCGGCACAGATGAACAGAGGCTGGGACTAAGGAAAGCCAGCCTCCCTTTTGGGGAACAAAGCTACAGGGAAGCACAAATTTCCATTCAGAACTGCCGAATAAGGAAAAGACAGAATGTAAGTAAAATATACAGAGCTTAGAGCAGCAGTCTCCAAAATGCTGCAAAATAACTTTCAAACTTTTCTGTTTTGGTTAAGTGACACAGGATAGCCATTTCATTAGGAAACAGAATGCACTGACACCTCAGTGGAAAATTCCAATTTTGGTGATGTCTGGCACATTCAGCTTCCCCTCTGCAAATATCAGTCAGCCCACCCCAAAGCGCTGAGTACTTAACCCAAAACAGACCATTCATAAGCTCAGTACCTGAATACTTCACCCAGTAGGCCATCTCTACTGGCGTTAATGTGCTTCTGTTTAAAAAAATAACACAAATGTCCACAAAACAACAGAGTGTCTAAGACCCAACTCCAGTCAGATGTGCAGAGGCTCTTGTACCCTGCTGTCTGTGAAGAGATATGGCAGGAATGTGCTCTGTCCATATTCAGGCAGCCAAACAAAGTTATCTGCCTGCAACATCATCAGACTAAAAGCTTCTCGCTCTCCCCACCACTGTTTATCTACCGCTTTTCCAAGGCCCTGTGTGTGTCCGGAAAGATTTTATTTAGCAAATTAGCCATGCCCCCGGAGATGACCGGAGCCTTGGAATTCGGGACCCCGTTGCCAGGGCAACCTAAAGGTCACCTGACACCAATCACCTCAGACGTCATGTTTACCCTGTTCAGATGAGCAGCTGGGATAAAAGTGGAGGGGACGAAGAGGGCTGGAGAGTGGCATTTTAACCAAGGCTAAAGCCACGTCGGCCTCATTTAAGTGCCGTCCACAGTGAACATGTGACGCTTACACTTTAAACTACGACAATTCAAATATCACGCCCGGCGCGGTTTGACTGCCCGCAGGAATTTGCATTCCCCAGCATGATAACATGCTGTGGAGGGAGGCGGGGGTGAAAACAAGGACGTATCTAGGCGTGGCCACATTTCCAGGAAGCGTAGCAGTCGTTCTAGTCTTTATCTCGCTCTTACGAGGCTTCTGTGACGGAGCACCTGCTGACAGGTGCCGCACAGGTATGCCGCAGTTTCACTCCAACCTGTCCAACTAGCTCAGCTACAGGAACAATGGCAACATATTACACACCACACACACCACCCCTCAGGGCAGTTTAAAATTGGAATTGTTTTCTCAGTTTTGCTCACTGATGAAAAACTAGTTCAGGATGCTGCTTACAAACTGAATCCCTACTGAGAATAACTTCTAGTCCGTCTTATAGACTAGCGTTCACTTATCCTGTTCCTACCATTTTCTTCCATTTGGCTTCACCCAAATAGTTTTGTACTGAACTTAATGTCTGACACAAGCCTGTCCCTCTGCTGTTAACTAACAAGAGAGGCTGATGATGAACAGAGAAAACAGCCCCGACTGGCTGTAGAAGATTCCAACCATTCCTACCAAAAGGACAATGAACTGGCTGTCGGGTGCGTGACACTAATAAAACACACCAACGCTCCGGCAGAATAGGCGGAGTCTTGAAAATGTGAGAGCTCAGGTTGATTTCAGACAGTTTAAACGTATTTGTAACAGGTGGTGATTACACAAAGGTCTGGTGCTGCGCCTTACATTTACATTTATTTATTTACATTACATTTATTTTAAACTCTCAAACGGATATTGTCATCAAAAAAAAAAAGAAAAAAGGCAGAGATAAAATTGAGACATAAAAAAGGGAAAGTTATGCAAGGAGAATGTTCTGAATGCTCAGTCTTGACGTGTACTGTGGCTAATCTTTTATCTGTCCAGGAAAACAATCTCAATAGAAACCAACCTGTGAGTCACATCATTTCATTATCATCAGCCAAAGAAAAAAATAAAACAAACTCATGGCATGTGTCAGGTTTCAGATGAAAGCCCTGTAATTAGCAGCGTCAGGCAGTTTATCAGCTTTTATAAACACACCCCTTCCGAATGTTTCATGTACTGGGAAACAGTGCCCTATCGATGAGTTAGGCAGGTCGCTGTGGTACTTT
This sequence comes from Oreochromis niloticus, assembly GCF_001858045.2. Lineage (NCBI taxonomy): Eukaryota > Metazoa > Chordata > Actinopteri > Cichliformes > Cichlidae > Oreochromis > Oreochromis niloticus. The sequence continues at coordinate 29,236,185 of NC_031970.2, forward strand.
ACCAGTCTCAAAGGGTATCTGGCAGCTCATTTTGCCTTTATACTTTCAACCTATCCAAAATAATGACGCCATCTGCTATCACTTTGCTAGTGGACAACTCCCTTGCTCTTATTTTGACAGTTCAGTCACAACTAACTGGCTAGACCCAGCCCTTTTCTAACTTCCTTGGCTCACTGGCCAGGTTTGCTGTTGTGACCGTCTTTGATATCTCCGGACTCTCTTCGCTTACAGTCAGACGGCCTCCAACTCCACCGTCTTGGACAGCAGCTGACAGTAGTCCTTGTTCTGCTCTGGGGATTTTTATCTTTATTGGCCAACATATATAAAAGAGAAGAAAAACACTGAATGCAGCTGGCAGCTACTTTTAAAGTGGAATGTTTTTTCTAACAGGTTTTATTTAATCCATGAGTTGATGCTGCGAGTTACACTCCAAACTCTTCAGTTTGTCTTTATTGGCTCTCATGCATTAAATACACCTCACATGCTCACAAGCAGCATGACAATGCCATATACGGCAAATACCTTGCTTGTCATGATAAGCAGAGTAATGGCTTTGCTATGATAACATTGTTCAAATGTGTGTTTGGCACCTTCTTTGACCCTCACGAGACTTGAGACTAACGCAGTTCAACACTTGTAATAAACTCTCACAGTAACACTGTCCCCAGTCGTGAGAAGTCGATTCCAAAACGTTGACTCCACTCAATGTGACAGAAAGCGTGTACTACTTGTCCACAGTGACTCAGCACGCAACTAGGCCACAATCCAGTTCCAACTGTCCTCTTATCAGCCCATTTACATCAAGAAGAATAGAAATCAACTACCCCTGAAAAGAAACAGTGTGTCTGCATGCACTCAGACCCAAGAGCCCCACAGGGAAATTAGATTTCTTGTCTAATTTATGAGCTCTGGAGCCCAGTAGAGCATGAGGACATGGAGGGCCTTCAAGTGCTCACCAGCAATCTTCCCCCTATTTGTGCCAATGAGTTTTTAAGAAAATGGTGATTCTCAATGTGTTAAACAGATTGGTGCAATACATCACCAGTATAGGAACTGTCATTTCACAGCAGTTCACGGCAAGGTGCATTCATTGGGAACATCACAGAGGGAGGAGGAAGGGCCGGGGATCTCAAAGAGACATCATATTAAAAAAAGCATGCTGATGCTGCACATTGCTGTTACAATGATGCAGCTGGCTGAGGAAGAGTCACTTCCAGGAGTGGTGAGAAAGATAAATTCTGTTCAGCAGTCCGTATGGCACTCACTCACAGCACACAGACTCGTTTTTATGGGTTTTCTGCAAGAATACGCGTCACATTTGTACGAAGTATTTGCGCTGAAGGCACACATTTATCAAAGAGCTAAAAGTTTTTATTCCCCTTCTTCTTTTAAATGGGCCGCAAATTTTTCTGCAACAACAAATGCTATTAATTTGGAATCTTTCTGTTAATTCAGAAGATCGGTGACATTTGGTCAAGGTGCAGCAGCATTGGCTGGAGTACTGACTACACTGTGGCCTGTAAAATAACTGCTACTGACACACAGCAGACACCTGAGAGACCAAGTTACTGATATGGGCCAGGCCTAGCTATGTAAACACTGCATTCCTGCACCGCAGAGCACGGGGAAACTGTGGGGTGTGTGTGTGTGTGCTCATGCAAACTTAATGATGTCCATTTATTAAACAGAAAAAAAAAGTTGTGTGTACTTATTTTCATGTACGTTTATGCAAGTGTATGAATTTCACCCCACAGAAAAAGTAGTAATGGGTCATTACTTAGCGACAAGAACGTAAACTGAACATACAGGCATGATAACACAGGTTTATGTTACCATTTATGTGTATGGGTATCTGATAAGGCTCGATGCAGTGCACACCACTGGACACTCGGCATACCATCACATCTGTGCATTTTTTGCTAGTTTTCTAAGAACCCACAATATGGGCATGTACAAACGTAACACTGCAGTGGGAGATTTATTTCAGAGAGTTAAGTGACAAATTTAGATGCCATGAACACACGCACACACAGCTCTGCCCCAATTTGATAATGCAGTCTCTAGTAATGAATAGTTGTTAGCTTGTGATGCCTGCATGTTACTTCAGTTACAACTACAAAGGTTTACAGCCTGTTTTCAATGAGTCTACATTGTTTCAGTAAAGTCTATATTGAAATCTGAGCAGTAAAACAAAGCTTATGTCAGTATTTGTTCAGTGCAGTGTAGGAAAGGAAACGAAGCCAGTAACACGAGTAGTGGATGGTGTGAAGCCTATATGTAAGTCTATATAAGATGGAATGAAACATAAAAAAAAGTTAATCAATACAAAATACATTTTAAGTAATCCTCTGCACTTTTTACTGACCTTGCAGTTGCAAGGACTTCACTTAGCAGTCATCGTGCATTTGTTAAAGGTATGCCTGGGGTGACTTATTTTTGCTGCATGAACCCATTATACTTTAAATACTACTTTCTTTTTTTACTTTTAACTCCAGTATTCTGTACCTTATGAACCAGGATGTAGTCGTGTATTTGTTTTGCAAGTTTTGCATGTTGGGTCCCCCCTTCACCCAGCTCATAACATAAATTGGAGACTGAGCCTGACCAAAATAACTTTTGCCGACTAAAGCAAAACAACCTGTTGCATATGTTTGCCTGATGTTTCACTGATACGAGTGTAAAGTAACCAATTCCGTATCAAACAGCAAGTTGTGTCAGAATGCTGTGATGAATTCACATTACACCCGCTTTGGGAGGTAGTGCAAAATCTGCCTTAAGATTTAACTGAGTCAAATGCACACAGGAACGAAGGAGAAAAAGAAAAGAGAAAGTCATGGCAAAGATGTGCACTCTGTCTTTAAATAAGTGGATTATAATTGTAAAGGTGTTTAAATTTGCATATAAATTGCTACAATACTAGCCTTAAACTTCAAATTCCTACATCTGTCACAATCGTGAGGAACTTCTGAAGTTTGACACACGTATAGAGGGTGGTGGAGTTCTCAAACAGACATTTCAGACGTTAACATCTGTAACTGATGACGACAGCAGTGAGAGTAGATGGACACCAGTAACCTCTTAATTAAGACTCAATCCTTTTCCTGTCTTTGCTAATTAGTCTCCACTTGTCTAATTAAGATGCCATCATTAAGCTGTTACAATTTTACTCACTGCCTGAGCAGGCCTGTTGAAGAAAGTGGAGGACAAAGACTTTATAACGTAGCTTTCATACCATATTGTGTACTGACCTTTAAGGGTCCATATGTATTAGTGACCTTTATGTTCCACTATCACACGAACAAATGTTCAGCATAACTTTGTGCTGCCACGGTGCCCAGCGACACAAAGACAACCAAAGGAGCCAGCTTGTCCCAGAGCTGTACTGTGCTTTCAAGGCCGTGCCCAATCACTCAGAATCAGATCAGATGCTATCCGCAAATTATTTGTATAATCACAAACGAAACCACACTTGCTATGACCACAGGGTGAAAAGGAGTCCTTAGACAGACATTAGCTGTTTGGATGATAAGTTGTTAGTTGCGTGACCCTCATCAGTGTTTTGTGCCTGGTTTACTCAAGATCGCACAGAGTCAAAAAGGTTTATTAGACCTTCCACCTTGTTAGTTTTTCTCTGCATGTAGTGGGCAAATTACAGTGAGAATTTAACAAGTCAAAATTATACAAAAGAATTCCCAGAACTACAAAAAAATAAATAATTAAATTAAAAAGTCAGTTTAACTACTCAAATTGGGGCCTTTTAACTGTAACAAAGTGAGCTCATCTGGGTCAGCACTGCATGCAATTCCATCTGAGCTCATTAAGTTTTAGTGAGACTTCAAAATATCTCTAAATGGTTCAAAAACACTAGAAAAAACACACATTGTTTCAGAACTGTTCTAGACATTAGTAGTCTGCCTACTTACTGATATTTAGAAATTCAGTAGTATTTCTAAATATCAGTTCATGAATAGTTTCACTGAAGTGTTTGATGGTTCTGTTGATACGTATTGAGCCACAGGACCCCTACATTCAAATTCAAATGCATAATCCTAGCTATGGTGGCTGCTGTTGGACATTCTTCTCTGGCCACCGTTAATCTGTATTGCATGCAGGCTTTCATTTCGCTGTTTACCTCAGCTGTAAATATGTCTACATTGTCAATATGCCGGGTGTCCACATCTATGTACTCTGGATGAGGCTATAAAACTTTGTGATAGGAGTCCAGTATAAACTGATGAGTCACTGAAGTTGACTTCTGTCCAATAACAGTGATACTAAGTGACTTATTGAGAATATCCTGAACTCTTCTGCTGGTAAGTGCTGCTGTGTTAGCTGCTGTTAGCTGGCGTTAGCTGCTGTTAGTCACACTAGTAAAACTTTCTTTCCAGCGGATCTAACATTGTTGGACTCGGACACTTGAACTCTCATATGATGTGAGAATGTAATCGAACTGTTTATCAGAGTGAAAGTCTGACTTCAGGTCATTCAAGCCCCTTATTAGCTGGCATGATGTGCTGCTGTTTAGATGACTTGTTGTCAGCCATCTGGAGATCAGAGTAGGGAGGGCTACACACATGTAGGGAGGGCTACACACATGTAGCCCTCCCTGCAAAAATTTTGGGAATACATAAGCATGTTTTAATGTGGTAGAGCAGCGGTCCCCAAACTTTTTTGCGGCACGGACCGGTTTATGTCTGACAATATTTTCATGGACAAGCCTTTAAGGTGTCACGGATAAATACAACAAAATAAAACCAGTACTTGTACCAAAAACAGGAAGATTTATTCATAACACACGGGAAAAGACCCAGGGAAACAGAGTTAACAATTAAAAAAAAATAACAATAAAAACTGATAAAAACCCTGAAAACCATAAATTTCACACCTGAGCCTCAACTCTTGCGGCCCGGTAACAAATGTGGCCCGGGGGTTGGGGACCGCTGTGTTAGAGCACCGACTTCAGCTCAGAACAATAAGCCTGAGGTGGGGAGGAAGAGGATGAGGTGGAAATGAACAAGGAGAAAATAGACCAGTGGTGGAAGAGGAGAAAGACATGAGAAAGACATTATGAAAATATACATGTTCAAATGTTAAAGGTGAAACTTACATTTTGAATTGTGATTAAATACAATCACCCAGCATGTGTAATGCTGTAAGGGCATTAAAAATACCAGAAACTTGAGTTTCACTTGCTTCTGTAGTGACTGAGTCATGCCGTGAATGCACTGCTTTAGGGGATACACAAGCACAGTCGATGCAATCACACAATCCAACCAGGAGAAAGCAGAAAGTTGTGATAGTTAGAGGACGGCATCACTTGGCTGCTAGCTGCTCTCAGGAAGTTTGCTGCTGGTTATTGCTGAACATCAGAGCTACCCCACCATAATAAAAATGATCAAATCCATTTGGCGTCTTGAAAGTTTCCAGCTAATTGTAGGAGCCACATGCTTTTCTAATCACGGCTACTTCAGCACCTGTCACAGTCACAATTTCAGATGGGACTGTCTGCATCTTCTTAACTCTGCATGTTCAAAGGAAAACAGCGGGATATACAAATGGTTTTTGGGTTGCGAAAGCACATGTTATTAGGTAGTTTTCTTGACAAAAGGTTGCTTGTTTAAAAGAAATTTCAAATTCACTGCATTATTCTTCACATTCAAGATATTAGGTATGAGTTAGTGAGCTTTAGATGCTTTTAGGTTGGTTTAGTTGGCTCAAGACAAAAGCCAGGTCGGCTGCTAAGACAACCTTCTCCAGCTATAGAGCACTGAATTAAATCTTCGTCTTTTTTGCCACAATCCATCACATTTTCACATCCCAATGACTTCTAGCCACATGAGACACTCCTGAATGCTTTTCCATATGCTACCATCTGCAACTACTGAAAAATGGCCTGTTCAACTTCTCTTTTCATTAGGATACTTCAACAGAAAGAAATAAAATTTAAAAAAAAAAAAAGGGGGGGGGGGTAGGCTTGGGGACGGGAAGTCTGTCATAACGGTCTGCTCATTATTAAGCCCCACAATTCCCACATTCAGATGACAATAAGTAGGGAGGGAGAAGAAATTAAGGCTTGAGAAGGAAAAGATAAAGAGAGCAGAGTAGGGGAATGGAGGCAGGTAAGATGAACAAAAAGGCAGCGGCTTTGAGAAGTGTTGTGTGTCATCTAAGTCCTAGTTCAGGAACACTAAGACTTTGGGGCTGTGAGCGTGGATGCGTGCTCACAGCCGTGGCCAAACAGACAGACTCATGTCTAAATCCCCTTAATCAGGGCTGGACCGTTCCTTAAACTGTTTATACCCCCTTCTTTTGTCTACGTGTGCATGTGAAAGTGCGTGAGTAAGCTTCCCAAAGACTTGACTTTAATGGGATTTGTGTAAACAGACCCCACAGCTTCAACCATAGTGTAATTAAAGGTAAAGAAAAGAGGGAAAAGATTGGGGAGGGAAAGGGCCTTTACAGGAGCCTGAGAGGTAAAGGACAGACATGCACTGTGCAACCACAACTACAACGATAACAAGCTGATGATTCGCTTTAATGACAATAATTAACTCCTTAAGTATCTCACGAAGTTTAATGTGAGAAAGAAAAGTTTCAGAGCCCCAACTTAAAATCATACAGTCTCAGTTGATTTAAAACAAGTTATAAAACCAACTTTTCAAGAGTCACCCAGCGTTTTTTTGTGGGCACATCAACTTGCTTCTAGGGCTAGTCTCAGCCATATTAATAATGCTCACAGCCACTACCCATCTCGTCATTTCGCTTCCTAGTTATGCCAGCTGGAGGCATAACCACATCTCATCTGAGCTTTACAGCAGCAGAGCTGACAGAAATACTTGGCCATGTCAGCCAATGTGGCACACAAACACACAGATGGGGATGCTAACAGACACACACACACACACACACACATATATTTGTTCACATATTATCGAATTCCTGACACAAAAAACAACAAAAAACAGAACTGATGTGACAAAGTTGGTGTCTTGGTACAAAGTTTAGATAATATATATATATATATATACTGGCTTCTCACAGATATATATATTTATGCAACCATAATAAAACTTCTTATTCAATGGAACATGGTGCAGAAAAGGAAAAACACTTTACACATGATGTCGTCAAACAGGTCACAAACCAAATTGCCATAGTTTACAATGCAATACTCCAGACTGTGTGTAGCACATGCAGAGTAGCATGACAGCTGAGCAGAGTCAACTAGCTTAGGTAATTCATTGTTAGAAACAATGACTCTGTCATTTTCCTATTTTCAACACAACTCTCTCATACTTTAATAGACCCATTTATCAACATGAGAATTTTTGCTCTCTAAAACCTGGTTCTTGTTGCGCTCTAGCACAAATGCAGATTCTAAGCAGTCTTAAATTTACGGACGTTCTTCTGGACCCTAAAAGTATGCAGTTTTTAAAAAATTACTCATTTAAACTCTCAGCTTGAACCATATTGATATAATAGCAGAATCAGAGTATCAGCATTTACAACCACCAATATGAGAATTTTTTTGTAAAAAGGTAAAGAAGAGATGGGAGAAACACCCACCGGGTGTTATTTTTTTAAGATATTTCTTAATAACTTATTAATAAATATACATGATGATGATATATATGTTAGGAAAAAACAGTTTGTGCTTCATGTCTCTGAGAGAAAAAAAAAAATCAGCTCATATATCAGGTTTTTAAAAATCTCCAAAATATCGGTATCATTCTTAAAAGTCATATATGGGTCAGGCTCGTACCCCGTGCACTCCAGAAAGAAAGCGTTTTATGAAGCATTCACCTCTGATGATGGATTATGCTAACCAGGTATTGGGAGAATTGGTAAAGAGCTTTTGGGCAGATTTGTCAACTCATCCCACACTTTGACTAGGTCAAGAGTTACTTCACTGAACCAAAGCAGCACAATATTAAGCCTTTGGCTTTCCCCTTCAGTGTGTGTTATGAAACTCATGAGCAGCTCATTATTTCATGGTTTGAAAAATGACTTTGTTACAAACTGTCAAGCAGAAACAACTGGAAAAAGAGCAAGTTGACTGGTTTGTTAGAACTGGTTTGGAGTTAGACTAGTATCCTGGAGGAACTGAGTGAGCTCTTCACCTACTTCCTAAATAATAGCTACAAAAGTCCCAGCTCTGCCTAAATGTTTCCATTTCCTGTGCAGAGGACACATCCTAAGGCAGTCAACTAAAGCTTGAAAGACCCAACGCTCCTGACGTCACCTTTGTTTAAAAATTTCAGGAACTTTTCCCATATCTCTACTGTACATTTGAGAAGGGTGGATCAGGGCGGTCTTCAAAGACAACTTCCTCTCCCACCCTACTGAACTACCATTAATTAGTTGCCCTTTCTCTTTTCCTGACAGGCTGTGTAACTGCAAATGCCAAGTGTGACCAATGCCCATTCATTGTCAATACAACAGACTACAATACAAACGAGAGAGAATATGGCACATGCATACATATGTGCTTCTCTTAGTGGGATAATAAAAAGCGATGCTTAAGTGAGACAGCATTTCATGGTCTATTTAGCTGGTGAGGGAGTGTTCCTCCAGTGCGTCTAAATGTAGAGATCAAGCTGAGCAAACTCAAAGTGTGCAAGATGCTTACACTGTACACACACGACTCCTCTCATCGTCTCCTTTTTCCCCTCACCTGCACACACATTTGAGCAAATACAAAGACCCTGAAATTAACGCCGAAATTCCCTACAGCACGCTATAAGGGAGGAAATGAAGTCGTCCCAAGCCATCAGGAGAGAATACAAAAGTAGAAAACGGGTGTGGGCAAAGAGGGTTGTTCAACACCCTGCTGAGAGAGAGGAAATAAACACTTCCATATGCGATCCCTGCCAGAAACACTTGTGCGTGCACGCACACACACACAGTGTCTGGAGTTAATGCAGTGACACAGTGTTGTAAATCTGAGCACAAGAGGTCTAGTTAACAGCTCGCACCTCCATACGAACGGAGGGCGGAATATTTTCTGCTTCCAGAAATTTATAGCTAGTAAGGCCTCGTCCATCACGGGCAGCTCTATGATATAATGAAGCTTGGAAAGAAATACACTGCTCCGAAGCTGTAAGACTGGAGGTTCCTGATTGGTCGGGTAGCAAAATGGCTGGTGAAGAGGAATCCAATTTCTTGTGTGTGTGATTGTGCAGTCACGTGCTGACTGAAAGGAACCCACACACACACACACACACACACACACACACACACACTAACTCCTGCCTGGGGAAACCCGTGAACTCTGGGCCACTGTGCCATTGGTCATGTCCAGAAAACAAACACATTAACAGTCACTTGCATTACAAACACTTCTGAGGATCGTCACTGGCTACACTTCCTAGCATAACACAATTATGATTATCAGTATACACTTCATCCACCCTCAACTTTAAGCCTAAATACAATCCTAGCTGTAGATCATATACAGTATCGTTAAAGCATCCAGCTTAAGTACTAACACCAGCGCGGGCACGACATTAATCTGGTCCCATCTCAAAGCCTCTCTGATGTGATTGTGTGTTCCTATAAGCATGTGTGTATCATCCATAGCTTGTTTGCATATGTGGAGCAGACGGTCATCTTCTTAGGAAGATTAGCCATAAAGAAGTTCCAGGGCTGATCAGCTGGAGAAGTCTTTTTTATAATGTGCATGCTTGCTTTCGAACACAGCACTCTGTCACTGCAGTACATCTGTGTGTGTGCGTGTGTGAGCACTAAACTGCATTGTGACAGAGTCATCAGCTGCTTGTTTCGAAAGGGTGAAGAGTTAAGAGTGCATGTCCATGTTTGTGACAGTCCCTAATTACATAATCCAGTTATTCTCCCACAGCTTCAGTACACACTGAAGTGGACATCCGATGGTTTGGCCTCAGCAGTGGTTCTAAGGGTGTGTCTTCTGCAGTGTGTGTGTGTGTGTGTGTGTGTTTGTTTTGCTTTCTCACCGATACCCAAAGCAAACATAACATAAAAAACTCAGCAGTTGGAGCTGGTTGCAGCTCCTTATCAGCTCAGACTAGAAATGCCCTTGCGTGCTCACAGGTCTGTAGAAAGTCCAGACAACACAGTATTCAGTATTGGAAACCCTACCCCCCCCCCTTTATAGAGCTGGCAGTCAACATGAAAGTCTGAGTGTGTATCAGCGAGCCAAGACAACGAAGCAGTACCTCTCCTCACATCTCGCTTGATTAAAGTGAGAAAATGGCACAAGCTCCGGGTAAAATTAGGTGACTTAGATTTTACAGATGGCCCTTGTTGCCAAGCATATTTTCTCAATTAAGGCTGATTAGGGAGGGGAAACTCCCTGACAGCGTGAATTATTAAAAACTTGAAATGGAGTCTGATCATGTGACGTTGTACAGCAGCGACACCCGACATTCCCAGATGAATGAAGAAAACGAAAAAGGGATTTGGGTGGGGGGGGGGTTCTGATTAGCCCAAAGTGAGAACAGAATCTCCTTCCTATCCTAATAAATCATTACAAACTACAGAGAACGGGTCTGGACTTGTGCAGGTGATTCCCTAGAAAGTGATTAAAAAAACTTGACCAGTTACTTCCTGTTTACAGGAAGGAAAGCTCTTTAAGCCTAACACTCCACAGACATACTGAAAAAACACGGGCACCAATCGCATAGCGAGGCTTCTGCTGCTACAGCTCGACTACATTTGCTTCTTTGCTGGAATCCCAAACATTTTGTTTACGCACGTTTGACAATCCATTTCAGTTTGTTTTTGCTTGTTCACAGCGGCGCCACTGTTGGCATTAATCGGCATGTGATTTCATGGCTTATTTCTATTTAGTTGGTTACTGGGTTCAAGCAGCAGTCACACTGCGAGACAGTCAGGCCTAGAATTTCACCACAAAAAAGAAATCGGGGTGTTAGTCAGCACGTCAGCTGCCATATTTTACCTTTCGACCCCACTTTGGACTGTGTGGGAATACGCAGACTGAGAATGATCGGTTTCTTCTTCTTCTTGTCTCACGCTGTTCTTGTATTACTTAAGGCCTTCTTAAACGAGTCATTTGGACACGAAACAGAAGGGAAAGCATGGGCGTGAACTATAAAAACTTTATTTGAACAGAGACATTGTTAATTCTATAAATAACACTCAACAGCTTAAAATGGCTGCTGTGAAGTCAAGCCAACTGAGTTCTGTGATGTTTTGGAGTCACCAGCAAAGCTACCCGCCCACCTCCAACCTGAACACAGGTATAATTTAGCTGGTAAGTGAAAACAAGACCCTAAAATCTGGCCCAGGAGGCAGAATTAGGCCAGCAAACACTCCAATACAGCTCAATGGATGGCTTTGGAAAGGGAACTTTTGGAGTTTTTGTTTAGTTTCACAGCTTTAATTATTAATAAAGACCTTCCCCGTGGTCACACTGTTGAAATAGCACTTCTTCTTTAAATGTGTAGTTAAACTTCTGTACAGTGGCAGAGAGGGCACTGTCACTGGTCTGACCCGTGTGAGATCAAAAACAGGCTTTATGTGGTCCACAACATAATATCAGTTTGATATCCCTGCATAATTAAATAAATAAATAAAGTACATCATCTGTGCCACAATACAGATGCAACATTTCAAAGAGAAGTTTCTAAATTTAAAGGCCAAAACTTTGACGTCTCACTTCAAACATTACCACTCTCAGTTAATTTGACTTGTTAGCCAAACCTCAGTCTGAAGGGAGGAACTAATCGGTGGAATATGATTGAGCAGCATTTGTTTAAAATGAAAATCTGTTCTCACGCCATTATAAATAAATCTGAGCACCCAGAGGTAGCAGTGGCCTTTAGCATTGTTAAAATAAGGCCTCTGCTCCGCATCTCTAAGAGGACGTTCAGATATTCAGTACTAGATTTCCTTTATAATAAAAGATGTTGCACAACAACAGAGCACCACACCTTAAGAACAGTGCATGATGATGATCGGAGGACTGTCCTGAAATGAATGAGAAAAGCTACACCTTTACCAAAGCAACCTCAGAGCAGACCCACCAGCACAGCCGGAGGCCTTCACAGGTTATCTACATGTGAAGTCGTCCTTGAAAAGAGTTGTTGCTCTTTTGTGCATGTCTAAAAGAAGTCTCTGTGTGTCCCGGGCTGACTCCCGAGCATCCCTTCAGCGGTTTGCGTTGCCACGCTGGGAGCCTGTCAGAGCGGCTCAGTGTCAAACCTCCCAGCCCCGCTGAGTCAAGATGACCATAAACCGAAGGCTAGAGCAGCCACACTGGCCGGATGCTCGCCTTTTTGTAAGGTGCCTGATGTTCCCTTTCCTGTTAGGTGTTAAAAGAAGTGCTCCCTGTCGAGCCTGTTTGAGAAGTCATCAGATAAAGTATAGGAAACAGACACATCTTAAGAAGGCCGAGGCCGGTCTGCCAGACTTTTACATTTAAACTGAGCTGATCTGCTTTATGGGTCTGTTTCACCTGCCCCCCCCCTCCCAAACAGAATCCAACTTACTATAACTGGAACAACCTGAATGAATTTAAAGTAGCACCTCTAAGCATTACTGCTCCTAGTGCTGGGTGTAATTCTCCAGTAGGTTGGAATGTACGCAATATTTTGGACTTCCTTCACCATTTGTGCCTCCTCAACAGCTGGGAAAGTCAGAAAACACAAAGGAAAGCTGAATAAACAACGTGTGTGAAGCCTGTGGGGTTTCCATGTCCCTGAACCAGACAGGTGGCATTCCCTGTTAGGGAGAAAACCAGGCCCGGCTACTTCAACTTAAAAAAGAAAAAGCCATTCACAAATCTGCCAATTAAACGTGACCTTAAACGGTTCCGCAGCTATTAAATGTCACAACTTCCTCAAGTTTTAGTACTCATTGTAAAGTTCTATGGGCTTATTTCAACTGTAGATTAACCTCAATGACTCAAAAGTTTCCATTTAGATGAAGCTGTTTTAAAAAAGAAAGCAAGAAATCAAACTTGGCACAAAATCCGTTAAACGCACACCAATAAAAGCGCAGGAGTTTTGCACCCTCACCTTTTGTCTTACCTTGCCTGACAGTTTTAAACCTGACGGGTCCTTTGCAGTTCTTTATCACGGTGTATATGTCGTACAGGGGTAATCCTGAAATCGAGAGATTCTCCACTTCGAGCAGCAGCTCCCCTTCACTCAGTTTCCCACTTTTGTACACCACCGCATTGTGGTTCAGCGGTCCAATGTAGGCGAACTCTCCGTTCTCCGCGCCGCCACGCAGCGGCACGTTGAGCTCACCCCGGGCATCTTTGGACACGGAGACCTCGTTCACCCTGGAGCTCCAGTGGTTCTTCTTCAGCGCGGGTTTGGACATTGCGAACAGTTCACGAGCCGACGCCAAACCGGCCGGGCTCTGCCACCGGGATGGGAGGGAAACACAGTCACAGCAGTCCCTTTCTCTCTCCTGCTCGTTAAAAAGTAGACTTGTATCCAAGGGAAGCGCAGAAAACTTTCTTTCTCTCCCACAGAAACATGAGCGCCTCTGACAGTACAGGTCCCGAATCAAGCCATTCCTGCCTGCCCTGAAATCACTCCTTGCTGTGCGGTTATTCTTCTCATCACTTTTCTTAACATCCCCTCCGGTTTAATCCTCCTTTACCGTTGTCATCCTACATCTGCCACGCTCCCACTCACGGCTCGCGTCCACTTCTTAAATCCTCTCGGTTGTTTTTAAAACTCACTTTTAAAGGTTTTCCTTCCTCTCTTCCGGCTAAAAGAGACTACACTCCTCCTCTGTCCGTATCCACAGAGCTCACTTTATCCGCGGTCGACTGCGTCCAGAACTCCTTTAGCCAGGTACGTCGCTCTGGTGCGTGGAGCTGAAAATCATTCCCACTCTGGTGCTGGGGATGTGTTGCTGTCCGTGCTGCGTTCAGGTGCTGTCGGATTTTTATGCGTTCACGAAGAGGTCAAGTGAATAACCTGTGCGAACTCTTCACTCGTTCACAAGCCACAGATACTACAGGTTATTTCCCAGTGTTTCAGCTTGGTTGTGGTTTGAAATTTACATTCAACTTATATGTAATTATGGTGGCACTTATATAAATATGGCAGAGTGTGTGTAATGCTCTGTAGTAATAATGTTCGACACCTTTAAATCACAAGTGTAACCTAACGTAGCGCCTAAAATTGACACTTCACTGAGGCCTCAAGCACGCGACTTAAATAATTGATCATCAGGCACAAACTGACAAAATTACCCTTCACGTGTTTTCTTCAAAGCCCTCTCTGCGTGATTTACAATATTAGTATTTGCAGTATCAACATGGTCACGGTGAGTTGAAGCGCTGTCAAAATAACTTCGAGCACCGAATGTCAGACTCCACAAAAGATATTTGAACGCAGCGCTACAAAGAGCGCATGCGTGCTGCTTTGGGGAGAAAGAGGTTTTGGCTTTCCCTAAATTAGAGCCTGGTGTCAGTTTGTTTATTTCAGTCGGTTCAAATTAAATTAAAGTGCGCTTGTTGGTAAAATTATAGAATGTGCAGTATCCATCGAGCTTTGATATAATGAATCTGACTGAAATGCTTATTTCCTAACTTAGTGAGTCAGGGGTTAACCATGTGATCATACATACGTCTGGAATTCTTGTATTTCAGGTTAGACAGGTGTCACACCATGTTTTAATGTTTGGCTGAAACCTCCCCTCTCTGCTTATGCAATCTCTTTACGCCTGAGACGGTACTATTTACATACTTAGTTGTATCCCTAGCTACTGTTTTTGTTAAACACAAATACTTGTTGGCAACCACATCTAAGACTCTGAGAGATGCTTAAAAATAATGATGGAGATGGACATATATAGATAGACTGCCTAATGGAATCACATGTGCCGGGCTTCTCACCTTGGGAGCAGCAGATGAACTTTTTTTTTTCCAATCTAAAAATAACAGTAAAGCACTCTTAGTCCCAGCAGATAAAAAAGAAAGAAAGAAAGAAAGAAAACTAGTGGCCTGGATGGAACGGGGAAATAGTAAATGCACTTATATAGCTTAAACTGTAGCTTTCCCTCATCTTCATCCATTATTAGCTGCTCATACATGAAATGCATGATTAATATTTGTTCAGTTCAGTGCAGGTCAGTTTCCAGGGGAAATTCACTTTGCAAGCAAGTGATGAACAACAAACATTAATATGGAAAAAGTACTTAAAACACGACACAGGGCCCAAGTGTCATGAATTACGAATGCCTTCATTCATCCACAGTGCACCATTAAACTAAACAGCCCTAACATTGCATTGCTAACTACGCCATAAAAAATGCATTAACCAGAGGTAAGCTATTATGTAGTACAAGAAACAAAAAGTTTGTCCTTTTCCTGAGAGACACACTTATTCTTTTAGTGGTGGTGATGAACTTAGAATAGGAGAGGATAGAGGATAGCACTTCTTCTTTTGTCTTCCATTTGACCGTCTTCTTCAGTTTTTTTAAGAACACACTACACACTGCTGACAAAACACTGGTTCAACCCTTTAGCCCAATGTTAAACGGCTTAACAAACAAACAAAAAAACTTTCCCCTGGAAAGGGTCAGGTACAATGACTGAACTGAACATGAGGGAAAAGCAGCTGATGTACAGAGAAAAACTTTGAAAGACCTGCAGAAAGATTAGAGACCTGTTGTTCAAGACCGCATTAGAAATAATACAAAAATGTCTGGCTCCTTTGAAGCAAACTATAAGAAATGAGGGCTCACTAAAGACATCTGCAAAGTACAATGTATAGCCTAATTTTGTTTAATCCACCAGGCACAGTGTCTTTGGATAAAAGGAGTATTAATTCAAGAAAACATCCCTGACCGGGCACAGAAAGCAGGTGATTGGTTGGCCCGTTGGCCTCCAGGAAAATGGAGTAGGGTTGGTTCATGGAAGTTCTATTCACAACGTCAGGGTTAACTCTGAGATCATATCTGCCTGAAGTCCAGTAAGAAGAAGGATGCTAAAGGGTTAAAAGAAGTTTAAGTGGTGGTGACTGGGTTTACGTGTTTGTGTCTGCATGTGTATATGTGCCAGTAACTTCTAATGTGACCTCCGTGAGGGTCAGCCAGCTCCTCTGCCAGCTTCCTGTCATACAGTGTCACCCAAATCAGATCGACAGAGGCAGACACAGTGCCACGGGCCCAAAATTTCCTATTCCCTTTCCACACATCCATCACTCTGTATATGTCAACATCTTCTTCCTTTTGCAGCATCTCTATATTTGACTGCCACGTTCTCTCTGCCTTTCACTCGCTCGCAAACACGAACAAGCCACAAACCATTGGTGGCATCACAGTCATTGTTTCGGTATCCCTACGCAGTCAGACAGCCATTCTCACGTTTGTCATTTTGCAACCATGCATTATAAGTTCTATAACACGTCCAGTTTCACACATGTAACACAAACCTGCTGATTATGTGCAGATTCTGTGGAGTTATTTATAAAAGTTATTACCTTGTCACTGAGAGCTCTCATTAAAACAGCACTTGCGTACGCTCGCACTCGGCCGTTGTGCCCCCTTGTTATGACAGCATTTAAAGAAGAAGACACAGATAAGAATGGTTTGCGTGTCATAAACTATTATTAGCCACCGTATTCATTCACTCTGCGTGATGAGCTTAGCGATACCGCTGACAAGTAACGGCAGCTCGCGCTTAATGGCCAACAGTAATAAAGCACCCTTCAGATTTGACAGCTGTGCTCAGATGACTTTGGGACCGCTCTGTGGCAGACCTCCGCTATTAGTAGCTTTCATCGTGTGCACAGCGGCCGAGCCACCCATCACTTGTGATTTTAAGTTGTGTAATGTGACACATGCATCGTGGACACGGAGGCTGCCCCTGTTGTAATTCAGCAGAAGTTTCAATCCCAGATGATTGCATAATGTAGGCAGAAACAATGTAAGTCTTTGGATAGAACTTTGAAACAAAACCAGCAATAAAAGGTGACGGATTAGCAAGTAAGAGGAGGAAAGTTGGTGTCATATCGCTGTTGTTTATATCTCTATTAACATTAACAAGCAGGAGAGAAAGAGAGAAAAAAGTGCTTTAACTTAACAATGGCCGCCACAGCTGTAGAAACAGAGTGGAGTGTATAATCTGACGGGGCCCACCACGCCACCTTTCAACACATTCCTTCCTGGAAGCGGCTTCTCTTCTCTGGTACATCTCGTACCTCAAAGCTTCCTTCCATTTGGAAATTTCCAACAGCTTTCCCTCTGACATTCAACATCTCAATCTTTAATGATTTTGCTATCTTTGCACACTTTGTGTATGTGAATTAACTCCATATAAATATTTAACAGAACTCCACATTTCTTTTTAATCCTTAGGATCTCTAATGGGTTAGCATGATCTCACAATCCTAAGTCTGTAAAGTTTTTTCGAACCCGTTTTCTGTTTTGAGGGATGAATTCATCTGTGCACCTACCTCTATGCCAGAGGTGGGGGAGCTCCAGGCCTCAAGGGCCGGTGTCCTGCAGGTTTTAGATGTGTCCTTGATCCAACAGCTGATTTAAATGGCTAAATTACCTCCTCAACATGTCTTGAAGTTCTCCAGAGGCCTGGTAATGGACTAATCATTTGATTCAGGTGTGTTGACAAAGGGTGATATCTAAAACCTGCGGGACACCAGCCCTTGAGGCCTGGAGTTCCCCACCCCTGATATATGCCAAGAGGAAGAAATTGAGGTTCGGGGGATGGAAACCTAGCAGCACATGCTTGTGTATATCCGAGCTGATGTCGTACTGATGTACAAGTTTGCACATCTGCATCACTCATAATTCACGAAAACCATGCAAACCTTCCCTGAGGTCTACATCACCGCATCATAGTCGAACCCACTGAGCAGCTCCCAGCACTGTATAACAAACGGGTTTTGTTCAGGTCACGTCATAGCTGACCTGCGACCTTTCTGTGCTCATCACTTAACATGGGCTCTGCAAATGAGGAGGATCATTTTTCTGCTTTAGATGTCACTTTAATCTGTTTTACCTCCGTGCCCTGATAATGCCTCATTCATAATAATAGCCGCAAAGCGTTGATGGCAAAGCGAGAGAGACGGAGAGCGAGGCAGGCCGAGAGGGACTGAGTGAGAGAAAAAGAGCGCAATCCTACTTTTAACTAAAGCAGAGCTGCAAAGCTCAGTGTTGCCCTGGAAGATTAAGGATGAATGGCTCAGCACAAAAAGGCCAACAGATTATCAACGGGGCAGCAGAGAGCTGTCATATCAAAGCCGGTGACAGGAGGGGAAGAGGCTGGGGAGTCAGTACAGAGACTAATGAGTTACTTGGAATAGTTACTGTAAGCTGTGCTGTGCTGGAGCTCTACTGTACTAAAATGCACTCTGAATTGAGCTCTTTTTTTTTTACTAAGGGCCAGACAGGAGAGGAACGAGTAAATTATCCACATTCAGCATATTAAGGAGCCTAAATAAACGTCAGCACATTCTCAAAGCTGGCTGTGATCCCAAGAAATAAAACACAGGCTGGATCTGGATGCTGCGAATGTTTGGCTCAAGCGTCACTTTGATATAGCAGTAGCCCAGGCTTCCAACCAGTGTTTTTAATACCTGCAGGAAAATGTCGTCTTTAAATTTCTTGTGTGCATAACTGTATTTGGATGCAGGAACAGCTGCATTTAAGCCCATCTGGGTTTCGAATATGCATCGCTCTAAAGGAGATAATTCAGTTGGAAGGTGTGTTTGTTTTGTCGCTACAACAAATGCACCTCGGCACGCTCAGGTTTACAAATTAGTTTTACTCTTGCACACCCTGAATATAAGAACCTCCAGCTACTGTTAACTTGCTAAACACTACTACTGCCTGCTTCAATGATGCCTTCAGACGTATGCCATATGGGTCATCATGTCAGTAGCGCTCTGTATTGCCCTCCAAAGCTCGTCCTGTCAGTGGGAACCCAGAGAGGATCATCTCCTTTTTTGGACTGGCAGCTGAGCAGAGTTAAGTATCTTTTTCTTTTTTTTTTTTTATCTGTATTTTCAGGTCCTTATGAAGGGGGACTGAATACATTTAAATAAAGAGAGCAGGACATTGATGCATTTACTTCAAATTAAGACGTTATGGTAAATGGCCTGTATTTGTATAGCGCTTTACTAGTCCCTAAGGACCCCAAAGCGCTTTACACATCCAGTCATCCACCCATTCACACACTGGTGATGGCAAGCTACGTTGTAGCCACAGCCACCCTGGGGCACACTGACAGAGGCGAGGCTGCCGGACACTGGCGCCACCGGGCCCTCTGACCACCACCAGTAGGCAACGGGTGAAGTGTCTTGCCCAAGGACACAACGACCGAGACTGTCCAAGCCAGGGCTCGAACCGGCAATCTTCCGATTGCAAGGCGAGCTCCCAATTCTTGAGCCACGATCGCCCCAGTTCTGCTTGTTGCGTTGACACTTCTCATTTAGAAAAAGAAAGTATATGCACAAGGCTGGATAACCTACAAGACCATCAGCAAGAATGTTGATGCAAATATTCAGAAATGAAATAAACATAAAATGACCATCAGTCACCCTCAGTCTGAGCTCCATGTAAGATCTTGTCTTGTCATGAAGTAAAGCCCTGCCCCCCATACAATGGGGGGCAGGGCTTTTAGTTGCTCTCCTCCTCGACTTTGGAATTCCTTACCCCCTGACCTCAGAAATATTAGTTCATTCCCTCTTTTTTAAGTCCACTCTCAAAACTCATCTGTTTAAAATTGCTTATGTCTAAACCTCTGTAACTTTTATCTGTTATTCTTATTTCTGTGTATATTTCCAGTTTTTGTGTTTTTATTCATTGTGCAGTGTCCTTGGGTGCTTTGAAAGGCGCTATTTTTAAATAAAATGTATTATTATTATTATTATTAAAGCCCAAAACTACATGGGAGGGGCTAACGATCTGAAGGCAGTTAGCACCGTGGTGACCAAGAACACCACTAGTAACACTACGCTGTAATGGATTGAACTCTTGCAGCACCCTTTTAAAGTTTGTTAGTGAACATCTAAATTAAACCAAAATGAGACTCTTTGGCATCAGCTCCACTCACTGTATTTGGAGAAAGACAAATGCTGAGTATGACCCAAAGAACACCATCCCCACAGTCAAGCACGGCGGTGGAAGCATTATGCTTTGAGGCTGTTTTTCTGCTAAGGGTACAGGATGACTTCAGCGCACTGAATCTCTTAGCCAAAATCATTGAGGATGGGTCGTGGATGGGTCTTCCAGCATGACAATGACCCAAAACATGCCACCAAGGCAACAAAGCAATAGCTAAAGAAGAAGCGCAATAAGGTCATGGAGTGGCCTGCCCAGTCTGCAGACCTCAATTTTGTAGAAAATTTGTCGAGGTACTTAAAGTTTCGAGTTTCCAAGCATTGTTTTTGCTTGGGGATCAAATACTTATTTTACTTAATGACATGCAAATCAATTTATAACTTTCATGTAATATGTTTTTTCAGGATTTTTGTTCAGTATTCTGGGGGAAATAATTATTCTATCAAATAATTATTTCCTCCACCATTAGAGTATGAGTGGAGAACTACTGAGCTTCAAAACACTATGCAAACCTTTCTGTTCTGAAACTAAGCATGTCCTTCAAATGTTAAAAGGAAAACAGTCTGCACTTATACAGGGTTTTTTCTTTTTATAACCTTAGCAGCAACACAGAGCATGTTACAGTGTGATTCTCATTCACATGCAAACTCATACAATAATGATCCCGAAGACAAAAAGGGAAAGAAATAAATGAAAGAAATAAAGCTAGAAGAAAAGCGCAACATAAAAGCGTGGGCGCGTTGATGATGATACGTGATGATGAGCTGGATATGACTGGGTCAGATCACGTGTGCCGTGTTAAAGCATAACTGAATAATTCAAAACAACATAAAGTCTGCACAGAACAAGGCTTTTCTTAGTGCTCTGCTACAGATCCCAGCACAGCAACCACACTGTCTGGAATAAAACAGAAGGAACTTAAGTGGACATTTCAGGGTCAGAGCCCAGCTGTACAGGCTGCTGATACTCTCTACTTGAAATTGTGAATGTTCCAATGGGTGAAGCACAACCTTGAGGAACCACGTGTCTATCAACTAGCTTTGATATCCTGTGTTCTCCTGTGGTATGTTTCTAAGCGCGATAAAATACAGAAGAATTCAAGAAAGAAAAAGGCTGATTAAGGGGGCTGTGAGTGGAGAAGTGTGCTGTATTCACAGATGGATAATTCACATTAGGACCATATGAGCCCCCTCCCAGCTTGCCCTCAATGCTCCCCCTCTCTTGCCTTTAGCAACTGTTTTGTATTTCCTCCTGATTTCAGATGTGATTACTTAAAGCCGCTTGGCCAGGCCACATGAGATGGCATTTGCTCTCCTCCACCTCCTTCTCTTGTGCTATTCCTCTGCCTCTTTTGTTGCTGTCTACTCTGTGCAGCGGCATGTTTCTAATTATCCCAGCCGAAGAAGGCTGCCCAGAGAATCAGTGGAATTAGTTTAAAGTAACTGATTCCCTGCAAGCGCAACATGAAGGAATATTTTCGTGGGGGCTATGTGGTATCAGCTCATGTAAATGAAATGTGCATTACAAACATAACAATCTCACAAGGCTTCACATGCAACCAAAATGGGAAAAAGGGGAAATATTTATTGTTATGTGGACTTTTATCTTTATACTTTTTATTCTTTATTTTCTATATTTGCTCCAGTATCTATTTAATATACTGTGCTGTGCAAAAGTCAGGCCACCCCTCATTTCTTTATATTTTGCTGGGAAAATGGGTACTAGGGGCAGAGATGTATTGAAATAGGTTCAAACATACAGGAACACAGCAGACAGAGTAGGTACTGTTCTATTTTTGGGCCTGAAAGTCGGTATTTGGTACGACCAGCTTTAATCTTCACCACAAACTTGAGTCTTTTGGACAAGGTTTAGTGTCATTTCTTTAACTAGCCTTCAGGAATAGTTTTCCAGGTTTCTTAAAGGACATTCCATAGCTCTTAATGGATGTTGGCTGCCTTTTGTTCTGTTCTCTGTCAAGATGATCCCACTGCTTCAGTAATGTAGAGGTCCGGGGGTGTGGGGAGATTAGTCCATGACTGATGGCGTTCCATTGTGTGTGTGTTTTATCCAGGTATGCTTTTGCACCACTGGCAGTGTGTTTGGGATCATTTGGGGATCAGCGGCCAGATGTGTCGCTCAGGTCCTGTGTCAGGTCTGTGCTGGATATTTCCAGTTTCTTAAGAACATGACTTTTATCTCCAATTGGCTCCTTTCCCCAGATTTTAAGGACACACAGCACACCAAGCTGAGATATGCCAAGTTTTGAGTCAATAGGTCTTTGGAAATCACCTTATTGGTGTAGAAATGCTAATTTAGACTTGTGTCAAACTTTGTTATCATTGGGGATTTTGTAGAAACAACGAAAAAATTGGAACAAATGATGTTTTTGGCCACAGGCTGCTAGAAACAAAGACACAATTGAAAATCAGTTGTTTTCCAAGCTCTCTTTTATGTGTAGACTCAACACTAGTTCATCCCTTGAGTTAGATGTCTTTTTATGCTTGAATGATTCATAGGTCGGTGTTAAGTGGCTTAAAAAAGTCCTCTGAAAATGGTCCGGTACATGGACTGGACTGAAAATAAAAAAGCAGCCAATATCCAAAGAACTACTTAAAGACATTCAGAAAGCCTCAAGAAGTTTTGCTCAAGACCATTTTAAGAATTTACGAGACAGTCCGACTTCCTTAGGAAAATCTAAAGAAATGAGAGGTGTCTTTTGCACAGCACTGTAATTATTTTGGATCATTACCACCAATCGAACAAGCTTGTTGTTGCTTGGAAAATGCATCACTTCTTGATACAGTTACTGCTCCAGTGTCAACCTCTGGAAACCGATGACATGACACTTTCATGGATGAGGACCTCTTCATTGTTATATGGATCCCAGGAAAATGTCTTCTAAAAAAGCTGTATCATTAAAGACTTGGTGGACAGCTAGCCTTATCCCAGTGGCGATGTTCCCACACTTTCCCACACTCTCTTCCCCCTTCCTCTGTTATACAAAAGGATATTAGAGTAGCTAAAATGCTGATAAAAGTTCTTTAATCCAAAAAACAAAAATGCCACACCTTTTCCACAGAGTGACCAGAAAATGTGAGTCACTGAAAAAGTCAGTTTTCCTTTATATTTGTTGTGAGTGATTTAATTTCTTATCTTAACTACTGCTTACCACATCTATTGTTATGTTTGAGAACAGTCAGGAGCCAAAACAAAAATCCTGGAACATTTTTTCAGTGGGGTGTACAGCCAAGCTGATGGAGCTGCTCTGGTTGTCCGTAGAACTGACTAAACTTGACTGACGGTAAATTTTAATGTAATTACATTTCTCACATGGGCTGTTTCCTGGTACTGATAGACTGTGCTTGTGCTTGTCTGTGATTTTATTCAAATTTCAGTGACTCCAAAGGACCTTTCTTCCAGTCTGCTGTCAGTGTCAGCCTTGAAATACCTGTCATGCTGTCACACGGCGCCAAACAAGGCTGCTATTGTGTCCAGGTGCTCCTTTGTTTGCTTGACCCTGCTGGGTTGCTCTCGATGACGAAAGACCGCTATACACAATGGGGAAAGAGAGCTAGGCAGCTACCAGTGGCCTTGGGATATACACCACGTTTGTTGTGACTATTCCACACCACTGCTATGTTTAGATTTGGTGGGAAACTTGCTTCAGAGTCCCAGGATTACAATGACCGATTGCTGAATTCACATGCCAAGCTTCAATGTTTAAGCTATATTTGGTATCAGCTTGCAAACTATAACTGATATCCTGTTTTTCTTTCAGTAGGTGTGTAATGTTCACATTGTTGATGCAGAGGCATATGGTGCAGAGGCACTTTTCAGTATTTTATTCAGCTATAGACCTTCTCTAAACACAGCAACACACATGGGTAAAAATGTCAGGAGAGCCCCTGCACACTTAACACTGAATCCAGTGGAAACTGGATTGGGGTCTAGTGCACCCTGAAAAGAATAATCTTTATATTTTCTTCACGTATTATGTCACTAATAGTATTCACCTCTGGGTGCACCAAGATGGACTTAAATCCAGACTTTCAGATCTCTCTTTGTTGTTTAGAAACAATGGAGTCCCATCTATGAAAGCACATAGGTCCAATACTTTTCCACTGAAGTAGACTGACTAGCTGGAAAGACAGGGTCACAAATGAAAACATGTGTTCAGGTTATAAGGGTTCTTAAGCTGGCATGAATTCAGAATGGGGAACAAAGCAGGTTTGCCTGAGTGCTTATTACACTCTAATGGAGGAAGCATACGATCCCTTCTGTTGGAGTGCAGGTGGTTCCCCTCTTGCTAACTCAAGCAGAATGGACCAGCTCCATCAAACAGACAACAAAGCTTTGTTCCACAGTGCTGGAAACTGATCCAGAAAGGCTACATCTGTTCTATGCAAAATAAAAAGAAACAAAGTTGATCATTTTTCTGTCTCAAGCTGATAAATATGTACATTTCACAATAAAGTGTAAAATCATTATATATATATATATATAGGCAGATGCAGACAAGCATCAATGGACCAACATGACTCCACTCAGCTGACCTGCCTGGAGCAGTGTGTGGCACTCAAACCATCCTCAGTCTGAAGATCAACACACAGAGCCAGGCTTTGTGCCTGAACCCAGTGCTGATTACAGAGAAAAAAAAAAGAGATTGTTGTCATGGGTTCACTGTCTGGGGCAAAGTATGCCATTGATGATGATTATTAGGCTAAGAATGTCCTGTTGTCTCTCATCAAGAGTTTTCAGACACGTTTCAGGGGGGAAAAAAGAAAGATGTTAGCTATATAATTTGTGGAATTACTCAAATTATATAACACTATGTCAACTGGAAAATGCTGGTGACACTTAAAGCATTTACTTTGCTTGCCCTTATTAATTCCGGCGGTGATGGAAGGCCACTGAGCTGCAGACAAATCTTTGATTGGTCACCAGAAATAATTAAACACTTTCCCTGAGTACTGTGTTGAACTTTTGTTATTAAAGACCCAGTCGTAATAAATTTAAGCTAGCACAATGCTAACCCTAAAGCATAAAGCACCTGTAACAAATTTTGGCGTCCAGCATCAAAGACAAACCAACTACTGGACAAAGTTATCCATAATGTTGTTGATGCAAACAGCTTCTTATTGGTCAGATTTCAAAGTTCTGTTTAGCATTCACTCGGGCCATTTTCACACATTAAATCTGGACTCTGTTAGGACACTGAGTTAGGACAGGTTGCTGTCCAAAATCGTGTTTTCTCATCGGTAGCATACAACAGTCTGCTTAAGGCTTCATCTCACTACTGGAAGGGCTGATGCCTAATTATCCTTATACCTATTATGCCTTCAATACGAAGCACGCTCGTTATTAAGGTGGTATGGGCTCTAAGGCCTGATTTAGACTTCTGCAAGGAGTCTTTGCAGAGCCTACAATGTAACCTACATAACTGGCCGCTGTCGTTCCCTGCAGTTATGCTCATGCTGGTGCATTACGTGTTAATTGCCTTGTGCATGCGTCTCAGTGTTTTATATGTGGTGTGAGCCGACAGTAATATAACATGCAGTAACTTTTTTCCCTCCTGGGTCTCTGCCCTTTGTTGTGGTCAGGATTTTTTTGTGTGGCAAACATATTTAACCCTCTAGTTTTTCCACTTCTTTGTACGATACCTCACACCCATTCTGATCATTTCAGCAATCTACCTCAAGAAATTTGATGCCATATGTTAGTCCTTATATCAATGCTATGATTATTTTCCCTTATATTAAGTTGATTATTGACACTCTCTCAAAAAACTGAGATAAGAAAATAGCCGAAAAGGACCAACAGTGCTAAACAGGCCAATCACAATTGTGCATGCGTTGCACTGACCAGATATGTAGTTTCTAGGGAGGTGGATATCCAGTGACACTGTAAGTTAGATCGAAGGGTTACAGAGGGGTCTGCAGTTATGAGGTAGCTAAGGCGTAGACTTCCTGCTAGGACACAAAATCCCAGTATGCAGAGTGGACTGGAGGCAGGACACTTGACAGTTTAATATCTGAATGAATGGAGAACAAGATTTCCATTCTCACATTCAGCTCTGTTAGGCATGTCTCTAAAAGTTCAAGGGTGCATTGCATGTGTGAAACTGTGAGTGCAAAATATTAACTCTGTTCTGCACTTTAAGTGGCTACTTGATGACTTTGTCTTTGCATACAGTTAGTTTAGCAGAGATTTGCCTCTTAAAATGTGTCTGCGGATATTAAAGAGCAGAGAGAGTATTTTTGTAAGGGTGTCAGTATGAGTGACAACTTCACAGTGCATGTAGTCACTCTGAGCAGTTGTTAGTGTAATAACATCTGTAGGGACAGCTTTAGGTTCATGTACTGCAGTTTGCAATTACAGTTCCGCTTTAGCTCTACTTATTTAGGCCTTCAACAATAGTCAAAATGTTCTTCTGCTGCTGACGTTGAATGACAGTTCGGCAGAAGTCCAGGAGATGTTGGAGTTAAACTAGCTGTCCCCCTGAGATAGGGGCTGTGTGCTGCTGGGGTGAGAGCCAGAGGACCTGGGAGTGCCTGGCTGTAACTATGCTAAATTTCTGTATGTCAAAGCTGTATAAGGTTTCACAGGGAGAGGCAGGGAACTAGTCTGGGAGAACATTCAACGGCAGGGAAGTCTACATTCAGGAAGTGAACAATAATTCAAAACAGAGCTCCAACAAAAGAGGGCCTTCAGATATGTTGACTTTAAACCATGTCATCTATCCATGCATTCAGTCATAAAAGAAAACAAAACAGGCACGCAGGAGCTTTCAGATGGAAACAGTACATTCTAAAGTATTTTGGGTGGGTGGAAAAAAAGGAATATTCTTTACATATGCCTGGAAAATGACAGATATATTATGCTAAGGAATCTCTGGGCATTTCAGCACTTCTTGTTGCTACTGGAAGTCACTGTGACTGACATGTTTCATCAGTGATGCTGTATTCCATGAAGAATGAAACTACAAATGCTGCAAAGATTGTTTTCGAGCTACGAGAGGTGAGATTTAGTAACCGGATTTAGAAAGCTACGCTGTTTACCTGTTCCCTAAACAGAGCTGTATCTAATTAAGACCCTCTCCCTCTCTCTCATTGGAATTAATTAGAAGTTAGAAAAAGAGCATTAAAGTGAGCGGGATATTGAACTTCATCATCTTTTTCTACTTTTCTGACGACATATAACCTACTTAAACATCACCACAAAGGGGCTTCAAAGCCATTTGAGTCCACTTTGACACAGCCATGCATGAACACACACACACACACACACACACACACACAACCATCTTGTTACGCTTTTTTTGTGTGGCTGTGCAAACAAAGTGATCCATTTCAGTGAGCAGCCAGCAAAGCGTGAGCAGCTCTGTGGGTTGGGAGGACTCAGTTGTTCTCTGTGTTGAGTGGGATCGTCTTGGTCACACTGCGCTGTGCTGCGTTTACTGTCCTCAGCAGGAATCTGCCTCACCCAGAAGCGGATTGGGCTTCAGAACTGCTGGTCTTCAACGACTTTTTCCCATAATTCAAAGTGGCACTGCTGCTGCACCAACTCAGGGATGCACAGTGTGTGCGTGGGTGTCCGTGCATTAGCGTGCTTGTACATTCACGTGAACTGGTAGAATGGTGCGTAATTCAACATGTAGGTTTTGTGTCTGTGTGTGCTTCAGTGTTAATAAACACAGACAGGATGTGTGCGTGTCTGCGTTAGCGCAGTTTGCTGAAATGTGAGTTGCTTAGGTCAAGGTTTATCACCATGACAACGTGAGAGACTATGTTATCACTGCAGGAAGGTTGTCATGATTGTGTCATTTCTTGGAGGACTCTCAATTATTAGTACACATGTTGGCATCAGAGTTTTGCACAAATTAAAAGTTTTGATCATAGTTACATCCTTATATGTTTGGATATAGGCAGAATAATGCATGTTCAGAGTTTGACACCAGAAGGCTTGTTTTCATGTTTAAGACTTGCACATTCAAGCCTTATTGGACTTGGAACCCAATCGTGGTCCTTCAGGCAACAGGACAGATGTTCAGTACTGTCTCCAGATGAACTTTTGAAATTAAAAATATTTCCATATTCATAGGTTTTTGACATTT
Source organism: Oreochromis niloticus (assembly GCF_001858045.2). NCBI lineage: Eukaryota > Metazoa > Chordata > Actinopteri > Cichliformes > Cichlidae > Oreochromis > Oreochromis niloticus. The sequence continues at coordinate 29,264,344 of NC_031970.2, forward strand.
TGGTTGGATAATAATTTCTGCCCAAACACATTTATTTTATGGCCAAACTGCCAGAGCACATAGTATTTCTGAACATGTTTAGAGGGCATCCTTATTTGACTGGCGTCAAATTTTAGTCAAGCATGACTTTTATATGGAGGTGACGCAGAATGGTGCATGGTGCATACCAGGGCAAGTGAAAATGAACTGTTAAAAACAAGTAACTGACACACTAAAGACACTATCGCCTCTGATGCACTTTACAGGCATCTCCCGGAGAAGGAAAGTAGTATGAACATAACAAGGCCAGCAAAAGCCAATGTTGTTTGACCCCATGGGAAGGTTTTCAGCAGCTGAAGTAAATTTGTAGCTGTGCTGAAAATATTTTGGCATGACCTGAGGTCATTCACATGTCTGGCCTCTCGTATATAGGAGGAAAGAAAGTGCTTTATTCAACAAGATCACAGAATACATAGCTGGAATACCATTATTATGTCATAAAACCTTTGTACAAGGCATGGAGGCTCTGTCCTCTATAGCTCACATTTTGGAGTCTTGGAGCAAAGTTTTGGCCTTTTAGTAGAAGAAAAGTCTATTTAGTTTTTCCACATTTTCATATCCAACTGTCTGTGTCACTGGGGCTGTGGCTGGCGATGACACAGTTTATCTAATAAGCTTTTTGGGAGCATCTTTCATTCTGCTGTTTAGATTTCTGTACATGAGTACTCACATCTCAATACTACATTTTACTTGATTTACTTGTTCTCCTCTTTTTGCCTTATTCTCCCACTGCCACCATCAAAGTAGAAGCTCAACAAATGGGCAAACAAGTCCTTTATCTCAGGCACTCCACCTTTAAGTGAACAAAAGGGTGGAGGCAGCCGAATGCAAACAACAGACATGTAATGGGTGTGTATGAAAGGCTACCATGTGTGAACACCAAAAGACACCCCATGGTCTGCATATTGCTCATGTTGTGGGGACCTAAATATTTTTATATTCCAGGGACTTGTCTTCCTCAAGGGGATAAAAAGAAAGTCAACATGACAACCCATTAAGTCTCAGTCAGGTAAACTATAGCTGAATACAAGTCATTTCCATTTGAAGACAAAATATTTAGCAGCGTGTCTTTTTATTGGGACATTACACATGTACACATGGGAAGCCAGAGGTGGCGAGAGCAGCAGTGAAGCCCCACAGCACAGAGCAGATACCAATAGCAACTGATAGGACTCAGATTAAGCCAGAAACTGCATGAAAGGAAGAGCAGAGGTGGGTTTCAAAGCAGCTTGCAGATGTGCAGAAACTCAAATCGAAGTAGCTTTACTACCACATGACATATGCCTGCTTGATATGTAGTAATCAGCTAGGTATCAGCTGAACCAATAGCTAATGATGGCTACCACTGAGGTCAGCTGATCTGACCAGATCAGACCAGTTCATGGCCTGCCTGAACTAATGTTGTGCTAAATTTTAGGGTTCGTTGTCTTCAGGTGAGTGGAATCGTAGATTTAGATCAGGGACAGTGTAGTGTGTGTGCGCGCGCGTGTGTGTGTGGTATCAGGTATTAAGATTATTCATTTTACACCCCTAAGTAGGGATGGGTACCGGTAATGGCACCGGTTCTGACATAAACGGTAGTAACCAGACCGAAAAGCAGCGCACATTTGAGTGCTTTTTTTCGGTGCTTTTTTTTTTACTGAGATGTCATACACTTTGGATTCATTTTACCTTTGCAAGCGTAGTAGGCGGGCCCAGGTACGTACGTTCTTTTAGAGCAGAGCTACAGATTAAAAATGCCCAAGGCGAAGCGGTCAAAGTCTGGCTGTACTTCACAGCAAAAGATGCAAACTCAGCAGCCTGCAACAAGTGCTTTAAGCTGATACTGTGATACTGTCAAAGGAGGTAACACCTCGAATCTGATGAAACACCTGGCGACGCATAGCGTTTTTTTTAAAAGCCGAGAAATGCACCGTATTTGATAGCTTGCTGCGAGACCTCACGCCGTGCACATCTACTGCAGGTGTGGTGCCTGTTATCGGACCTGGAGTTAGCAACATCCCCCGAGAACCCGAAGAGGAGAGTCCTGGCCCGTAGCCCTGTCAGCGTAGCAGAAATGATGACGGATGATGATGGCAGCAGCAGCCGTTCTCCTCTGCGTGAATAGCTTCATGTTGTTCGTGTGTAATTTACGCTGAGTACGCTAACCACATTATTACATTAATGCATGTAAGGTGAACTAGCAAACACCGTCGTAGTTACATGCGGCTGTCTTCTTGTTTGATGGCAGATACTCCCTTCACCCTGGCCAAAAAGGCTAAAATGACCAAAGAAAAAGGGGAAAACAGCTAAACATGAGAGGTTTTTGGACAAAGTTTGTGTTTTTTCCATTGTTTAAGCACTGCTTCCAGCCAAGAGTGAGACCATATATGCCCTATAGCTGCAGAAAAGGCTAACATTGTTATCTTTTTACAAAAAAAACAGCTGAACATGAGAGGTTTTTGGACAAAGTGTGTGTTCTTCATTCTTTAAGCACCGGCACCGTTTCAAAAGTACCGATTTGGTACTGGTATCGGGTAAAACCTAAACGATACCCATCCCTACCCCTAAGTGAGTGCATGTGTTTTTATGCATGTGGATTTTATGAAAAAGTCTACCATTAACCAAAAAGGGTTTTGCACCCAGATGTGACCAGACAGATTGAACAAGTAAACAGACTGCTGTGTGTTGTGTGCATTCATTTTGTGAGCGGTAGACAGTAGTTATGTAAGGCAGTAAACTGGGAGGCGCGAATGCAATTGATATTCCCAGGAATGAATGAAAACCCAGAGTAAATGAGATCCCAGTGGACTGAGTTTGCTGTGAAACTGGTCATCAATGTAGATGCTCAAAGAACAGACCAATTCCTCTGAGGCCTGAAAAACTGTTTTCATTACAGGGGTCATTCAGAGTGTTATCTATACATTATCAGATAAAAATGTTAGGCTCTGCTGAGCCCTTTATGTGGATGCTGCTGCAGTGTGTTCATTTATAATTCAGCAGCCAGCTGTACTAGCTGTTTATAAGTTCAAGATTATCCTGGTTTTAAGGTAAGTATTGGCTGGAGACTTCCCATTATTATGTTGCACCACAGCACGATGGTGCAGTGTTGTAGCACTGCTGCTTCACAGTATGAAGGTCCTGAGTTTGACTCTGACACCATCAGGCTGGAGCCTTTCTGTGTGGCGTTCGTTCTGTATTTACGTGGGTTCTTTCTGGGTATTCTGGCTTCCTCTCACAAAGGTAGTGGGGTTAGATTAAACTGGTGATTCTGAATTAGCTATAGGTGTGAATGTGACTGTGTATGGTTGTCTGTTTCTCTGCGTTAGCCCTGCATCAGATTTGTGATCTGTACAGGGTGTATCCTGCCTCTTGCCCTATGGTAGCTGGGACAGGCTCCAGCCCCCCTAGAGCCTGTTCCAGCAGAAGCGAATGGATGGATGTTTGGATGGATGGATGGATGGATGGATGGATGGATGGATGGATGTTTGGATGGATGGATGTTTGGATGGATGGATGGATGGATGGACATTGCACCACACAGACCAGAAAAACTCTCAGGGATGAAGTTTATGTCAGTTTGCTAATATCCCTTTGGAATGAAGAGTAATTTGTTATGTAGTGCTACATCTCAAACATTTGTTGCTATTCTACCTGGGCTTTAGATATGAAAAAATAACACAAAAATAGTCATGAAAAAAACATGACTCTTTCAATTAGAAAGTTTTATGCATCAAGATATAATAATTGAAAAACAAATCTGGTCTAGCAGGTAAAATTATTTAAATACGAGCTCAAGTGAACACCAACACGTGACTTATTACACCATGTCATGATTTATTTAACAGAAAACTGAGCCAAAATGTAAAAGCAGTGTTTAAAAAACTAAGTGCACCTCCTGCTAATTAAATGCATTTTCAATAATTAATAATCAGCAAGTGTGTTGTCTCTGTAAAAACACAGATTTGGGCTGTTTGCTGGTCTGGAGCATTCATCTGTATCTCAACACAAAAGAGGAACGACATGAGCAAAAACAACTATTGCTGTGGTTTATAAGGCCATTACCAAACAATTTGAACTCTATATTTATACAGTGACAAAGATTATTCACAAAACATTCAAGACAGCAGCTAGTCTTCCATGGAGTGGGCATCCTAGCAAATTTACCCCAAGGTCAACGCAATGCTCAGAGAGACTGCAAAAAAATCCAAGAGTGATATCTCAGACTCTACAGGCCTCGGTTACCATGTTAAATATACCATTACAAGTCAAAAAAGACTGAACAAGTTTGGCATGTTTAGAAGGGTTGCCAGGAAAGAGCCTCTCCACTCTAAAAACAACACGGCAGCATGACATAGCTTTGCAAAGTTGCATCTGAAAAAACCCATAAGCGTCTGGAACAAGGAGGAGATGTTTGGCAGTAATGCACAGAGCCATGTTTGATGAAAACCAAACGCAGCATGTCAGCACAAACACCTCATACCAACTGTCAAGCACGATGGTGGAGGGGTGATGAGTTGAGTTGTTTTGCAGCCACGGGACCTGGGCACCTTGCAGTCATTAAGTGGACCATGAAGTCTTCTGCATACCAAAGTATTCTGGTGTCAAATGTGAGAACATCTGTCTAACAGCTAGAGTTTGGCTTTAACACAGCAGCAAATCAACAAGCTGGAACCTGATGGAAATGCTGTGGACCTGGAGAGAGCTGCCCCCAAACTTTACTGAACTGAAGCAACGCTTTAAAAAAGATCGGTCTAAAAGTTACCAAATCATGGTGTGTACTTTTTTTTTATGTCATGCGGTCCTGTTAATCAGAAGTTGTATTTAAATCATTTTAGAACTGGGTAAGATATTTTTTTAATCTGCTGATATGTAAAACCTCAGAATTGACATAACAGATTAAAATTAGCTTCTTTTACCATTAATACATGTACTTATAGGAGAAAAATAACAAGCTTACCAAAAGAGAGCGAGATAAGGACAACATTCACAGAAAAGAGATGGCGAAACAAGAAGAGAAGCTGAACCTTTTAGAAGGCAAAAATCCAGATGTAAAACATGTGGAAAGAGGTGGGGGATGACAGGTGATAATGTACAGTGAAACCTCTGTAAAAAGTAAGAACACGGACAATGACATATAATAAAAAAGAGAAAGATGAAAAGGTTAAATGATAATTATGAATGGCCATGCAGTCTAGATGGCCAAGAACCAGGATCGCAGACAAACACAAACTATAGCGTAATTACAAGGCCTAATGAATTCATTGAGACTGAAACTTGAGGAATAAAGAGCTAAGAGGCTTGAGAGAGAGCTTTTAAAGCACAAGATTACAAAAGTAATCATCTGGATGGAATAAATGCGCACATTAAAAGGACAAACAAGAGGAGGGTCTTTTAATGTGTTCATAGAGTTGATTTTAACACCAATAATCTGGGCTGTCAAATTCTGATAAACATCTCTGTTTGGGGGTCTCTTTTATTTACTGTTGGTGTTCTGTGTCACACACATTATAGTTGAGAATAATGAGTGTATTATAGGATTCTGTCATCAGGTGCAGCTAAAGTTGCACACCACTGACATGCTTGAAATTGCTCATGAAGGTAATCTGATGCTACAGGAGAGATAGTCAGGGCAGAATGCGATTATCCCATGTGATATCTTAAAGTCAACAGTGTTATCGTTGTAGCGAGGGGCTCATGCACAACGCGGGGAAAAAATATCAAGGAGAACCTGATCTGATTTAATGATAGGATGTGTACAGTGCACACGTTACTGAAGTGTTTATCGGCTTTCCTCAGATGGAATGGTTCAATCCAGTTCAATAAATCACTGCAATAGTAGTTGAGATCATTTAAGGAAAACTTAAGGGTTGATTTGGATTCGTGAATAGCTTGTTTAACTCAATCCTTGTGGCTATGTCTGTGCAAGAATGACATAGAAACCATTCTATCTATTGTTATTCTTTCATGTGCTATAAGTTCAGTGTTTCTTCCTCATATTAGCTCTCTGGTTGGGGTCCACTCCACTCCAAAGGCCATTATGTGGCCTTGAGTAAAAGACAAGTTATCCCAAACCCTGTCAACACCCTCTCAAGTGGAAATAAATTAGTGAATCTTTCTTGGACAACAGAGGACCACATTCCCCTCTTTGTCCACAGCCTTGTGATAGGATTACAATGTGAACCAGTCAAGGGAGGATCACTGCATATATTTACTATGGAAGCTGTTTAATAAGATTAGCTTTATTGTATCCCATCAGTCTGAGACCTAAAGCTTTACTGGCTCATTCTTTGCACAATCTGGTTATGCACTGATGCAGCCTTAACAAGCCGATGCTCTTGAAATCAAAGGAGGGAACCACATGGAGAAAGAGCATGAGAAAGGTTTGACCAGCAAGCATTGTGCCTTAAAATATTCAGATTAGTTCTTGGAGCATGCAAAAATGGACACCCAGTGATGTGGTGCAGCTATCTGTGAGGAATTCCTCCACATGAGAGACGATAACAGTTACGTAAACTCTTCTTTAGATCAGGTTTGGGAGTATTTTTACCCACATGATGGAAATGCAATGTCAGTCTTCTGAATGATCCAACACTTTGCAGTTTAATGAGTCTGAGGCAATCATTTTGATTTTGTACAGATTCATCAGCTTTTCTGTTTGATATTTGTCCAACACAAGTGTATGCCTGCCACATGGTATTCCCATTGGTCCCAAATTTAGGCCGATTCTTTTTTACTAATTTGTCATAATTTGTAGAGTTAGAACTCAAAAGCTGGACAAAAGCAGATTAACTAAGGTCTATGGTAAGCTTCAAACATTAACAGTCCAAAAGACAAAGACAGAATAAAATCTAACATAGACACAGAAGAAGACAACTAGGAAGGATGACGGATAATCCAACATGGAGAAAGAGTGAGGGACTATTTATACACTGAGTGTTGATTGGGAACGACAAACAGGAAGGGAACCAGACAAGGTTGAAGTTAATCAGGACTATCATAAAGAAGGAAGTAAAACTGACACAGGGAATGAAGGAAAAGCAACCAAAGTAAAACAGGAAATATCCTAAAGACAAATAGTAAACGGAAACAAAAAAAAAAAAATACTAGACATTACACGGGATACAGAAGGAGGATAACATCAACACAGGAAGACGAAACGGGAAGAAACAGACAGAGAAACACTGAGTACTTATACTTGGTTGTTACACACACACGTAGTAACCAAGTATAAATGGAAACTGAAGCTACATAAAGACCAAGAAATCACAGCCACTACTAGAACAGTAAATCAAGCAAATACAACTCCATGAAAAATGAACATGGAAATTTGACAGTAACTAGAACTTTAATAACCCTGTTAGGCCCTCATTGTAGCAATAAATTCCAAAACACAGGATTGCAAAACAGAAACTTCTCCCTAGGTGAACTAAGTACCAAAGATGGAAATCAGATCCTCATCAACATCACAAGACACTAAACTCACATTCACAATAATAAAGAAGTCAAAACACTCCAAAACTGTGACTACTGTGGAAGTCAAATACCTAGAACTAATCGCCAAGATTACGAGGGTGACACTGAAATCCAAACCAGAAACAAAACCTCAACTTATCAATAACCAAAAACTAGAACAACACTGATAATGAACAGAAAACTCTCAAAAAGAACCACAAAGACTCCAAAGCAGCTCAAAACCCACAGATGAAAAACCAGGGATCAGCGAGCAGGGACATAATTATCGTAATTATAGTAGACATCTGTATCTGCTTAACCTGTATCTTTGTCTTTGAGCGCACATTTCCATTTCAGAATTTAACTGAAAGCATTATAGCATCTAACTTCAACTTTATACTTATTTATACAACTTATTTTACAATGTACTCACTGTTATCTACAACAAAAGTGTCTCTATTTAAAATGTACTATGTACCGTGCTCTATAGAATGTAAGTTTCACAATGTAATACTGTCAGCTGTCATAACACTGTTGCTTTAGTATTCTGAATATAATCTCTATAAACAACTTATTACCTTAAAATCCATAAAAGAAGAAGGTGATGCTGGCCCACAACCTTTACAATGTTCTCAACCACACAGAGTGAGACTCAAGTCTGAACTACATTGAAAAAAACCCTATAATTCTGCATGATTCTACAATTGCATGCTGTTTACCGTTGTCCTCACATGCATCCGCATTCAGCATATTCACAAAGAGCGGTACACTACTGCACATTTTTTATTTTATTTATTCATTTTACAGCAATTTATTCCATAGTAGCATGCTGTTAGACTTGTTTTAGCAGTTTAGTATGTGGCTGCCATGAGATTTACCAGATCATGCCTGACTTTCTTAATATGAAAAGAACAGAACTATAAAGTACACCATAAGTATTTAAGATACTTTAAATTAAGCATGAATCCTTGGAGGAGAGTGGATCAGAGATCAAAGAGATTAATCTCTTCATACGCTAAACTGTCTCACTGTACTTACGTCTTCATTCGTGTGACTGTAACCCAAGTCAGTCCCTTCAACTCGTACTGTAAAAATCTGTGAAATTTATTAGTGGAGAAGAAACACTTTTTAGGCAAAATGCCTGCGTGACTGAACCACGAAGCTGTTCTGGCTTTCAGACTTTATTTCAGCATGTGAACACTCCAACTGACTCTGGAGCAGGACGGTGACAGCTCTGTCATGCCATTAAAAGATCAGCTCTTTACATATCCATTCATCTCTCCCTCGTCTCTCCTTTTACTGTGCCTCTTGCAGGTATAAAATAATCCTCATATCCAGCCTATTAGTCACAGAGGATTAGACCCATGGTAGAGACAAGCTGAGATGAGAGGTGAACGGAGCAAGAGAGGCAGATTAAATGCCTGTGGTATTATGATGTAATGCTCAGGCCCCACGGGAAAGTGTCCATGGAACTTTTGTGTGTGGATAAAGGCATACATTTTGATGAACAGCAGTATTTTACTAAAGTAAAACACAGTGATGAAAAGATGAATTTGCCCCATAGCATCAACTGTGTAGGATCACAGTTTGCATGAATGCACTTTCAGGACTCTGTGCGTGTGGTTGAGAGCACATGTGTTTGTAAACAAATCCTCCCCAGTTTTCTGCAGAGTCCCTGATCAATTGCAGATTAGACCCAACTTTATTATCAGCGTGGATAGAGATCTCTCCACCTCCAACCCTTTCAGGAGCTCATTTGAAAGTCAAGACTCATTTATCAGCTTTTGATCTAATTAAACAACCTGGAGCTTAGATGAAAGCAGGGACAAGCCATTATCTGACTCCATTAGCCACAGGCACGGCATGAAAAATCACTCCCCCATCCTTCACAACTTTAAGCCAACTTTCTTACTCTTTCTGCTCCTGCAGCAGCTTTTTAAGAAATTTGATCTTGTTTTTATCTCACCTTTATTGCCTTTTCTGCTTATAACTCTTTCCCTCCGTTTACCTCTCATCTCTCCCTTCGTAGCTTTCTCCTGAGAAACTTTTCCATCCTTGCTGACTTATTGCATTTAGACCTTTTAATTCTTGTCCCACAGGTCAGCCTTTGGATTATGACTTTATTGTCTGTCCTTACATCAACCTTCGATTCAGGCAGATGGCTGTAAATCTTCAGTTATGATTTGTTTTCCTAACATCGGTGTGTGTGTGTGTTCAGGACAGGAGTCACCTCCTCTCCATAACTAGAAAAATAGGTCTTCATTCATCCCTCTGCTCAAGGGACTTGAATAACTGACATGAAAATTTATGACTATTGATTGAAGCAGATCAAGAAAAGACCAGACTGAGCCGGAAACCGGATCAAGGATTGTTTTCCCCCAAAACTTAGTTTTGCATGGGCACTGCGTTTGAGAGCATGTTGTGATCCAAAAGAGCTTTCTGTTTGCCAGGTAATGCATGATGCATAGGTGTCAAGTGGATCAACAGCCTGAGGAACAACACGTGTTAACATAGCCTGCAGTCAAATGCCCTTTCACCCTGCACGGATTCAGCATCGCAACAGAATGACGTGGGCCCTCCCTGCTGGTGCTTTTATGCATTGCACTTTACAAACACCGTGAGGGACGTTCAAAAGTGAACAGGTAAAGCAAAAATATTGGAAAAAATGAATGTTTAAAGTTGCTTTTTTACAAACATCTTATGTACAAGCCCTGAGATCGAAAGGGGAACTCTTTACTTATGAGAAATAACGTTACTGCACTGCTGATTTTAACACTGAAAACGTAAAAGAAAAGCAGAATGTTTGTCATTTAGTTTAAACAAACACCCCATCCCCCACCTCCCCAAGAGACATTATTAATATTACTTTGTACAGTTATACTGTCAGGAGCCATTTCTAATGTATCTAATGCCTCTCGTGTTGATTGCCTTCCCTCAACTACAGCAAAGTGCCGAGCATACTCAGTAATCACTGAAGACATCATGGAAGTCATTTTCAGTAGGCCTGCAGGCGTCTGGGAACATTACCACTGGGAAAATTACATGGCAGCAGTTTCCTAAGATGGGACATGATGGGGGGACCAATTAGGATGGAAAGACATATGGCAGTCCCTCAGTCAGAAAAAAAAAAAAAAACTAGGGAAATTTACTGTTAGAGTGTAATTAGCCATGTTTACTGTCCAAGCCATTAACACTAATTTGTGATGCTTGCAAACAAGCTGTTTAAGGTAATGGGGCCTCGCCTTGTTCAGTAGAGTTAATAATACTATTGCCATGCAATTACATGCACAGTTCAACAAAGTGAATCATGGCCTGGAGACGTGATTTCAAATTGCTGGACTCAATAATAGAGCTGAAATGGGTCTGTAATGGTAAGTTACACAGTCAATCCATCATCTGTCAGTTTGGCAGGCAGGTAAGTCACAGTGGTGGAAGAAGTCCATTACATGACAAGTCCTCCATTTAAAATCCCACTTATGCAACAGTAGGGTAAGAAAGGAAAGGACTAAAATAGGTAGACTTTTTTACAATGTGACTGATAGAGTACTGATCTATATTATGTATCTACCTGTTGTATATTTAAACACAACTCAGGGATATTGCTTATCAAAAGGTCACAGGACAAATTTGAAAAGGTTACTACATCATCTAGTTATTACCGAAGAGCAACATTTTCACTCGCTGATTTGAGATGGGGAGGCATAGCAGAGCTGTGTTTTTCATCACTGCTGTTATAGCGTGAAGGATTGTGGTTCAAACCTTTATGGTTCGGTTTGGTTCTTATGTGGTTGGTGTTAGACCTGTGGCTAAACTGGCAATCAGGATGGAACCCCCACTCTCACCACCATCAGGATAGAACAATCCAGGATCCAGGGGTGGGATTTAATAAGTGGGATTTAATAAGTTTTTAATAATTTAATAAGTTTTAATAAGTTTTAAGATTTAATAAGTTTTCTTCATCCCACTCCTTTTCAGGTAATTTTTGTTTGTTTTTTTTTGTTTTGTGCACTTTATGTTCAACATATGTATTTTGTTGTGCCTGAAATGAACAAATAAATGAATGAATGAAAAAAATGAAGGTTTTCAGGTCTTCTGAAGCCCTCCCGAAGCTGCTCACTCCACCATGCTCTTTGCGCTCTATGATGAGGGTCTCTAATGTGTGACATTGATGTTGGGTTTAGCCATGTAAACTCTGTGGTCAGTGAATGTAGGTGCCCATACACATGCTGGTGTAAAGCTGTAATCTTATTAAATGGTTTCACAGATGTTTATAGTACATCTGGTGCTGCTGTAAGCAGTAAGAATGTGTCATTTTTCCTTTTGCATCATTGACACTAGAATGACAATTATTATACTACTTCTGTGCCTATGGGATGGTAGTGATTCTTTGAATGTTTTGATTGATAACCATTGATATTTAGCTGATCTCAGCAAATTAAAATTGGATTGAGAAACAAAAGTCTTTCAAAAAAGTTTGGAAAATATGGATGCCTGGAGCAGAGTTTACAATTCCATTTATCCATCATCTATTGATCTGTTTCTTTCAAACCAGGAAGAAAAATGAAACTAGGAAGAACTCTGGATTACAACACTTGAGGTTACAGCTTATAATTTGACAAATAAATAGCAAAAAGTTATGCAGACATGCACAATTTTGTATCTCAGTAAAGTGGGTGTTTAATCCTTACCAGGAGAGAGACGTGGAGCAGTTTATCGATGAATAAGGCCTGTTCTGTTCAGGATTTACACCAGTGATGATGAAGAAATTTAAAAGAAGTCAACCACAGTATATGGAAGCTCACCTCTTTCATGAGGAGGTTAGCCATCACAGAAAAGAGGCTATCGTGATGGATTCATATCAAATGTGATATTAGAAGAGGTTTATAAACGTGGATCACTTCTTACATTGCCATGGTAACTTATGCTGCAAGCCAAACCTGCTACGGAGCAGCTTAGAGATCAGCAGGTATGAAATCACCGGCACTACTGACCAATCAATTCTGCAGAAAAATAGCATTACCATTCCTAGAAGATCCTGCAGACCTCTGGCTCTGACTACTGTGGCGGTCATAGGCTGCTTGTTGAGTTCAGAAACATATGAGAGAAGCTTGTTCTTACTAAAAAAAAAGATTCAACGCTACTAGGTTATTAGGTATTTGCATATGACAACCGCAGAAAAGTGAGAAAGACACAATTTGAGGCACTGGGACTTGCATTTTTATGTTATGAATAATAGGTATCCTAGAGTCACTAATTCATCCAAAGAACAAAGACAATCCCTCACGGTGTGTTATCGGCCCCTTCCCTGTGCCATCCATTATAAATCATAATTGATGTTTAAAAAAATCCAGTTCTACAGATGAAGGCTGCACTGTCTCAATTATATTGATGGAGGCAATTATTGCAGTGATGCATGGTGAAATTAGCATGTTAATTGGTTATTATCACACAATCCAGTGCACTGGTCCCAAAAGACTTCTCCTATCATGAGTTTGATGGAAGTGTTCCCTTGTGTTGAAGAGGGAAAAAGGCACAATACATAATGCTCAACAGCTGATAAATTGAAATAATATGAATTATACATGCAGGCATAATGGAGCTACATGATATTTTGACTTCAAAAGAGTGTCTCAATCAAATTAGACACATTTTACTGTAATATGTCTGTGCCCTTGAGTAATATTATGCAATTATTTACCAAAACGCGAGCTGTAATGCATATTTTAAAGTGTAAAATGATTGCTAACTGCAGATGGCCACACTGAGTAATCAAATATTATTCAGGTTACAGCCAGAGCACAGTCTCAGTGAACCATTTGACCACTAGGTGGCACTCTGATACTGTAGTAAAGCACCCCAAGCTGTCCAGATGTTATTCAAAACTAAAGGTTAGCTTCTCCCTTAGCGCTCACTCTGCTATTTAAAGGTCATCATTTGCAGGCAGAGGACAATCTGATGTAACATTTGTGTTGCTGAATCATAATCACTGTCTGCAGCCGGGTGAGGAGTTGATCACTATCACAGTTTAGATGACACTCTAATTTCTAGACCCTCGCAAAGTTTCTCAATGTAACCTCAAGGTGAATGTGGTGAGAAGAGAAGGCCACATGACATTAAAGTGTCATCTCTCCTGTTGTTTCCAGATAATAGGGCCTCTTTATGAGTTTTTCAACAGCATGAAAATGATTCTCATGTGACTAAATTGGAGCCAGAGTGTAAGCTCATGAAGGGATGAATCAAATGTCAGTCTGACAGGGGCCACATGAGAGCAGATCCATATTTCTATCAGGCCCCGCAGTCAGAACAGATTGACAAGCATGTTTGTGCATATTTTATTGTAATCCAACTTCTCTATCTTCATTGGCCAACAGAGGTGATAGAGAGGCCTACACAGAGTATGGCAGCCATGCACGGATACACACGTGAACACTGTCCCAGCCCTCCGCTCCTATTTGATGTGCATGTCCTGAATCGATCCATACAAAGTGAATGGTTTTGTACATGCTTTTTCTACAACAGCCACTCCAAGACTTCTCATTCTGGCTGAGACGGGGGACCGGTATTATTGATCCATCTGCAGTTCCCTGAAGGGCATGACTGCCAGAGAAGATGAAATCCTCTGTTCGTGGTCACATCTGGTCTGTTTCTAGCACGGCGCGGCCTATCGGCAGGCCACACATCAACTGTGCAGCAACGCTGTGCAGCACAGGTGACGTTTTAGTCCTGTGTCTAAAACTCATTGTCCTGTGTTTTGTGGCCAAAACAAAGAGGACTTGGAGCTCGTCAAGAGTTTATATAGTTTAAAGTGTTCTTTAACCCCAAATTATTTATATAGCACCAAATCACAGAAACAGGTTTGAATTGTGAAAAGGTACTTTATACTGCAAGGTGTTCAGGAGAAAGCCTCGACCACCCCCCTATGAGCAAACACTTTGCAGTGGTGGAAAGGAAAGTCTCCCTTTTAACAGGAAGAAACCTACAACAGAAAGAGGCTCAGGGAGGGGCAGCTATCTGCCACGACTAGTTTGGGGGGTGAGGAGAAAGAAAAAGGATATGATAGGGCCCGATCATTCAAGACTTTCTCAGAAGGAGGAATTTAAATTCTGGATTTAGCAGGGAGCTAATGAAGAGAAGAGAAGCCAATATGGTGTCTCTTTCTCGTCACTGTCAATATTGCAGCATCTTGGACTAAATGGAGGCTTTTCAGGGAACTATTAGAACTTTTAGTTTGATAATATTGAATAGGGCTTTGGAGTGTGATGTCACGGGGGTGGGCGTGGAAAGGATTTTGGCCCGATCCGCCATTTTGGGGGTCTAGCGCAAGTGAAAAGGGAGCGAAGGCACACACAACAACCATGGTTCGTACTTGCTGTGTGGTCGGCTGCAATGTTCGATCGCACGACCGGCAAGAGAATAAGCTTGAAAATGGTTTATCTTTTCATTCTTTCCCAACCTGGAAGCAACATGAGGCAGCTCGTGTATCAGATGTTACCAAACGAAGGCGTCTAGCCTGGATAGCAGCTGTGAGACGAGCTGATATCCAGCTCTCTTCCATCTCCAAATATCTGTTGGTGCTCCAGACATTTTCATTCCAGTAAGTTCTAAATATGTTCATATCACTCTTTATAGCCTATTAGTTTTATTTTAGATGCGCTCTGAGGTCATAGCAAATTAGAACAAACATCCTACTGAGTGATTTTGCAGAACTACCTTCTATTTATAGAGTTGCTAATTATTTGGCATTATTGCAGGCAAACCAGCCTATGAAATGGATGAAACACATCGTGACTGGGTTCCAGCGCTACACAAGGGACCTGCTTCAAACTTACCACCATGCCAATCAGATTACTTCTTCCATGTGAGGGTGAAGAAGTGACCCTTCTGGATAAGATGGTGAAGGTTTGCTGTGTTTGGGGAACAGTGTGGTAGTAAAACCAGGGAAAAATGAAACTTGCTCCTGTTAAATATTCTCAAGTCTTTTGCTGTTTAAATAGCAGTAAAAAATTTTTTTCAAAAGATACAGTAAATAATCTTAGTAGTGGGTGATATCATGTAAACACTGTCATGATTTTGTGTAAACATTTTGTCATTTGTAAACTATAAATGACATGGATTCTACATTGTAACTGATGTGATGTTCTATAAAGTGGTTTTAATAAAAAAAAAAAAAGAGGCAAAAATTAGTTTGTTTCTTTATTCAACTTTTGAACAGTGGTACTCAGTCAGTACATATTCAGTAAATGCAAATTATTTACCTGGCAGTGCACTACAGGCATAAATCTGGACCCCTAGATAAAACATTATGGCATTATAGCAGTGACAACTCCTCCACAGTAGCAGGTGGGATTTTTCTTTTTTGAGGACGGCTCCTTTTACCTTTCACTACGGATGGTCTGTTTATGTTTTGATCAAGAGCCTTTTTTTGGGCAGCTGAAGAAGAGAAGTCTATCTTATGGCCATCCTCTGGCTGTATCTTGGTCGCAAAACCCAGTATGCAGGTTCATCTGTAACAGTCCTTGTGCCACAGATCCGCACAGTTGCTTCTACATTAAACAGAAGAGCAGCGACATGGGTGCAGGTCTCCACGACTCCGGCCATACAGGTGCAGTGGGCGGCTTCAACCTTCCCTGTGATGCTCACAGTGACCCATGGCTGCAATGCTGGTTCATTCAGTCTTTGAGAGTGCAGCACCTGAAACACACACAGACAAAGTTCATTTAAAGACAAGAACTAATGAGCCAAGGCCGACATAAATGTGTTTTATCTACTTTATCATAAATGTAACAAAGTGTTTAGAAAGTTAGCACATACACTTTCATTTTTTTATGTATCCATCTATAGAACGCTGCATGTTATATTCTAAATCAGCCTGTTCTCTGTCAGAAACCTGCCTGCAGAAAATGAACCTAAAGTATGTAATGCAAGGATGTCATCACTTTCAAGATGGAGAAAGCATAAAGTGACAATTATGAATCACTTAATATGATAAGGAGATTATGCAGGTCATTAATCAATGTATGAAATTAAAATAAAATGTATTTTTAGTGACACAAGATACAAATATTGAAGCAAGATGTATAATTAGAATTATTTATAATAAATATGAATAAATCATTGCAATTTCTTTAACCATAAAGAATAACTAAATCCTTCAGGACAATGTCACATCAATGCACTAAACTCACTATGTTATCCCTCTAACAGCCTCCACATGTTCTCACTGTAATTTCCCCTCATGAATGAATTTATGCTGCACTAATCTGAATGTTCGGGGGAAAATCAAACGCATTTTACTCGCAGTACTTGAGCTGACTTACCTTTGTTTGAATGACGACTTGTACGCGCTGACTCCACAGACAAGGTACGAAAATATGTCAGGCTACATCAATAGCGGTTGGTCTTCAGGGTTTCTACTCCACAGCCGTATTTCATACGGGTCCACATTTCCAATGCACGCTATTTCTGCAAGTACCGCTGCTTCGCCTCTGGACGCAATCGGTCTCCATACAGTCCATTCTCTTTTGAGCTGCTTTTAAGCATCTTGTAATCGTCGTTCCAACAGTGCGTTTGTTTTGATTCGTAGACCCCGAAAATGGTGCTGCGCTCCCACAATGCATTGCGGCGTGACGTCAACTCCAAAGCCCTATAAGTTCAGCTTAGAAGTAATACATGTATGAACTAGTTTTTCAGCATCACCTATGTGTGTGTGTTTTTTCTTAATCCCTCAGGAGGAAGTACCTAATGAGTCCATTATAGCTTAATGCACCACAAAGGTATATCTTATTTCCAGACTTGTTCTGTTTTTGTTTTTTCCACTTTAGGGGCTTCAGCCACTAGAGGGCCATTTAGAGGAAAATGCAAAGACAGCGTTAGTAAATACGTGGCTGACTCATTATTATTTATTTTTTAGTAGTGAAGGAGAATAATGCGCTGTACGAAGCAGAGAAAGGGTGGAAATATCTGTGTTTTAATCATGTTCAATCTGATTGTTATGAAATCGAGTGACCCTGTTGATCTCCTATGTGTGCAGTCCATGTTGCAGAGAAGAACTGTGTGCTTGAACAGAAAATGCAAGAGCCAGCAGCTGGTAGAATTATAAAGAATTGAGACTTGGTGGACATATTTATCAAAGGAAAAAGTATGCTGCAAACAAAGCTGCTGTGACTCATTTTCCCAAGTACCTAGTCTGGATGCTCTCACCTTCTCCCTCGATACGCTCAGGCAATGACAAATGCAAGTGTCATCTGTGACTATGAGCCAAAACAGCAAAAAGCCAGTCAGTTAATACCAGCAGAGGGGAAAATTCAGCCACACTAGTTGTGATGAATAGATACCATATATTCTTTAAGGTAATTTCGTGGCTTTCTTTTCAGTTTTCATTTTTCCAGTCAGCAAATTTCTTCTAGGAAACTTCAGGCTGTTGGCGTCTCTCTGAGATCACACTTCCTCCCATTTCTCAACATTTACAGCTGCATACTACTACATGAAAACCAAAGGAAGAAACCAAGTGGGCTGCATTAAGACAACTACAAGATTCTCCTGAAGAGATTATTAAAAGATGTTATGATATACTATTTATTATATGCAATAGCACTCTGATTGACTGTGAAGCAACAAGAAAGTAAAGCAC
Source organism: Oreochromis niloticus (assembly GCF_001858045.2). Taxonomy (NCBI): domain Eukaryota; kingdom Metazoa; phylum Chordata; class Actinopteri; order Cichliformes; family Cichlidae; genus Oreochromis; species Oreochromis niloticus. The sequence continues at coordinate 29,282,447 of NC_031970.2, forward strand.
AAAATTTAAGGGGTTTGTCCTAGTCAAATTTCAATCTTGATATTAAAAAATAAATAAAATAAAACTTAATTGTTTATATGTTTACAGCCTCCATGAAGTCGAAACTGGACCCAAAACAGTCATATATATCGTACCAAATGTGTCTGTCTGTTCCCTAACTCCTCCTACACATCTTAATCAATGTGGATGAAACTTACTATATAAACTGCTTAGGGTACCAGGATCTTCAACATGTATGTCTCTATTTTGCTTCTGGGAATTATTTTTATGACACTCAAATCCTTACAAATTATATGTATTTGCTGATTGCCAAAACAGTGGTGTCATTACATGTATGTTGCATGTAAGTAAATGTAGCTATTTTTAGTGTACTTTGAAGTCACTGGAATACATTGTCATGTGCATCGGTGTTCATTAAACAGTGACACTAATAGTGTCTGTAATTGATTATGTTGTCTTATACAATGAATATGTAGCTAGCACAGATGAAGAATAAATATATATATACATATATAATGTATTTATTATTCATTTGTTTGGTGTTTATGAACAGCTGTTTTTGTCATGTGACTATCTACAGTTATATAATGAAGATGAAAAGAATAACTTAATAAATTATAATAAATCTGTGTTTTTGTACATAAGCAGAGAAAACAAGTGCTGCAGACTAATGATGCTAAAATTAAAAATGACAACAATGTAAATAATTTTCAGTATGAAAAATCATCCGTGGTGATTTGAGCTAATGTCAGTATGCCAAAATGCTCACAGTGACAATACAACCACGCTGATGGTAAACAGCTGGGAAGTTTAGCACGTTTGCTTGCACCAAGCACAAAGTGTAGCTGAGGCTGACAGGGATCGCACTGTCTAAGAGATAAGACTGACTTAAAGTTACAGTAGGACACAGTCCTGCATGTGTTGCACAAATTGTCTCAAGGCTTAAGCTTTCTCATAAGTTAAAAAAAAAGTAGCCAAGTAGCAACCTAACTTGATCAGGTACTGGGCAGGGCCTACGACAACTTGGAAGAGCAGAACTCATGCATTTATAATGACTGAAGTCATTCTGCTGTATAAACAAGGTTTTAAACAAAGATTTTATCTGCAAAGTCTGAACGAGGCCCTGACAGTTGATGCTTTGACTGTGGCCACTGGACAGCTATAACGCAAGGGTGATTACACACCTTCCAACCAATCCAAATCCATCACAGGTCACTTGGTGTGACAGCCCTTCTCTCAGTTTACCTGCACATGCCCCCGTAACAATAACAAAAGCACGGCATCTATGAGTGTGCGCTGTGGTAAAATTGATAACAACAATCAATATCAACCACTGAAATCATTGGCACTGTTGCTTCTGCAGAAAAGAAGGCGTCGACCGTTCTCTGCCTCGTCTGTCTTGGGCAGGAGCAAAGCATGGGATCAATATGCTACAGGCAGCTTGCTGGTGGCCCGGCAGAGATGAGAAAGCAGGCAGGGGGAGAAGTAGGAAGGAAAAGATGGGATGATGACATGGCTTTGCAAGGCTCTAGGGGGGTCAAAACACAAAGCGTGGTGCAGAAACAGGTGATAGGGATGCGTCCAGAGGCGATAAGGAGGGAAAAGTTTTGTGTGTAACGCAGAAGTCAGTAGTTTAGCAAACACTTAAATGCAGCATGGACACAGGGCAGCCTGACAGCTTGTCGATTCAGTGAATTTATAATGAATGTTCTTTTATGCTCCACTTTCTCTCTAACCTTTCTCCTCTCCTTTGCTCCCTTTATCTCACCTCCCCTCCTCTCTTCATTTAGAGCATCACCACCTCTCACCCACCCCACCCTGTCACAGGCTCATGTAGCCTATCATCCCAAGAGTAAAAACAAAGAGTTATATGAAAGGTGCTTAGTCGCATTTCTTTCTACCCCTGCTGTTGTGGTGTCCTAATGATGCAAATGTTAGGCCAGCTAATGAGCAGGAGCTATGTTTGGGCTGAAGCTCACCTCGCTGCCTCATGAATAAAAGCACTGTGTCAGAGTCAAGATGTGTGTTTCTCTCAGCTCTCAAACAGTGACCATTACAGATGGTGCTTTCTCACATTACATCCAAGAAAAAAAGACAACTGTTGTTCCATAACAGTGTCCAAAGAATAAGCTAGGCCTTTGAAATGAAAATTTATTTAAACTATTAAAATGTAAGCAACCTGTCCTGTCTAAAAAACACACACACAGAAGCAAGAAAAAGTATATAAAACTTCAGCTGGAACTCTGAGCACCCTCTCACCTGTGCAAGTCACATAACCTTTTGACTCAGAGTTCATTCTGGCTGTCACCGACGCACGCCTCTGAAGGGGAGCAAAACCAGTGGATGTTAGCTCTGTGTTATTACAATAAACCTCATGGCTGCTTGCATTTCTCTCCCTCCCCACCTCGTGGCTTAATCCTCCGTACTTTTGCCCTTCAGTTTTTTAAAGACAGCCTGCGGGCTAGAATTGCCCTTTGCTGACTTGTGGCTGACAGTGAATAAGTTCCCTCTCGTCTCCTCCCTTTTATCTCTGAGATCATACTCTGAGTGGGTCAAGATCAATGGTGCTCCCTGCAAATCTGCCCAGACTCTGGGTGATTCTCATTGACCTTACACGGGGGTAACTGAGCGCTCCTACTCTCATCCTGCCGCTGGCTTTTGCATCCACTTCTATGGAGAAATTCACCTCCTGCTCTCACTGTTTTCATCAAGAATCATGGAGCATACTGGTGCTTGCCTGCCTTACTAAGTTCTTGTCTGCCTCAAAACTGAAATGCATCTGGTTGGAGATTTGCGGTCCTAAAACCAACCTAGTTTCTAATGCTACAGAAGGGAAAACCGTGGTTGGAGACTCAGGCACGACCGAGAATATTGCAATCGTGTGCAATGAACTTGTGATCTCATTGCCACTGAAATGGTTGCTTCAAAAACAGGGACCAGGCTTCACATTCAGTTGCACTTTGCCTTCTCCATCTGTCTGAGACTGATTGCAGTCTAGAGTCTTTTGGAAAACTGATCCTAGAGGGGTAAATTTGTTGATTCTATCATTTCTACATTTCCACATTTTAATGCTTCCTGCTGTAGATCTCAAGTTTGAGACTACTGAGATCTACAGCATTTGAAAGGCAGGACTCTGGACACTGCAAACTTCTCAACAACAATGCAGAGAGATAAAAGATGACTGAGGTGAGCGACAACTAAAGTTGGTTGTCCCTCACCTCAGTCCCTCAGGTTAGGCTGTAAGGTAAAAATCCCCCAAAATACAGGATATCATTTGCATCTTAAGTGGGGAAATGAAATCCAGAATTTAAAAAAATGAAAAAAACAACAAAAAAAACCCTTACACGTTCATCATGTTTTTTAAAGTGTTCCATCAAGACAACATAAGCACAAGAAGGAGAGAGTAAGTGGTGCGATTGCCATCCTCAGGCCTAATATGGATGAAGAGAACAAGTCCATCCAGATCCAGCTGGGGCTCTCATCCAATGGGATCCCAGTGAGACCACCTTCAACAAGATGGATGGCGCACGCCGAGCTTCAAACTATGCGCACCCAGCCCAGACATCATTGGGTCCGGGCTGAATAAAGAGGTGGTGGCCCCTCGCCTGCTCTTCCCTAATAGGAGGCGCTGCCTGGCTGACAGCAGCCCATAAATAACCCAGTCGACGTGTCACTGGAAAAGAACACACTCACCTGAGCGTACTCACTCACTCACGGGCACCACAAGGGACAAGCAGGGTGCAATAATACAAGGCCATACAGACACGGAATGACAACACAAGTGCGTGAAGATAGGTCGCAAATTATTTGCTCCCTAGCACATATTATGTGATCTGATTAAAAGATCAAATAGGATTTGTGCCACACTTTCAAACCACATTAGGGTGGTTTAAATTAGCCACCAGTTCTTCTGTGTTTTTGTCAGGTCACCATAATGACTGAGCAGCGTTCTGGGGAGCTGAGGACAGAGCAATTTCCCTTTTTCTTTACTTCTTATGGGAAAAAGCAAACCTGCAATCATCCACTTAGGCTGTAGATGATTCGTCAGGTGTTCTCATTTCATCTGAGCTAAAGGTCCAAATCGTCACATTTTACAGCTTTCTTGGACAATCACACCAAAACAAGGTCACCCAGCTGTAATCACGTTTCTTTTAAAGCCTCGAACTTTTTCACTGCAGTCATTTTGATATAAATTCGTACATGTTATTAATCACACTAATTACGGTTCTGTAGTGTCATTACAACAGAACCTTAATTGATGTGATTAGCAACACCGTAGTTTACCTACTATTACCTCTCAAAATGACCATCATACAAGGACAGCTGTTGCGTTTGTGCTTTTTTTTCCCTCCAAGCAGAATAAGAGTTGTCTGACATTTTCAGAGTATGTTTTTGTTTCAATTAGTCTTTAATTGTTTTAATATTTCGATATTCCTCAATTAAGCAGGCAATAACGGCCAGCTCCTACAAGAGCCAATCTGCTAGCCAGAACATAGAAAAGAGCTATCGAAAAGTGGGGAATTTTTTATAATTTTAAGTAATTTTAGAGCATCCCTCAAACACTTCAGAGCCAAACGTGGAGGACTTACCACAAAGCATCAAATGACACCACGGGGAAAGTATTAAAAGGCACATATTATACTGTTATAGAGTATGTTACAGTCGGAGACTCTCATTTACTGCTTTATTCCCCTCTCGTTCAGACACGCTCCGAAAACAAACACGCACGTGAAGCTTCGGCTCAAGCGGTCGACGTCATATGCGTCGTGACGCAATGCGGAAGTAGTTTACCCAAAATGGCTGCGTCCTTCACAGGCATGATTTGGTTTCACTGAAGTGTCAGATAATGTGTAGCAGTTGCATTTTTAAGAGCTAAAAGACTGCAAGGCCAGCTTTGAGAGCGGAAACATGGAGAGGCGAGAGTTCATGGCGTCTCTGGTGGTAAGATATTTTTATTTACACAGAGTCGTACTTTAAATACAGACAAATATAAGCTGTTAACCACCCTCTCATATATCTGGATTAAAAAACGCCACTTTGCCGGTTCCTTGTTGTTCAGACAGTATAATGAAATCTGTTTGAACAGGTAAAAGTCCATGACGCTTTATATTTAGCTCGAGAAAATAAAAGAACGGTACTGAAATGAATATAAGTAAATGTTATTGTAATGTAAATATAAATATATAGATAAATATAAATTGATAAACTTCAGTTAATCTTCAAGCCAGTCTGTTTTCGGGTGGAGTTTGTGGAGACTTGAACCGACCTTGAAGAGTGGATTTTAAATTAACTCTTACAGACACAACCAACATTTTGTCAGCTCTCCTTGTTTTGCAGTCAAATATTTGCTAGACATTAACGTGACAATATAGCAGTGTTTTCTGTTTCCTAAGTGGACAGGACTGAGCGTCGCAGCATTACTGTACATCTCACAATGTGACTGTCACCGCAGGCAGGAGGCTGTGCAGGGATGTGTGTGGATCTGACCCTGTTTCCACTCGACACAATAAAGACCAGACTGCAGAGTCAGCAGGGCTTTTACAAGGCTGGAGGCTTTAGGGGCATCTACGCTGGAGTCCCATCTGCTGCTGTCGGCTCCTTCCCCAATGGTATGATATTAAATTGTGACAGCTGGATATGTATTCCCTCTGAACTATTGTTTGCAGTATTTCTGTTCTTGTGTTATTCCTTCAGTGTCTCACTGTGTATCTGTAAACATAAGTCATGGTGTAAATAATAATAATATTTACACCGTGACTTATTCAGCTCATTCATCTTGAAGAAGATATAAAATTATATCTCATCTTAACAAAAATCTACCTTAATCTCACCTGATTCTTTGTCCATGTATATGGAGGACTTACTGAGTAATGCAACCAGAAATGACAGTAACATATATCTAATTTTTTAAAACAACAACAACAAAAAGAAAAACTTCCAAACTGCAGTCATAGCTTATGTCTTGGTCATGAGTTGTTTTGGAACATATCTTTTCCTACACTTCCTACACCTGTCACCATTTAACAAAACTTACTTGTTTGGTAGTATAATCTTTTACCGTTCACACATAAACTTATTTTGCTCTTTTGATAGACGTCTGGTTGGATATTTCAGTTTGGTAGTTCACAATCAGATTAGTTTGGTTAGAGGCCAGCTGATTTATCAGTGGGCCGATATTGTCAGTCGATATTGGCTGTTTGTTAATCTATCAATCTTGACATTTTTATTGGCCGAGAAGTGAAAACTGGAAAGGTAAAGAAGACGGAATAAACACCCTTGAACCATGTTATGTGTGTTGATATTGTACAACTTCCCTGTTGGCAACAACTGTTTGGAATGCCACAATCACAAAAACCAGCTGACTTACATCAGCAAGTAACACACATTTTAAAGAAATCTGTTCATGTTTCATGTAACTGAAACAAACAAACATAAAAATAAAATCAGGTGATGTATTGGATTTTTAAATGGCTAAATATTGGCATCAGTATCGATATTGGTATTAAAATCATATGTAGGTTGGGCTAAAAGATTTATAACTTTTTTTATAACACATTTGGATAAAAAAAATCACTTGATTCTCTTTGATGAAGTAGCTGAAAATAAAGGCGAAATATTCAAGAGGGTTGCCATGGACAGAAAATGATTCCTAATCTATTAATCCTTATTAGTGCCAACCCTTAGTTGACTAATTAACACTCACACATGGAGGGAGGTGTATTAGCAGGCAGTGAGAGAGAAGGAAAGGTAATCCACTTATTCCACTATAAGAAAGTCTACTCAAATTGGGATGAGCAGCGATAGAAATGCTGTAGTTTGGAGTTCTTTGGCTTCCTTTCATACACTGGGACAACGAAAATTAATGTGAGGCTGTATGTCTGAAAGTTGTGGACCATAGAATGATAATGATCCTAAGCACAGTTAGAAATTTTAAAATCCTTCAAAATCCTGTAGGATGATTGGAAATGGGCAGTATTTGTAAGAAAATCATAAAACTTAACAGATTTTCATGGAAGAGTTCAGTAGGCTAATGAAGAGGCTGGATTGAAATATACAGACAGTGGGACGGTTACTTTTAAAAAGTATTCCACTACAGATTACAGAATACATGCCCAAAAATGTATTTTGTAACGTATTCCGTTACGTTACTCAATGGGAGTAACGTATTCTGAATACTTTGGATTACTTAATATATTATCATGCTTTTTACAACTACATGAATGTACTATTGCTGTGTGATTTATTACTTTTACTGAAGGTTATTTGCCATACCAATACCAACTAGATTTTAAATCTTAATATAAAATGAGTTACAGTAGGTTGACATTAGGTAAGACTGCACTTTTTGAAGCGATCTCGTATAGAAAACTATTCGGCACCTGTAAAACAGGTTCGCGGCTCCGAACCGTAAAGGGACCTCTGGCTAATACGTCGGGTTCCGTGTCAGGCTCGTAGCTGAAAACTAGCTTTACTTTGCTGTCTGGGTCAACTTTGCTAGCGACAGACAGAGAGAGGTGTTGAAAGGCTGCTCCAACGGAACTTATTGTTTCGGAGGAAAACACGAACACAGTGTACAGTCGAGTCTTAATAGCTTACTTACAATTGGGCTCGTCAGGCCGTCTTTTTGGCTGCAGTGGTTATTATTATGTTTTACATGTTTCCATTTCCCGTTTCTGGTCAGTGACAACTCGTACTTTTCTACTCTTTTTCTCCCTCCCTCGCGCTCACAGACACATAACGCAGCACGGACTACACTGCCCATGAGGCTACATTCTTTAGGGCGATGCCTGTAACACTCTGCCTATTGCCTTCATATTAAATATTTTTTGTGAATAATTTTTAAAAATATTTCTTCATGTCATTATGTGGCCGCAAGTAGAGGTGACATGAGCCGCGAGATTGAGACACAGACATTAGAGCCTCTTAATGCGTGTTTTGTTTGGGTTTCCACCGGCGTGGAAACTAAAAATAGAGAGGGGACAGAAACAGGAAAATACCGCTGTGTAATCCATTCATTTCAACAAAGTAACTGTATTCTGAATACCACCTTTTTAAACGGTAACTGTAACAGAATACAGTTACCCATATTTTGTATTTTAAATACGTAACAGCGGTACATATATTCCGTTACTCCCCAACACTGTTTACAGAATACCTACAATATAACCACAACAGGTATTTCAGCTAAAGAGGTAAAACACTTGCTTTGGAGGCCAGGGGTCTACTAATATTTTCCACAAAAGTATAATTCATCAATTGATAATTTTGTTGAATAAATTATTTTATAATGCTACGTTTTTTTTAAATTGTGGTTGTGTTCAGGCTTTCTAACTTTTTCTACAGTCACTGCTTCAAAGAGGATCAAATGTTTAAAAAAAACCCTTAAAAATCTCCGTGGAATGCACTTATGCTTTTCTCACAACTTTAAGTGCTGCCAGTTGCTTGTTACTCCTTTAAACAGTTGCTGAAAAAAGTACCATTAATAACACTGAAGCTGATTAATTTATTTGTTGAGCTGCAGCAAATTAACCATGCACTCAAATAATTTACCACAAATAACACTGTAGCTTTCTGAAAATGTAGTGATTATTTGAATTCACTGAAACCTTAAACTAAATGATGCTCAGAGGCTCTCCTTTTAGCATTTCGATCAGTTATTTTGCTTTACAATCCTATTTAAATATCCCTTTTATATCCGTTTGTTTTCTTAGGATTTAATTTGGGAACTTTGAATTGCCTTGTAGTTGAAGTGGTCTCTAAAGGGGCTATAGATGTAAACCTTTCTAACTGTAGCTTAGTGTTTTCCACACAGGCAGTATCCTAGTCAGGGAGAGCTTTTGAGAAGGTGCCAAGCACTGTCTTGCAGGGTAGTAGCTCCAACGTACCTAATATTTGAGCATCAGTTTAAAGAAAGTATGTTTTTTCTGCATGTCTACCACTCTCACAGTCAGAAATTTGAAACACAATAAGCATCTCTTTATTTGAGTACCGTAGAGTGTATTTGATGATTTCATCTTTATAATTTTGCAGAATAATGTGTGAACTTTCTTTGCGTTTAAGTGCAGGCAGACACACACACACAGACACACACACACACACACACACACCTCAGTTCCTCCCCTGTCAGTGGTAGTGAGGGATATTAATTGCTCTATGCTGGTTGACTAATGGGCCTTAAACGCCTGTGGTTCTGCTTGGTTTCAGCCGCTGCTTTCTTCGTCACCTACGAATACACAAAGGCCCTTCTCGGCACCGGTGGAGTATTTGCATTACCACATGTGGCACCTGTCACTCACATGCTGGCCGCCTCCCTGGGAGAAGTAGTAAGTCGGCGTGTCCCTCATTCTCCCATCCTTTGTCTCCTCTCATGTGGATTTATATCCCTGTTTCACTCTGGCAGTAAACTGTGGAGTCATTTGTATTCTTTTGTTGGTCTAAATGATTCCCAGCACTTCCATCTTTAGAAGGCCAGCTGTCTTTACATGCATATTTTTGCTCTTCTGTGTTCTTGCCCTTGTTGTTTCTTTCCCACCAACGTATGTCCCAAATGAAAACCAATGGCATGTCTCTTAATGTTATCGCCTTTTAAATTTCATAGACCGCCATTCAATGGAGTAGCTGGGGAGGGAGTATGTGGTTTTGGCTGTAGGCCTCAAGGTCCAGCTGGGTGAGTTAAGGGGGCTTCCTCGGTACTGTCCCAGCAGTTCTCTCAACCAGCTGGGTAAATAAGACCTCATTACTGCCTATTGACTCATCTACTTTCCCATCTCAGACCCCCAGACTCTGACAATTTAGTCTGGGGAATTCACGCTTGAAACCAATGAGAAGCAGCGCAATTTCCTCAGCCGAATCCTCTCCCAGTCACTTGTAGTGAACCGCAGGATTTGAGCCATGGGTATTCACACTGGCATGAAATGGGGGATATGGAAAATAGGATGCCCCCCTTGGTATACCCTAGGCTGTCTGCAAAATGCTAGACATTCAGTATTCATGGCTTTTGGATGGGTGTAATTTAGCCAGGTTTTGCATGTTTATGAAATGGGATTATTCCACATGGCATGTTGTTCACTGTACTTTAGGTTACCTATGAGGTGCGATCAGAAAGTTCTGAGACTGAGCCTGTTCTGCAAGAACGGAGCGAAGCATGGTCGTGTCCTTACACATGCTCAGATTAGGATTCTGTGTCATGTTGCTTAGTGAACAGCAGGACACGTGTTACGTGCAGTTTTGTGACCCCCTGCATATAACCTTCATGTCATTATCGTCACCACTGGCATCGTGGGTTAAGACCTAGAGCCCAACAAGCCTTCTAGTGGGAGAGTTTCCTAGGAGCAGCTTGATCTGATGCATCATGCAGATGTTTCTTCCTCTTTCCCAGAATGAAATTCAAGTTGAAAGTTTGACATTTTGACATGGTGGAAGAGATCCAGCATGGGTCGTTTAAGGCGCTTACAGAACGCAACTTCCGGGGGGAGCGATCAGAGTGTGGCAAAGCGCAGAGAACAGCGCGGTGCTACACAAGTTGTTGTTTTGTTTTTGTTTCTTTAATTTACAGAAGTCTGTAGCCAATCTTGGATCAGGGAAAAGTTTTTGCCATTTTTAGATGCAGTCTTTAAACTTTTCAGGCCACACAGTGTTCACAAGAGGACATAATGATACTCGAAGATTAGCAAATCTTCCCCTAGTTCTCAGAATTAGTGTATCAGTTATTGGGGTTACCGTATGTGTTTAACACTTAACAATCAGAACATTTTTTTCAGGTTTTTTATGTATACTACAGTCAAGTTGAGTGTGATAGGTCAGGCAGAGGTTGCCACTACCGTTAACCTCATTGTGGATTTGAGCACATCAAAGGCACAAATCCACAGAATGGAGCCGAGCAGAGCAGGGGCGGTATCCCCCTGCATTCTGCCAGCTGAGATCGTCTTGTTCAAAGAGGGTAATCTTCAGGCTTAGCCATGAAAGGCCTACCCTAGTGCTGCCCCGAGTTAGATACAAGACCTAAACTTCTGCACTGTGATGCAACAGCAGCCAAATATGATTCTTTGTCTCAGTAGGTGCTAATGACTTTTTATAACAGTCTTGGTTTGAGTGTCTGACTGAAGTGGTGGTAAATTTCTTACATCTAGTATTTGCCAAGAAAATAATTAACAACACAGGCAGCAGAAAATGCGTGATTAACAAACATTCTGGTGTTCCTCACTTCCTGAAGTTTTGTTTCATGAGAGATGTATCTGACTTACTTTAGCACTCTTTTATTTAACTTCAGGAGACAAGACACCATCTTTACTTTTATGATTAGCATAAATCTCTTCTTTTTAATTGAATTTATAGTTTGGTCTTGATAAGTAAACTTGAAGCCATCCATTAATTAGGCTGCTATGGCTGCTGTAGGACCTCACATGATGTATTGACCAATTTTTCTCCTCTTCCTTATTTTCCAGTCCTCATGTACATAATGTTGTGGGCATGTAGTTTGATTTTGTCGACTCTCTCCTGTAGTTTTTCTCCTTTTGAATGTCCATGACCTCACTATACTCCTCTGTCCTCTCTTCTCCTTACACTTGTCATGGCCTGCTTCTGCATCTTGTCTCTTCCTGTAAAATTTGTGTTTTTCCTCCCCACTCTCACCAAGTGCATGCTTAAACAGGCTACCTTGCAATATAAAGTGCTTTGAGATGACTGTTCTATTGAACTGGCAGTATATGATTAAAATTCAATTAAATTTAATTATTAATTTATTTCAGCAAACTTCTTATACACCGGTATAACCAGTATATAAGGATGGATGAACTCCGACTATGCCGAACCATCAGTTGTCCATCCGTCCATTCATAACTCACAAGAATTGCTACTCCTCCTACATTGCTCAAAATTTGATCAAAGTTCAAGCATTGATCTCCAAATGCTTCTTCACTCAAACTGTGCTCAAGGTCAAGGTCACATTTGTCTTTTTTTTATGGGCCCTTTGCCATTTTCACAGCTTCGCCTTCATGCACACTACCTACAATTTCACTAAATTCTCTCTCCTGATGTACTGAACAATATTCAGTTCAAAATATTTATCAAAGCCGTTAATATGAGATTCTCTATGTTGCCTCAGATTTGATTATTCATGATTTGTCTTGCAATTCCAGTGATGGTAAAGAAAGACCCGCTAGGTGGTGATCATGATCGTTGAGGGAGTGGTCGTATTGGTCGATTCCCACACCAGGAATGCGGGGTTGTGGCCTTGCTATCACCATTATGATAACATCAGCATTACTGTGAAAACTATGACACACTGATGTGTTCACATCTTTTCATATTTACTATCTATGGTAATAATTACTAATGACCATATAGTTGTAATATTCCCGTTTTTCACACATTAACCTGTGAATTGCGATGGATTGTAAGCAGTCAGGTTAAAAACTGCTACCTTTGAGTTTTTGTTTATGCAAACAACTACATTACTTTCTAGTAAGTCTGTTAACTCAACATAATAGAAAATAATACAGAATAAAACCCAATTCTTATCTGCTGACAGGTTCACTTGACTCTTACATTATTCACTTGGTTTCATCCAAAGTTCCATTTTTTTATTATTCATCTCATCTGAGCTGAGATTATATCATAACTGGCCAATCATAGCTAGGTATTTTTTTCACTTGTCCAAATATTTTATGAGTCAATGCCAGACAACAGGTTAAAACAGAAGCACATCAGTTCTGTCAGATGTGTGTGAGATGGGTGACAGAAAAACACAGCAAACAGTGTCGCACAAGACTTTATTTTCTATTTTGGCACTTGTACTATGTGCTATAATTTAATATACAGTGTGCTAAAAATGTTTTTGTCCTTTAAGCCACAAATAAAAAGTACATTAGGCAACAAATTGTCAAAGGAATTTTTTTAATGATCAAGGAAAATATTTCACAAACAGATTTTATGAAAACTGTGCAGCTTCCCTATTTTCATCCAAATGTAATATGTCAAACAGATCGTAATGACCACCTAACTTTAACCAGATCTAACGATCTTCATTTTTTTTCCTCTTTACAAACAGGCCTGACTTTATTAAGCAGTTAAGCTGGTGGGATGGATGGCGACTATAGATCAGAGTGACTCGCTTTGATTGTTTCCTTATTGCTCTACCTCCTTCTCGTTTTTCTCTTGTGGAGACCAGAGCAGCAGTCAGAGTGTGACACACACAACTTAAAGAAGAGGCAACTTGTTATTTGGTCCTTGCCTGACTTCCCCTCTCTAACCCACTCAGTCTATGATCCTTTTCCCCAGGAGGCTAGTGTGTTTTACCAACTGTTTCCACTCCACAACGTTCACAACAGACGCTTTATGGGGACTTATTGCTTTGCTACTTTGATGCTCAAGCTCAGTAGATGATGTGCTTGACTTTACATTTATTAATAAGATATTGCTGACTTCCAAGAAAATCTATTATAGCCATACCAAAGGGAGTTTGCTCAGATTTTATTCTGTACCAACGTATGATAGTGGAATTAAAATCCTTTGGTCTAACAAGTGCACAGTCTTTGCGGACAAAGCCAGAAATTTACTAGAGCTGTTGAATCTTACTCTTCAAGTGTCAGCTAATAAAGTGTCTATATTAACCTAGTTACCACTGCATTCACCTGCAGGCAATAACAGACAGACAGAGACCGAGGACAGTCACAAGTTGTAGAGAGAAAGAACTCGAGAGGGTCGAGACAATGAGAGAAAATCCCCACTGCCACAAACACCTCGGTGTTTGTGCGACCGCAGTGGTGGGACGCTCCCATAAAGAATGTGTAAGCTGATGGCGTCTGTCAGGCTCTAGCAGGCTGTTATCCAGCCATTAGATCAGATTTATCTTCATTCCCATTCGCTCGACGTCTGCCCTGAAAGCTCATTTGTCAAGGCCAGGCAGCAGGCTTCTCTCGCATCTATAACCCCCCCCTCCCCACCTCCCCACACCCTCTTACTGCCACACATCTGTGGGAGGATGTACTGGAAAATACAGTGTGACATGACAAGATAGGGGGGACATTGAGAAGGAGGGAGCACAAGGGAGGAGTTTCTTTTTTTGGGAGGGAGGTAGGAGAAACTGGCAGCCACTTAACTTGGCTCTGAGAAATAATCCATGCATCGCCTTCGAGGAGCGCCACGCTCTGTGATTTATTGGCTGTTGTTTCAGAGTTGGAGACATGCAGTGTCCTCATCTCTACCCTTCTTCTCCATGACCCTTTTCTTCTCCATCTTCCTTCTTTCTTCCATTTCCTTGCTTACTTTATCCTTTGCGATACTGTGATGCATTTGAAGTATAATGAAATCCAAAGAAAGCAGTGGTTACAGACAGTATTGTCTTTTTGAAAGGGCAGCTCAAGGCACTTTTACTGTTTGTTTTTTATTTTTTATATTGTGTTAACTGCGCTATAGTTGCAGCCAAATGTCAACAAAGAAAAAAGATTAAAATTTACTATTGTCCACAAAAGGGCAATCTTGTTTCTTGGTGGTGATCGCACTGTTTTTTAATGATGAATAAATCCAAATAAGTTAGGCCCAATGCAGTTATTAAAGCCTATATGTTTTTCCAACCTGTTGTTGCTATGGTGCCAAACGGCAATCCCGGTCCCGACTGACCGACCACCGTGTCCTGATGGCCAGACGTGGTAAAAGAGGCATGGGGGCAAAGGCCTGCCGGATGGAGGGATTTAATGACTCTAATGTGCTACGAGTCTCTGCTAATTTCCCATCCCTTACTGTGGTTCTCCCATGACTGAGTGCTGGACTTTGACTTCGTCGTATGGCGGCCTGAGCTACAAACAGAAAACATACTCTGTCATTTGGATTAACGACAACAGGCCAAACTGAAGAGCTTCAAACACAGACAGGCAGCTTCCTAATGAAGGCTGCTTGACATATCCAGCAGCTTGTAAATAAAGATAAATGGTAGCAGAAATTTAAAAGGCTACCAATAGATTTCTAATAAGTTTACGAGCCGGAGGAAAGTGTTGAAAAAAACAAAAAAAACCGGGGCAGGGTTCTTTTTTTCTTGCATGCTTGCTTTCTTTCCCCTTCTTGATTCTGTGCTCCTTTCTTTTTCTGCTTTGATTTCTTTTTATCTCTCTTGCTCTCTGATGAGATATTACCCTCCGCATCTCTAGCCATTATTTAGATTTCCTTTATCCCAGCCATACCTCATTGTGTCCTCATTCAGCATCACTCATTTCCCTCCCTCGTTTGCTGCCGCTTCTGATACTGTATCTGAAATAACCTCGGAGACCACACACTCGATCTTTTATCCACTCAGCATCATCGCCGCCACCCCTAGTTGCACAAATTACTCCCAAATAAACAATGTCCCTCATTTATTTGGTATAATCTGTGTCTCATTCTGGCCTCCTCGCTGCAGTGACAGGAAAGGAAAAGGCCATCTTAAGTCCAAGCCCCCCAGCCAATTACATCAGTAATTACTTGTCATAGCCACTTTCTTTCCATTTAGCTGCCGTTTTCTGCTCCTTTGGAGAATTGGTTTGGGGTAAACATGATGTACATTGTATTAGAAATTCTAACTTGACCAAAGGGGGAGGGTAAATGAGATCTCAGAGGCAGATGCAGCAAGCTCAGTTGTCGCGAATGGGTCGTGCAGGTGCAAGTTTGGGCACTTGGTGGTAGTGTTGCTCCGTGGTTGTGCTGCAGCTGGACACTAATGTGAAATACCAGCAGCTTGCACAGAATTCCTTATAGAGGCGCATTCAAGTCGTTTGTTTTTGCTGTTATGTATGGAGGTTAAGGCTGCTGTGTTCACTGTGTGCTGAAAAGAGGAACAACTTGCGTAGCCCGCAGAAAAAGTGATGTAGTGAAAGTCAAAACAAAGTTCAGAATTGGTCCAGCTGTTGCTCAACAGTCAGCAGGTATTATAGCAGTACTAAAAAATAAGAGATGACAGAAAGAACAAATGTCCAGCAGAACCCTTTAACAGTTCGCGGTGTATCTTTGCCTTCTTGTTTACAAGGTATGGCCCAAAAGAGCCTAATGATTGGGCCCAAATGCTAAATCAGTGTAGCGACAGCTGAACTGGGAGAGGAGCAAAACGGGAAGCATCTTTACCGCCTCTAACATTCCTTCTCTCCTTGCTATCCTCCTTGCTTGGTGTTGCTGTGGCGTGGGTGGCACCGGCAGACTGGCATCTGTGCGACTAAGGGAAGTCACAGTAGGGTGGGGTGGGGGTGGGGGGGCTCGCAAATCACTCTCTAAGATTGCTTGCTGTTAGCCGGTTTTTCCACTCTGGTGCAGGATAAATGGGAAATCAAGCCGCCAGGTGGGCAGCTGTGCTTGCCTGCCTGCCTCTCCTTGCCTTTCGGACCATGGGAGTTATGAAGCATAAATATTCATGTCTGTCTTCACTAGCTGTTGGCAGTCCATATTTTTGTTGACATATGGTGGATGGGTTGGGACTTGAGCAGGGAGTGTGGCTGCCGGGGTGTGCATGCGTGTCTGGATCTATCAGGGTGTTTGACGGAAGCATGTTCCTTGGACACAGATACACAGTCAGCCTGATGACCTTTTGCGAGCATGACAACTGTTGCTCTGGTGTCATGTCTGCTCTGTGTACCACTTTGTTAATTGGCCCAGTTGCGCACTAACTAAAGCAGTCGTTAGCCTGCCAGCTTCATGTAATTGCTCTCCTCGAGCCGTGCCACATCATGGCCACCTGCCATGTAGCAAAAACATACAGAAGGTGATATCATGTACAGCAAAAGGGCATCTAGGGGAGTGGTGTGGGTATGTGCACACACAAAGATGTGGGTTTCCTAACCTCCAATTAAGCACAACATGGATATAAAGGGTCTATAAAATGAAAGTGTAATACAGCAACTACAAATTCAGGCCTTTAACTTTTTGTTTTCATCCTGTAGGTGGCGTGTCTGATTCGGGTACCCACAGAGGTGGTCAAACAGAGGGCCCAAGCTTCCCTCTCATCGTCTACCTACAGCATACTGCTGGCTACTCTTAGAGAAGAGGTATGTGGCAATCAGAAGCTCATTTTTGTCCATTAATTTTGTGTTTATGTGTGTGTGATTTTTGGCTGTCGTTCATATCAGTAACCCTGCTGAGATATGGGATCTGAGGACAGTGATGAAAACAAGCCTGTTGCCAAGAAATGCAAGCAGATTATCAAAAAGCAAACTTATCTGAAATCCAGAACTAAAGTACTGGCACTGTGAGTTCACAAGTAATGAAGTGTGTTATGTAAATTAAACTGCTAGTTCATGTGAAGCCATGATTCAAGGCTGAGGTGTTGATAGTAGTTCCAAAAGGTAGCAGATCAAGGTGGGGAAGGTTTAAATGAGTATATAATTGTCTATATTCATATGTTTGAACATATAAGTAAATTAAGTTTCTGAAGTCCCCTCTGCTTTAAGCCAGCTGTAGCGCTCAGATCCACCAATCACTGTTTTGAGTGGGTGTGGATGTTGGGTCACTGATTTCATAAATTGTAATAAATTGTTAGACTCAGCCGCTCCAATCTAAACATTATGAGTGTTGGGTGGGTGTGGGGTGGGGGGGGTTTAAGACGAGTGCTGACAAATGCTTTGGTTGGAGCATACCAGCACCTTAACCCTAACAGCTCTCAGCAGTTATGCGCTGCTATAATCTGTGAAGAAGCTGAATAAACTTTGTTCCCACAGATGAATTATACAAGTGCTTTATCTGTTCATTGATTGTTGTGCATTCAAGCAAAAATTAGATTTTATTCATTAGATTAAAACATTTTTTCCTGTTGCTTCTCTGGGCAGGGGGTTCGAGGCTTGTACAGAGGATATGGCAGTACAGTTCTCAGAGAGGTAGGTTTCATTCACGTGCTATCTTCACACTCAGTCGCTCACTTGTGTCTGTCATCCACTGTTGATACCATTATCAGTACCTGTTCCACAGCAGATCCTGTGCTTATGTCTGTCTTTGGTAAAGTTCAGTTCCAGGTAATTACAAAGTACGTCATACAGATCATATTGAAATCAATACTAAAAACAGCTGCTCAGCTCTTTGAAAGATGTGTGGTGGATTTTTTTTTTGGATAGGTTGAACGGATATTGAGGCTTTCCACGCTTGTGACTGAAGACAATTTAATTTCTCTTGGGTTGGATTGAAGTTTGTAGTATTGATTTACAGATTTTTTTTCCTCCCTCACTTTCATCTCAGTCAGTTACTTGCACAAGATGTGTGCTCTCCTTTTTAGAGCTAAATCTGATTAATTAATTCAATTACTCTGGTTATAAATGCAAAACAAAACAAGGATAAATGAGTACTGGGCTAAACTCCCTTGATAGGCGCTCACCTTTTTGTAATGGAAAAAAAAGCCGCTCTAGTTCTTTGATTCATGATCCTCTGCCTAATTGCACCTGCAGTGCATGATATTGCAAAATAATTGCAGGAAGCATTGTATGGGTGTTTTGAGTTTCAATAGAAGTGGAAAAAGAAAATGGAGAGGGAGAAAGAAGTATATGAAGGTGACACTTGTCTTTTTTTTTAGGGAGGTGGGTGAGGGCGTAATCTAGTCCCCTCTGCTGTGCTAGCCTGTACTTATTTTCTGCCTCACTAAACCGATGTTATTCACGCAAATTCCATCTGGACAGCCAGGGAAAAAAAGGACAACAAGACACTGTGATTTCTCCGAGGGGCTCTGAATAAATGAATACATTTGGAGGCTGGCGCACGGCCTGTGTGCATACTAACACTGGCAGATGAAACGCAGCGGTGGCGGCAGGGATTTGGGGCAAGGGAACAGCAAAGGATGCTTCGTGGTGATTGGCTTTGACGTGTGTCAGGAAGGTAATTCATTTTCTCTCAGCCTCCGTCGCTATCCGCCCATCTCGCTCCTTTGGCCAAGAGACCCTGTCAAGATAAGTTTGTTTATGTGGTACGGCATGGCGCCTCCCTGCTCTCACTGGCCCACTAATTGAGGTCCTATCTGTGCTATATATTCATTAGGCAGCCTTCAGAAGGCTTTTCTGATGGGTATGATATCGCATTAGCGCCCAGTGTGCAAGGATCCACTTTGATCAACTTGGAGGGTGGAGTAAAGGAGTACAAGTGTCAAGTCTGTTGTGATCCGTTTGTCATTGTTGCGCCAGCCTACATCTACGGGCGGTTTTTGCCCAGCGCACCTCGGCTTTGCCCAAAGTTGTCCTGAAAACTTCAATCTAAATTATTGATTAATAGGATTTCAGTTCTTTTTAATTTTGCACCACATTAATCTTTATTGCGGTATACCCTTTCTGTCAAGTTTTCTGCTGAGTTGGCATCTTATGGGTTCCAACTGAACAGAGCATGAAATCACTGAGATTTAGATTGGGGTGAAGGAAACTGGAGCGCGGTGAAAAATTACTTTATTCTGCTCTAGAAAAACAAGGACCTTATTTTAATTAACACCAGCAAGACTTTGCTCAGGACTTTGAGAGAGACTACACTTGCCCCATATCCCACATAAGCTGTTGATGTTGTCTGTGTGTTAATTTGCATTCATTGTATGAAAACACACAGGGTAATCTTCTGAGTCTAATCAAGACTCTAATTATATGTCATCAGTAGTAGTGGTCCTCATTTCGTCAGGATTTCCTGCACTTGCGCTGTTTTGGTTTGTACCATCTTTCTCCACTAGATGGCATGTTAAGATTAGTACTGCCTTTATGAAGCTCGTGCCTGACTTTTGTTTGAATTCCACACAATCTGTACTTCCCCTCCTCCCTCTCCTCACCTATCAGTACCAATCCAGCTCCATGACATTTATGCACAGCAGTTACTGATTTTTAAAAGAAATTATTTTTATATCGAGCCCTTTTTTTCTGATCCAACATATTCTGAGGTAATATTGAGTAACAAGTCTTAAGTAGGTTGTTAGACAGTGTTTTAGTAATGTGGTGTTATGTGGGTTGTGGAGTGGCAGGTGTAAGTAAAGCTGGCTCTGTAAAATGCACCTTGTCTCAGTGACTCTGACATACAGCCAGTCTACATATAATCACTTATAGTTATGTTCTGGAAAGTATCTGCTTAATCTGAGTGCCTTTAATAAACATATTTAATCTAGGAAGCACACAGACAGGGGAGGTATTTGAGTCACCTAAGTTAAAGCAAAACCGGGTGTTAGAATGACTTCCCTTTACCAGCGTTACATATAGTTTGCTTAATCCAACCCCTCAATCAACCTCAAAGCTTCCCCACTTCAGCAGCTGGGACCTGGCAATGCAAAGTACAGGATCTGGCAGCTGGGCTTATGAAACACCTCTCCATCCAGGCTCCCCCACCCCAGCTCTGCTTTCTATTTATCCATCTCCTCTTCAATCTGCTGCCCGATCCCCCCCCTCTGCCTTCGCCAGCAGAGGGCTTAGCTGTAAGGAAAGACACGCTAACCTGGGATTTAACTGTTACCAACAGATCAAATACAGATCGGAGCTGATTTGTATTTGAGCTACAGAAAAGTGACAAATGAGAGGAAAACATGAACCAAAGACTGCATTTTGCCACAATTTGACCAGCTTAAACAGAGTTCTCTTTAACTCTGCTTGAATATATTGTTACATTGAGTGTTCCGATGTCATAATGATCATTAAGTAATTGCGTTTAAATGGTAACCACACTAGGGTCATTTAGGAAACTCAGCGTGTGCCATGTTTACATGTCTGACAGCTCAGGTCTTGTGGTGTGTACACTGGGTTATAATTGTCAGAAACAATGTGGGGGTGGATGCTGCTTCCTCTGGTGGAATCCTAAGGTTGAAATTGTCTCAACAGGCACACAACAGAGCAAAGGTGACCCCTGTGTGTGTGTGTGTGTGTGTGTGTGTGTGTGTGTGTGTGTGTGTGTGTGAACCCTCTCCCCATCCCCCCTTTTTTGTGTCCACCCTTCACCCTTGATGTGGGTTCAAAGGGGAATCACTCTACATCCTGTGTCTGTGCACACTGATCCATAGAGGCTCATGTTTATATACCCTCATGTTACTGAGACAGAGCAAAAAGAGGGAAAAAAGAAATGGTAGGAGAAGCGAAGGCTGTTTATTTTCCTCTAATATGTAAAGGTAGGATTTGTGTGACACGTGTAATGGAGTGAAGGCTTCCTCCTGCGTTGTGCTTTAGAGTTGGAGCTGATCGGAGCAGCTGCCGCTAGTCTCAGAGACCCAGACAGCAAACCAACTCTTAAATTACTTCAACGCCTTTAAAAGCTTAACAAGACTGGATTAAAGAAGAAGGAAAATGCACTGGAAAAAAGAGAAATTAAGCCAAGGAAAATATTAAGCTGTCATTCGAAAATGAAATAAAATGCTTACTAGTGAGATGAATGTGTTCACTTATTTTGGGCCTTTTCTTGATTCGTTTTGGACTGTTTGTGTGAGCCATTTTCATTTCATAACTGTTTGCTATTATACAGTTATAGAATAAGATTTTTATCAGCCT
Source organism: Oreochromis niloticus (assembly GCF_001858045.2). Lineage (NCBI taxonomy): Eukaryota > Metazoa > Chordata > Actinopteri > Cichliformes > Cichlidae > Oreochromis > Oreochromis niloticus. Next base: position 29,303,878 of record NC_031970.2, read on the forward strand.
CTGAAATTAATAAAATGGAGCGTCGCTCCGATGGGTTCACATCAGAAGCGAAGGAGCTGCTGGTGTTATCTGTTTACTCTGTGATCAGTGAGTGGGCTAAGAGGACTGAGGAAGCCTGTTGACCTCAGTAGATCTGATCCTTGACATGACTTGACCTGTGAAGGGCTATATGTGTGTTTGCGTGTGCTCCTGTGATATGGAGGAACCACAGAGGGATGTCTGCCATCTTGGTCTTTTGAGTCAGAACTGTCAGAGTACACATTCATAATATATTTACATTATACATATACAGTTGTGGTCAGAAGTTTACATACACTCTTCATGGGCATGGTTTTAGCCAAATATTTCACTACTTTTCTTGGCAGAATTGATTGATTTCCTGGTTCTGACTTGGCATTTAAGTTTAGTTTACAAATTTATAATGGGGTTGAGTTTGGGGATCTTCCAAGTCTTTTCCAGAAGTTTAGTGTCACCCTGTTTTAGTCATTGTAGACGTTTTCTTGTGTGTTTGGGATCATTGTCATGTTGGAACATACAATTGTGTAAAAGATTAAACTATTTAGCTGTTGATTCTGAGGTGAGGTTGAAAATTTTAGAGGTAGTTGTCTTCCTTCATTATTCCATCCACTTTGTGCAGCATTAAAGTACCACCGGAAGCAGAAAAGTCCAAAATTACCCAAACTGAGTCTATGTAAACTTTTGACTACAACTGTTTTGGTCCACAATTAGTTGGACCACCCCCTATAATATGTATATATGAAACTAATATAATATAATATAGGGAACCATTTAGAAAAAGGACCAATCCGGTTGTTCAGTGATGACATGACGAAACCTACTTCTGGGCCTAAAGCAGTCTGCGTTTAATATGGCTTTTGTGTTGTTAACATGTTTAATGCTTTGTATTTTCTTCTATTTAATCTCAAAAAGCTCCTAAAAACAGTCAGTGATCACTGTTGACCTCCCTCGGCTTTTATTACCGCTAATCATTTATTTAAGCTCAGTTTTTAAAACCTTACGATGTAACTACAGCACAGCCCATGCAGCAGTATATGAATGACTAACCTCGTATTGTGGATGGATTATCTCAGTTGTTCTCCTGGCTGAAGTTTGGTCCGTTTACAGCATCCTGCCATGCGACTACATTTGTTCCTGACCACTGAGAACACTCATGTTAACTTTTATCGAGTGGAAAAAAAGTTAGCTTGTTTATATTATGCTAACATAGCTGTGTCGCTAGCGGTCACGTAGCACATCATTATATACCAGCTAGCCAAACTTCAGTAACCCTACAAACGTCACTGCTGTTTAGTTTTCTGTCTTCATTTACAGGGAGTGCAGAATTATTAGGCAAGTTGTATTTTTGAGGAATAGTTTTATTATTGAACAACAACCATGTTCTCAATGAACCCAAAAAACTCATTAATATCAAAGCTGAATGTTTTTGGAAGTAGTTTTTAGTTTGTTTTTAGTTTTAGCTATTTTAGGGGGATATCTGTGTGTGCAGGTGACTATTACTGTGCATAATTATTAGGCAACTTAACAAAAAACAAATATATACCCATTTCAATTATTTATTTTTACCAGTGAAACCAATATAACATCTCCACATTCACAAATATACATTTCTGACATTCAAAAACAAAACAAAAACAAATCAGCGACCAATATAGCCACCTTTCTTTGCAAGGACACTCAAAAGCCTACCATCCATGGATTCTGTCAGTGTTTTGATCTGTTCACCATCAACATTGCGTGCAGCAGCAACCACAGCCTCCCAGACACTGTTCAGAGAGGTGTACTGTTTTCCCTCCTTGTAAATCTCACATTTGATGATGGACCACAGGTTCTCAATGGGGTTCAGATCAGGTGAACAAGGAGGCCATGTCATTAGTTTTTCTTCTTTTATACCCTTTCTTGCCAGCCACGCTGTGGAGTACTTGGACGCGTGTGATGGAGCATTGTCCTGCATGAAAATCATGTTTTTCTTGAAGGATGCAGACTTCTTCCTGTACCACTGCTTGAAGAAGGTGTCTTCCAGAAACTGGCAGTAGGACTGGGAATTGAGCTTGACTCCATCCTCAACCCGAAAAGGCCCCACAAGCTCATCTTTGATGATACCAGCCCAAACCAGTACTCCACCTCCACCTTGCTGGCGTCTGAGTCGGACTGGAGCTCTCTGCCCTTTACCAATCCAGCCACGGGCCCATCCATCTGGCCCATCAAGACTCACTCTCATTTCATCAGTCCATAAAACCTTAGAAAAATCAGTCTTGAGATATTTCTTGGCCCAGTCTTGATGTTTCAGCTTGTGTGTCTTGTTCAGTGGTGGTCGTCTTTCAGCCTTTCTTACCTTGGCCATGTCTCTGAGTATTGCACACCTTGTGCTTTTGGGCACTCCAGTGATGTTGCAGCTCTGAAATATGGCCAAACTGGTGGCAAGTGGCATCTTGGCAGCTGCACGCTTGACTTTTCTCAGTTCATGGGCAGTTATTTTGCGCCTTGGTTTTTCCACACGCTTCTTGCGACCCTGTTGACTATTTTGAATGAAACGCTTGATTGTTCGATGATCACGCTTCAGAAGCTTTGCAATTTTAAGACTGCTGCATCCCTCTGCAAGATATCTCACTATTTTTGACTTTCCTGAGCCTGTCAAGTCCTTCTTTTGACCCATTTTGCCAAAGGAAAGGAAGTTGCCTAATAATTATGCACACCTGATATAGAGTGTTGATGTCATTAGGCCACACCCCTTCTCATTACAGAGATGCACATCACCTAATATGCTTAATTGGTAGTAGGCTTTCGAGCCTATACAGCTTGGAGTAAGACAACATGCATGAAGAGGATGATGTGGACAAAATACTCATTTGCCTAATAATTCTGCACTCCCTGTATGTTGGAAGTGATGGCAGAGCTGTACGTTTGAATTTGTTTCTAAACCCCTGCAGTCAGGACATGCTATATTGTATTTAGATGGAAGCTAGCGAGCTAACTTCCTGCTAACTTCTAACTCCGTTAAATGTCATAAATTCCGTTTTCATGGATGCCTGGATGTTAAACTCAATTGTTACACCTGGTAGAGAAGAACGCTGATCATTTTATTAAAGATGAAAGACTTTAGACAGTGTTTTAACTCTCAGTAATGCCTCAGTGATCATTTGATATATGGACCTGTAGCAGAGTTTAGGCCCAGACACGGCTAGTGACGTCAGACTGAACAACCGGCTAGCCGAGGATGTCCTAAAGGAAAAAAAGTACAAAATATGTCCGTTTGTTCCACGGGAAGTCCAACTATCAGTACAAAGAACCCGTACAGTGTGTATTAAAGAATATAATAGAAAGTAAGGGGAAGATGATGTAGATTTATTTGGAGTTTACCTTAATTTGTCACCAGTGGCTAGCTGAAACGTCCATGTGTTCAATCAAATTAGGTGATTGGTGTTGGGGATGTCCTTGCAAGTGCCAGTTCATGAAAAGAAGGCTTTGACTTCCATAACGATTAATGACAAGCAGTGACTTTGATAAAATAAATTTAATACATAGTACAAATATGGAGGCCTTAGCTTGATTTCTCGGTTCGTATCATTCCTTTCTTTACTGTCAACTTTCTTGACTTACGGGATACTCTTTTTGAATCCTGCCCCTGTTTGCATTGCTTCCAGGTCAGGCTGACTCTTGTTAGAAGAGTGATGACCTTCTTAAGCAATCCACTTGTCGCTGGATGATTTGTATCACTTTATCACAGATGTCACTCAAGGGAATAATGGTTTTCCTCCCACTGCCATTATGGATGACGGATGAATGCGGTTCTGGCTGCACCTGTCATTCCCATCAATGTGCCTGTGTGAATATGATCATATCTATGTATTTTTCCTCTTCTGTGTTTCCTAATGCAGCCATACTGGCATGCATGTAGCATATTGCAGCCCACTCGTATATCCAGTCCCTCTGAGGTGCACGTTGGCAGTAGGACATCTGCTGCAAATCTGACTAAACCTCAGTAACCTTCCTTAGATCAACATGTGGTCTTATTGATGAGTTCTGCAGTAAGTGGGGCTAAAGGAGTTAGCTGCCATGCTGTCAGACCCCCACGTGTGCCTTTTGCTAAGTTCGGTCGGGGGACAGCACCGGGCTTTCTCTGCTGGCTTGTTTAGGATGATACATTGGAAGCCTGTACCACTGAGAGCCATGGATCACACACTTATGTTAAGTACGCTGGTCCTCGTTGACGATGACTCCGAAATCCATCATTCTGGTTGCAGTTCATCATGCACAGCTACTCTGTGCATTTTTGAGACTTATTACCGATATCATCTGCCAAACATATTCCCAGGAAAAAGGCGCTGTTGCCTTTAACGGCTATAGTAGCTTTCCGGTGTATAGTGCCTGTGTAAGTGCTGCATTCATGACCACAGTGGCCTTGTTAGTCAGTGAATCCCTCGGGGTCTTGGGGCTGTGTTTGCTTCCCACAACTTTATGCATGTTTGTCTCAATCCAGGCAGAAAACCTTTAGCGATCCACATGTGTTTCTAATAACACACAGCCGACAGCCTGGCAAGGGACTTAAGGTCTGTGTGTGTTTGTGGGATTGGTGGGGGTCTGGAATGGAGGGAAAAGCGATGGCTATGTTTTGGATGTCATGTGGAAGGAAATAAGTGTCAGGAGTGTGCTTCTGTATGTTGGTGCCATAACACAAGATTGAGAGTGATGCATTATTCCCCTGACAGCCATACTTGTAATGCAGATTTAGTTTGAATTGGATGCCTGTTCCACTTGAGTTTAGCAGGTATTTAAGTGACATAATACCCCAACTGCCTAATTACTCTAACACCCATCTCAGTCAATCAGCACTTTATAAGTTACTGCATTTGCTGAAAAAGAATGTTTACATGAGTGAACTCATCAATCAGATCCACTCTATATAACAGCGGTGTCTCATTTTCACTTTATCCTGGAGTGACAGGACAGAGTGAGAGCTGTGGGAGTGGAAGAAGGATAAATCAGTGCTGTGTAAAAGCCAGACGTGAGGAAGCACCCCATAATTAGAGGTTAACCTAACTTCTTTTTTTTTTTTTTTGTACAGCAACGCTACTCTCTCATGAAAACTAGTGATGCAGATCCTTATTCCTCCCCTTTCCCCTCACTTCCTTTCCAAAACCAACCACCTCTCCTTCCCGGGATTTACTGTAACGTTCAATTCAAAATGTAACTTATCACTCCTTGTCAAATTAGTTGGCTTTTTGACTTTAAATCATATTGCATTCAGACAGACATGAATTTGCATCGTTTCGATAACATTATTACAACCTCTACGGTGTTTGCAGGTGTTTTGTTGCGTATGTGCTCTTTCCTTTTACTTAATAGTCATATGAGGCTCTCAAGAAGCAGGATGTGCCCCATACACAGCCAGCCAGTCATATGCCTGCCCCCCATAGCTCCCAGTCACCACCATCATCTTGCTAGCAGCAGTGCTTAGAACCCAAAAGCATCTGGAACAAACCACTTGAAAGTCGAGGGTCATTCAGTGATGTCACTGCTTAATGTCCAGAGGAAAAAAGGAATAAAATGTGACCTGCAGCGCAAGCGTTTACCTCACTCAACCCCGGCATAGGTTAGAAGTTCAAATCAATTCATAATTCAGCTATCAATGTACGCTAAAGCTGCTCACTGTGTGATTAGTTGGTTAGCTTACTATAGGTTGTTAAAACAGGGCAATGTTCCAGACTAAAGTCATTTATCACAACATCTATGGACTAAAAATGTGTTCATGGTTCCCAGATCATAGCCCTACTGACTTTTTCCATCAAATCTCAACTGGAACTTTGTATTGCATGAGTTGTCTCAGATATTAATGATCCCCAGAGCATGAGTCCTAATTACTTCAGTTAATGCTTCGTGTGCCACTAACTGCTCACTTATTGGATTGGTAGAAAGTCTTGCACAGACTTTAATTGTTTCCAGAGTTATCTTTCTTAAGCCATTTCTTGACGTTCCCTTTAACCTCTCCTGCAGGTTGATACTGAGTTAAATGTCTCAGCAAGTAGTGTAGTGATTGAAATGTGGTATAAACTATCACCACATTATTAACTCTAGTTGTCAAACTGCAATAACTCCATCATCAGATCAAATATTGAAAATGTATTGTGTCTTTATAAAAAACTGGCTCCAAGTATATAAAAGTTAAGTTGTTTTTTAGAAGAATTAGTTAGCAAACATCTGTCTATTTTTTGCAGGGGCCTATCCCAGGTGATGGTGAACCTCATTCAGGTGACTAGTAAATGGGGAATTACAAGAACAAGAAAACAAGTATTAGAAAAGTTTCATACTTTTATACCATAGTATACTATAGTGACCATAGTAAACCTTTCACCTGAACTATAATGTGTTATAAAAAAAAAAGACAGCTGAGCCCAGTCATGTGAAAATCTAAAACAAAAGCCAGTATTGGACTAAATGATGAATTAGAAATGAATTAAAGGAACCGTCTTAATGTCATTCTGGGTGATCCGGTAACTGGATATCAGTACTATTTATTATTTTTGAGGCGCATGAAGACTGAATAATGATGGGTGTGTTAGTTGAACTAAGATTTAAGATGTCTTATCCATGAAGGGTGTGTGTTTTTATTTCCACTAACGATGTTTCATCTCAGCATTATGTTGTGCTGCCTTTTGTCAAGCCCTTTAACGGATCAATCAGGCCCATACATGGTCTTGTTTTACTCGTATGTGTGTGTGTGCGTGTGTGTGTGTGTGTGTTTTTCAGAGTAGTTGCGTCACTGCCAGTATGCACTTTTCTCACTATGGAGATTCTGTTATTTCCAGCTGTGCTGCTGCTGTGCTTATCTGATTCCCAGCTGATAAGGTACAGCTTGCACGTGTGTGTGTGTGTGTGTGTGTGTGTGTGTGTGTGTGTGTGTGTGTGTGTGTGTGTTACTTTTCAGCTGGCCAACTGGTTGGCTGGAATGACTCTGGTCTGTGTTTTATTGCTGTGGGCACTGCTCCCAGAGAGCACAGTGTGTGTCTGCTCCTCTGCCATGTGTGAGTGCCATGCTGGAGATATGAAAGCAAGCGGCCTTGTTCTGGACCTACCTTAGTGCTTTGCTCTTACTTTAATAACCTTAATAACCTTACTGAAAATGGCACAATTGGTTGTTTTTTTTTTCTTTTTCCTGCATAGCGTGTCACTGATGCATCGTGATTTCCAAGTTTACTCCTTTACCTCTAATACTTCGTGCTTTTAGCCAGCTTGAATTAGCCTGTCACTGAAAAAGCAGCTCCTTCAGAGACAAGCTGTGGTACCAAGGGTGTGTGAAGGAGAGATTTAGCAGGTGGTTCCTTCCCGCTGCTACAGACCCCATGTATAAATACACACATATGCACTCACTGCTATATCTCAATGTGCACTAGTTTTCAGTCAGACTGTGCAAAGCTTCTTGTCTTGTCTCCTACTAAGCATCTAAAACAATTTAATGTCATCCTTTGTATCAAATATAAACACACGCATTTAAATTATTTCTTTCTACAGTCTATAGGTTACATTTTTCTTCCCTACCTTATGTAGTTCACATTTTTCTTTTGTTGTGTAGTATTGGTGTTATAGGGTATATTGCATGTATTTTTTGTTTTGCTTCTGTAATAATGTGAGTTTCCCCATTGTGAGACTTATCTTATCATATCAGCCTACTGTCTTAAACGATGCCTTATGTTGACTGGTTCCAGAAAAATCCTCGTTGAAATGTTTTAGCTGAGTCACATGGCAGTTTTGCAGACACACTTAAAATAATTTTACCCTTATGACCTTCCATACCTGTCTTGTGTGTCATAGTTTTGATTTTGATCAGATATTATCTACCCAGGGTTTCTCAGATCTCAGTATCTCTGGAAGCATCTCTTGACACCAGCTATCTTTGGTGCTAACATTGAGATAGTTGGCATTAAAAAGAAATGCTCGCCTGGTCTGAGCTACTTTCTCATATGAAGAAGACAAAGGAGATGTACATTCGAATTCTAATGAGTTTAACCAACCAGAAACATCTGAAAAGACTTTTCATCACAGCCCTCTCGAGGCTTGTTTAGAAGTGAGCTACTCTCTAGACTGCTCTGTTTTATATGCATGTTAGTAGCTGGGTGCAAAAAATGGCTTTGGTCTGTTTTTTGGTGTCTTTAATGAAGTTTCTCTCTTCATAAGACCAATATTTGGGCACAGCTTTGATTGACATGTGCATGCTTGGAAGTGTGTATATCTATGTATATATATACAGTTAAAACAGTGCCAGTCATTACTTTGAACGTGCCTGCTCCATTTGCCCTGCTGTATTGTGTGCTTGTAAGACAAGTACCAAGTGTCCAGCTCTTTAGCCTCAGCCAGCCTCCTTGCCTGCGCCTCGGCTCTCAGCACCAACATGTTTTTCTCTCTCTGTTCCCTCACGTCTCGCTCTCAGCTTCAGACTGAAGTCCTGAGGCAGCAATACATCTCTGTTCCTGTCAACAGCTAATTGGTCGACCCTCAGGGCATCCTGTATCACACCACATCACCATTCATTGGCTAATATGCCCTTTGCTATTGATGTCATCCATCAGTGGCTGTGGTGGGTCAAACCGTCATGCTTTTAAGCCAGCGATAGAATAAGTATTACATTTACTTCATATATAACAAGTTCAACTCGACATCTTCAACGTTTTTTTTAAACTAAGTTTGCAATAATTTTATATATTTTTCCTTTTGACATCATATGTGGACGTCTCTGCTTCACAACAGTGTTGCATTTGCAGCGGGCTAGACTTCACATCGTTCCTTAAAGGCCGAGTAGCATCGGGTATCCGTTGATAGGACCCTTTGTGTTTTTGCGTGTTCTGCAGTATCGTGTGTCCAGTCTGAAGCAACAAGCTGCACAAAGCTGCACACAGGTGGGAGGAAGGGGGGGGGGAAATCTCCAGCACAACATAAATATTATTCAGAGTTTCTGGGAAGCATTTCTCTCATGTCGATGGAATTGCTCTCTTGAATCTTTGCCAGCACGCTGTTTCCCCACCACCACCTCCTTAAGGCTTTTCTTTCCCACTCTCTTTCTCAGTCTCTCTCTCTTCTTCTCTCTCTCTCTCCAGCTTCGAACAAGTCTTAATTTGTCAGGACTATAACTCCGCTGTGCTGAGATTTTTGGTGGGCCGTGGCAGCTTATGGGAACCCAACTCCTGCTGCCATTTGATTGGCTCCAGGGTGATGTGCCGGCGCTTAAACCTCTCCCTATTTTGGCTTGTTTAAACATACGCACACACGCTCGCTGCCCTTGGCATTCAACACTGTCAGGTGGAATTCTTCAGCAAGTGCAGTCACACTCACACTAGTTTTTACAGCGCAGAGGGGCTAGAAATTTTGGGATGAGCTATCGCTTGTCGCCTGCGGCTGAATGCTCCTCGCATTTACGCCGTATAGACCTTAAAGGGACATGCGCTTTTGCTGCCGGATGCACGGCAGATGTACGGCCTCCAACCCTCTTAATCTGTGACAAATTTAGGTTTGGTGGAAAGGCTCTGAGAACAAGGGAAGTCCTGCTTTTTTGTGTTGTAGGTTTAGGTTGGATAAGCTTATGATTTGTGTGAAGTGTGCCTCAGGGGAATCTAAAGACAGGTGTGTATGTATGCACATGCATGCCTCAACTGACAAAGCATATGGGAGTCTGTTTTCTGTAATTGAGAGAGCAGGCCTTGGCTTCTACTAACCGGGACTATACAACCACCAAGAGAGAAGTAATCGAGCCTTCTCGTTTGCCTCTCTCTTTCGCTCCCCCACCCCCAGGCCAAACAGAGGCCCAGAGAGCCAGATCAGGCTCTTTCTATTGATTTACTTTTTTGCATGTGTGTGTGTGTGTGTGTGTGTGTGTGTGTGTGTGTGTTTTTTAAATGTGTATTTGTTTATTTATTTAAGAGGACCTGAACCTTTCTGTCCCTCGAGTGTACTTAGGTGCATACACGCACGTACACACAGAGGATCCCTTTGTCTGTCTTATTGGACTGTACACATTCAAACTCCTCTCACAGTCTGAGGCAGGTTTTTTGTGGTTGTTGTTTTTTGTTTTTTTGCTGCGTCACTGCAGGATGTGAGATGTGTGGTCACTCCACTTACTACCTGTGTCATTACTACAGATGTACAGCGTTTACATGCATGATGTGGAGCCTGTGCAGAAGAGGAAAATAATTAACAGCCCCTTGAAGATTTAAAAAAAAAGGCCAGGTGGAGTTAGCTAGCTCTGTTTTTAAATCATGGCACTACTTAACTGTTGTTTGGATAGAAATATAAGTATGACTGGCTTTAGTGAAGTGTAGAAATTTCCATTTTACAAGTATTACTTTGGGTTTTGATTCGTCAAATCGTAGCCAACTGGTCTGGAACATGTATACGTATCAATCTCATCCCCTGACCTGTATTTAAAAACAGTCCCGCTTGAGTTGTTTTATGGAAGTAATTGCTGCCTCCTGCTCGCTGTGTACTCAAAGCTCAGGGCATTGCAACATGCATCCATATCGCATGTCAGTGAGACTTCGTTAGAACGGCACTAACTAGCAGCATGCCTGTGGTGAGTGTGTTTGTTTTTTCAATGTTCTTTCGTTCTCGCGGGCATGCACGTACTTGTTTTTAAGCGATCGATTGTTTTCGTATTTTTGTTTTCAGCTGCCCTTGCACGCGGACCTACTTTTTATGTCAGCAGATAGTCCAACAGGTCTGGCTTCTTCCCGCTCAGTGACTTTTTAGCGAGTGTGGTTGAGCCCTTGGCACCGTAACCTACAGAAGCGTCCAACACCACCTGCCCGTCTGACATGATTAATGACTTTATCGACTTTCAGCGTATTAAAATATGATCTGTCTGTTTGTTATCAGCGTGTCACCGCAGTCAGTTCCTCGTCATACTTTCGTGACACACAGCAGATGGAATGTGGGTGTGTCTCGATGTTTGTGTGAGAAGCGTATGCGCGCTCATGTGTCTTTGGAAAGTGAATCCGGCTTGCAGCCCTGTTGCATTAGCAGGTAATAAATGTGGACTTAGACTGTGGGCTTTGCTGCGCCTGCATAACCCGTGTGTGTGTGTGTAAGAGAGAGAGAGAAAGTGGTCCATAGAAGTCTATAGTCGTTCTTCCCTTTGAATAAGGTTCCTACTGAATGCTTCACCATCTGACTTCCATCTGCTTCTTTTTTTAAAAAGGTTCCTCCTCTCCTCTCCTTTCCTCTCCTCCTATTTCTTAATTGGACCATCCAAAGTCAGCTACAGCTCTTAAGTGACTCACTGTTTCTTAAAATGACTATTTAAACATTTGGAAAGACCTTATGTTTGTTTTCACTTGTGCATAAATTGAATTTGACGTAGCATACGTGGTCTCATTTGAAATGGTACATTTGGTAAATTCCAAATCCACAGATTTAGGAGGTTTTGCCAAATGGATTTGGAATGGTCGTTGAGTATCGAGTGCTAACTGAGGATATGCTAGACTTCTCTGCCTCATGAATCATTTGCTCTTTGCTCATTTGCTCCACATCTGGTGGCAAGAATCGGGTAGGGGGGAGTTCAAGATTGCACCACCGTGTCTTGACTGAGTTACAATGTGAGTATTTATTATTTGTGTCTGGGATTTCAAAATGTAACTGTAAAAATCTTTGAGAGCATCCTTTACTGTCATTGTGATGATGGCAAACTGTGTCATCAAGACCACCCGGGCTTTTTTACTTTTTAATTTATTTTTTTGTGAGACCATGAATTGTGTGTTTGAACACATTTTTAGCAAGGTGGCAAACCCGGTGTGTGTGTGTGTGTGTGTGTGTGTGTGTGTGTGTGTGTGTGAGTGTGAGTAATGTGGTAATAAAAACTGAAGCTGGGTTTCCACAAGGCTCAACCAAGAGTGAATTATCAGCTCTAGTGGAGTGTGAACAATCAAATTTGCACAACTGGTAATATGCTTTTTGGTATCACAGATAATTAAACCAAGCTGTGTGATCCACTTAGGGAAAGATACACCAGATGTTAATTATCCACTTGCCACAGTTAAACACAAGTTGCGTTTAAATGGGTCCAATCCCAGCCTTTATGGATGGAAATGATAGCGTGTGTTCCAGGTCACCACTTTAGTTTGGACTGGAACACCGTAATAAATGTTAAATTAGAGTAAGGTATGCATTAGGCAATAAATCCTCAGTTGATGTGCTTTTTTTTCTCTCTCTCTCTCATATTGTAGCATTCAGACCTTAATCTAACACGCGAACACAGTCTCATAAAAATAATAGCTGGATTTAGTCTGAGATTTTAGTATGTTTGAAATGGCTCCAATACTAGAGAGAAGTAAACAGCAAACCTTAGTAAACCATGTTTGTGTAATTCTTTTAAATATTTGCCACACAACATTTTGCACTTGGAAACGAAAGCTCCTTCATAAGGCAGCTGAAAAAATACCTTTGTTTATGCCTTTCAGTCACGAAACTATGTCTCTTTAACTCGGTTCAGTTCAATTGTATTTATACGCCAACAAATCACAACAACAGTTGCCCCACGTTGCTTTATATTGTAAGGTAAAGACCCAACAATAATATGGAGAAAAACCCCAAGAATCAAATGATCCTCCTTGAACAAGGACTTGGTGACTGTAGGAAAGAAAAACTCCCTTTTAACAGGATGAAACCTCCAGTAGAACCAGGCTCACAGAAGGGAAGCTGCAACCAGTCTTTAGTAAACACACAGTGTAGCTTTTTTAGGAGAGTTTTATTAGTAAATCTGGCTCTAAAAGCATTTACACACCGGATGCGTAAAATCTGTGTGAATATTTCGTGCATTAAACACGTTCATACCAAACTTGCAGCATTTTTTTTCTGCTCAAGTTTAATTTTTCACATTTTTTAAGTGCAAATAAACAGATGTGACCAATCAGGCCACTGCATTTGTTAGCAAGTGTACATGTAGCTCAAAAAGGCCCGGTACTGAATATACAGATGGTAAAACAATACTGTTAAAACTCAGACACACAGCTAGACGCTGCTCTGGGCCAATCGGCTTTCTTACATTATTCCTCTGCTTCCTCAGGTGTCCTAACTCTGCCAACAAGAGCTCAAACTGCCCCACTGGCATCCTGAAATATGTACTGTCGCTCCGCCTCCTGTATCAAATCAAGAAATACTCTCTGCTGTTGCCTTCTAATGAGAATTGAATGAAACCAGAATCTCAGTTTCTTGTTTAGAAACATTAGGACCAGCTCGTCATGGCTTGATATCGACTTCATGTTTTTCACAGTGAGGTTTTTGGACAAGTTAGTATCTGAAAGGTTTTTTTTTGAAACACGCTCTGTGTGGAAATGCCTTGATTGACTAAAATTGTAGGGAAAACCATGTAGCTTTTAAGGCTAACACTGCTAACATGCTACAGCTAGCGTACCTCCAAGTGGAGCTTTTGTCAATTTGTGTTGTGTGTAGAATTTATGAAACTTTGTCAACATAAATAGACTTTACACAGTTTGATAGACAGATATTTGTTACTAAGTACTACCTTCCAAACAGTTTAAGTCAAAGTACATCAAATTCACACACTAATCTCATTGGCTAGTGTATTATGCTAAATGTCAGACATATTAAGGCAAATTTTTAGATTTGAGTTTGGCCTCAAGTAAAGTTGATTTTGGAGTGGTAACCCACAGTAGCCTAGTGGTGTGTTTTTAAAGTAGGAAAGCATTCAACGTTGAGGGCTGAGATACTTTCTTTTGGAAAGAAATCTTTTGGAAAAAATGAATCATGACTTTCATCGCTTGGTTTGGCCATCTATACATTTGTCTACTTGTCTCAGTATCCATCTCACTTACTATTTCTCTCCTGCTGAATGCTCATCAGTATGCAGAGGCTGCAGTATGACCTATTAAAAGTCATTTGTCAAATTGCAGCCAACTGGCCTGCCTGCAATCAGGCTCAATGTGAATATATTTTGACATGTGTTTTTCCTGCCCTCCGCTGAGTGCCTAAGGACCTGTGACAGCCCGGAGCCTCTCTGAATACTAATAAAGTTAGGACTAATACAGTTGGCAAGGACGCACACACACGCACGTACACACACAAAAAACACGAGCACTGTCAGCAGAATGACACAGCAGACGCAATCTCCATATTTGCATTATATCGTACCTGACAGTCACAGCAAGTGGCACTGTCACTTTTGATCATTTGTGAAATACATCAGCGAGAAAACAGAACGCTGCTCTTCATACACACACGCGCACACATAAGCAAGAATATGGTTAAGCACGCCAATGTATTCATACAAAAAAAAACAACTAAGGCATGCATATGCAGGATAGCGGGTCTGAGTGAGGGCACTGTTTGTTTGTCAGGCGTGGAGTCCTGTCCCTGGAGGATTGCTTGAATACACAGATGTTTGTGGAGTAGATACTGTTGGGCAGTGCAGCAAGAGCTGGAAATACATCATAAACTGGGAGGTTTATGATGTATTTTCTGGTTAAAATATTTAAATTATTTCCCTCTGTTCCTTAAGCATGTGTGTCCTTATTTTAATGTCGAGCGATAGTTCATGTTTGTAGACCTCAACAACGTGGTTACTGCACTGGGCGTGTTCGTCTCCATGGTTATGATTCGGTTGTAGCCCATGCAGCCATAGAAGTCTACTGATTGGCTCAAGCTGGGGTTGAGTGAGCTAGTAAAATGTTGGCAAGCAGAGAAAAACCTCAGTCTTTTTCAGTGGACATAAACAATACTAGTTCTCAGCCTTCAGGGAAGTATTTTATCCCACTTTAACAAACAGCTACTCATTTGTGACTTCCATGTCAAGTAAAAAGCACAAGGAAACAAGATAGAAATGTCCTCTTTTTAATTAGCTCTTAAATTGAACCTTAATTGATGAGATAATGATGCGATTCTCCTCGCCTGTGTGGCCTGATAATCCGAACTTTCTTTTCCATTTAAAGGAATTCATTAAGTCACGTTTATTAGGATAATCACAACAGCCCTGGACCTTCCACACACATGCACATGTTAACTTGGCTTCACAGAGCTGAATAGCCTATGGTAGCTGAGGCATTATATGAGGCGGTGGGATGAGACAGAGTGAGCAGTTAGCACCGTGGAGTTTATGCAGCTTGGCTGCCTTCATCCTAACCAGCCGTAGAATGACCCTGGATGCCTGCATGGCCTTGTGTTAGTCTAGCATGACATAGCTGAGGTCTAAATGTGCCCTCAACACTTGTGGCAGACGCGTCTGTAACTCAGAATATCAAAACCATGCTGTTTTTGCCCACTGGCAAACACTTTGGTAAAGTGTGCCTTGAAATTTAGCACCTGCAACCATTTAAAAGCAGCAGTGCACAGAACAGTACACTAAACAGTCATTTGTTTAATATCGAGAGTTAAGTGTAAGATATTTTCATGAGGGATTAATGGTAATTTTGTTTTTATGCTACTTTTACTGTCCCTCCTTCACTTATAAAAGCCAGTTGTTTTTTTGTTTTTTTAAATGTTTTTCCACCAGCACTGCAGAGGGCTAACTGTCCCAAAAAAAATCTGTAAAAGAAGTATTTCCCAACTTACACAATGATCCAACTGAATAATAACAGTCACACATTATCCCTGAAGAATAATCATAGTCATGTTTTCCAAAGAATAGCAGTTGAATATTTTAGGCCCCTCTTTATCTGATTATAGTGTTGTTGGTGAAATTGCGACTTATAGAATACGTTACGTTTCTCTCACCCTTTCTATAACATCGTGCAGGTTTCAACTCTTTAACCCTTGAAACTGTTTCTGAACCGGCGACTTCAGGCCTGCTTATAGAACAAAATGACTGGATGTGCTTGTTAGTGAGGGTTCCTCTCAAGAAAGACGTCAAACTGCGTCTGCATTGATTTATATCGAGGGGTCAAAACTCATCATTAAGGGTACAGAGGAGGTCATCAGACTTCATCTTTATACGGGACAGAGTTGAAAACAGTTTGTCCCACTCAGCAGTGGCTTGAACTTTCACTTAGTTTGTGAGTAACAGCGAGTCAGTCAGGTGTGACATGATGTGCATGTCTGTCTCCTCCCAACAATGGAAAATACATTTCTCTTCTGGGCTTTTTTTTTTTTTTTTTGCAAAGTCTTGCTTGTGTTTTTAGTTCTTCTCCATGGTCTAAGAAGCAGAAGGGAAAGCAGAAACACATGTTCAGTCCCCTTTGTTGTTTTCAGCTTCCCATTCTGTCTCTACCTATCTTCATTTCTTTTAGCTGCAAAATTTATTCCTTCTTTGATCTCCTTCTGACACTACAGCAACCTCAGGTTAAAGCATTACAGTAGAAGTGCAGAACCTCACGTTAATGCTGTAGAAACAACTCTATAGCCGTTAGCTCATATGTCCTCCAGCCTGCGTTCTTGATTTTGTAACTCAAGCAGACATGCTTCTAAATGTCACATGGAGTCAGGTTGGTACGTCTTCCAGTTCCTCGGTTTGCCTCGGTTTAATGAGAAATTGCTCATCGATTTTAATCAGACCTCATGTGGTTTTTCAGATGTTTCGTCTTTGCCGGGCAACACGCTCAAAAAAACGAGCACTCGTCTCCAGCTCAGTGTGCCAGGAGTGTCAAAGCGAGCCATAAATCACCGGTGGATCATTCTTTCCAGATCCTCTGCTGAAGCCATCTGTCTTTGTCTCGCTTCTCTGTCTTTGCACTCACTGCAACCAAAGATTTTTTATTTTTTGGATGAAATTTTATAAATTGATATGTGGTTAAAAAAAAAAAAACCCTGTCAGTTGCATTTAAGGCTAAATTTAAACAAGTTTTTGATAATTAATGCTTTTTTCAGTTTGTAAACAGAAGTTACTGACGCTGTATCTGTGCTGCATGTATCTGCGCCTTATTTAAGGTGACGTTACAGTAGTGTTGCACTTATGTGCACAAGAATTCTAGTATAAAATATAAATATAAAACCTGTCAGGATATGTTTACTTAGGTTAACTCTCAGTTTACTTTGACTCACATCAGTACAATATGTTCCGCTTGCACTCAGCAGCAGTACCCATTACCCCTCCAAGCTCCCCCGTTCTCCTTCACTCCCTCTTTCTCTGTCTGTCCACCTCCTTTCCCAGCCTGGAATAGCAGAACTCATCAGGGTGGTAATAAAACACAGGTGCACTTTTATAACACTCCACTTTCTGGGGGCTGGGTACCAGGCTTCCAATATGTCCCCAATTTTTTTTTAAGATAATCTTAGAGGAGTGAGAGAATTTGCTTCTGTCTGCACAGATAGACCAGATGGGTGAGGATTTCTGTCCTTGCACATACCAGGCCCATTTATCAAGAAACAGCCAAACACCGCGTGCAGTAGTTTCAGCTTTAATGCTTGAATAGTAACTACACTAACGCAGAATTACACTTAAAGCTAAGGGTCTAGGTGAGTTCAGGTGTAGCTGCAGTACCTGTGTGGGTGGGACAGTGTTATGGGGATTACTTACATTTGTACTCCACTCTTGTAAAATGTTGTATCAGTAACAGCGCTAACCTGTCATGGATGTCTGGTTTTATTCAGTAGGTGTTTCTTTAAGTTTGAATCTGTACCCCTCCCACCTCCACTCTCCACCCTCTCCCCCTTCGTAATACTATCTCATGTTTTTTATTTGTCATACTTGCATTAGGTCTTTTATCAGCTCATCTCAGAAACTCAATTTCCTCCACTTAGTTGAATTTGCACTCAATTTGACAGCTTTATGTCTTTACTTTGTTTTTTTTTTTCCTTTTTCAAAAGGCTTTAATAAAACTCGGGGCTTCTATGAAGATCTTTAAAAGTCTTATATTCAGCTCTTAAAGAGCAGATGCCCTTTAATTGAATCTACTTCAGAATGAGTGTTTATATGAGGTCAGTGCATTTGGACTAAGCTCATTAGGTGGCGTAAACACACTTGGTGCATTGTCTTTGTGCTTTGGCTGACTCAGTTTTTACCAACGCGCTAACGTGGTCTGATGGAACATGCTGGAGGGGGCGGTTCGGATGGATGAACGATCCTGTTGTATGTGTGATCAAAGACTGATGACACAACTCACTGTCACTTTATTTATTTCTTCCTTTGCTTTTGTTTTTTCCTGTCTTGCCTGTCTTCGTCCACTGCAGGATGACAGGATATGTGCGCGTGTGTGTTTTCTCTATTTGTTTGCTCAGTACACAAATGGAGAAAGTATACTCGTTCCTATGTCTGTGTGTGTGTGTGGGAGAGAGAATGTATGTGTGGTCTGACTGTGTGTCATTTGCACCTCGCCTTGGCACTGCCATCGATTTCTTTCCACTGTAACTTCCTGCCTGAACCGATTTAGTCTTTCCAGCAGCAACACACACTCTCCCACCATCCCCTCATCCCTCTATTCCTCTCTCCAACTTTGCTCCATCTATACATCCATCCATCCGTCTGTCAGGACTGCCAGACCACAGCCCGTCTCATTCATTAATCATCAGCACTGAGAAGGAACAAGGGAGCAGTCAGCCGTAGAGGAAATAGAGAAAGGTGGCAGGAATGACAAGTGTAAGAGATTAGAGGTTAAAGATGAAACCTGAACCTCCAGAAAATGAAAAACTAATGCTGACATAATGACGATGATTAACACTCTGCCTTCTTTTTTTTTTTCAGATCCCATTCTCTCTGGTTCAGTTTCCGCTTTGGGAATATTTAAAGGTATGCATCTATCTCTTATTTTATTCCCTTTTGCATCTTTATTGCTTATCTATTTTATCAGAGTAGTATCATTTCCAGTGAAAATTATGTCAAGGATAAATCCACTGTACAGTCAAAACTCTGACACATTTACAGCACGCTCACCCTCTGCATTCTCCTGTATCATTGTGGCAGGCCAAAATGGGACTTTACACCCCGGTTTAATGGCTTGTCACGACTGTCATCAAACCAGCCTTTCGATCTATCACGAGCTCTGAGAATAGCCGTGTTGCTCTTCCTCTAGCTTTTTCTTGCTTCCTCTCGTGCTTTAATGTCTTTTTCTGCCCCATGTCTCTGCTCTCCCCTTGCGTTTCACAGCGTGGCCCCGAACACATAAAAAGCCATTTCTCTTTGAAAAGATGGCGTTTTGTTGGAGTGACATCATGTCTCAAGGGCGCGAGAGGCGGCCAGTCAAACATTCCATCAATGTTGGGAGCTAACGGCCGAGCGAAGGCGAACAATACGCCGCACAGCTGTGTGTGTGTATGGGTTTCTGTGTCTGTGTGTTTGCGGGAGTTAGATTTTGTCGTTCACAAGTGTCTCTTTGTCCCTCAGTCAAAGGCCTCCTCTCTCCAGGCCATCTGGACACATCCGTTGGTGGAGAAATGAACTGCTGGAATCTGGACCTCTCCTCTCCTCTCCTCTCGAGCCGTTTTTGAGTTATAATGGCAGACTAGCCAAGAAAACAGATGAAAATTAAAACCCAAAAAACAATTGCTTACAGGCAAGCAAGTTTGTACTGCTGTTTCTTCAGTGACCACAGGGATGTTCAAGAGGATTTCTCCAACAAAAATAATGTGATATACTTTGAAAAATGCTAAACCGAAGGAATTTGAGACAGTGCATGTGTGTGGCATGGTTTCCCATCTGCTTCACGGCATAGTAATGTGCTGCGTTATGGCTTTTTTTTTTCCTTTTTAATTTCACACGGAGGCAGCGCAGCTGTCAGAGAGAAAGGGGAAAAACAGAGAGGCAAATGAAGAAAACCCACGACCCAGTGCTGTTGTCTCGTCGTAAAATGGCCAAGCATCTAAATATCTGGATATCACAGAGGCAGCATTTTGCAGACAGAAGTAGTCAGGGAGTAAATCATGAGGGAATCGGTCACTACACTGAGATTTAAAGCTTCTCCACGCCAGATTTCAATAGCCATGTGAATAATTCTCACGGTTCTTTCACACATTAATTTCACAATATTGTGGTTTTCACACTGTTGTTTTCCCAACAGCATCTGCAGAATAAAGTGCGCAGTTTGCTCCATCTGTTCTGACCTCAAAAATAACATTAGCAAAACAGGAGGGTGTAACACTTTTAGGTTATGATTGAACACCAACTTAGACCCACAAAAAATCCAGGGAATTTAGAGTCAAAGGCATGATGGGAGCTCAAAACGAGCCAGTGAGATATAGCACTGTGTAAAAAATCTGGAGTCATTTCTCCTCCTTACTAATATTTTGCTTCCAAGGAGCTACGCTTTCTTCTATGTTCTGTAAAGTGTCTTGAGCAATAGTTCTCCATTCCTTGAGTTTCAAGGGATGAACCAGTGTTGTCTACATATAACAGATAACTTAGCAAAGAACCTGTGTATAAAAATACCAAAGATAACAGTTTCACAGCAAAAAAAAAAAAGTATTTGTGCTCCAACAAGAAGATTCCAAAAGAGCTATTAGCTGAAAGCTTAATATATGTCAGCTTGGTGTAAAACGTGTCCTTACGAAAATTCAGTTGATCCATCTACTGTTTGCTGATACTGAAATCAGATCATCAGATATGTGGACAGAGGAGGTCAGGAGAGAGCTACAACAGTGAGTCTCTACAGCTGTCTATAAAGCTTGGTGGAGGTTGTGTCATGGTTTGGGACTACAATCATCTAGTTCAGTGGTCCCCAACCTTTTTTGAGCCATGGACCGGTTTAATGGCAGACAATATTTTCACGGACAGGCCTTTAAGGTGTCGCAGGTAAATACAGTGGTCCCTGGTGAAATCTGCGAAGTAGCCAGCTAAATTTTTTACAATTATTATAGATGTTTTAAGGCTGTAAAACCCCTCTCTACACACTTTAGACACTTTTCTCAGACAGGCATCGACATTTTCACACGTTTCTCTCTTGTTTAAACGCTCTCAAAGTTCAAACCTTCGTAGAAAAACAAGTCCAGTATTATAGAATCAAAGGCACCCGCAGTCGGCTTAGGGTGCAAAACGTTTCGTCAAAATTGTTGTGTTTGTTGGGGAGAAAACTTACAAACATACAGTACAGCACTTCAGAGTCACACTGCTAACGATCGAAGATTTATGTAAATTTGACAAGCTGAAGCATTCTGTACTGTAAAGGAGACGCGGCACAAGATTGATTGACAATGGTCTACAGCCAATCAGGACACAGAACACAATGCGCTGTAAGAAAAAAAAAAAGCACGCAAAATTGCACCAAAAAAAGTTATAGCGAGGGACCACTGTACAACAAAATAAAATGATAGGACCAAGACAAAAACTGTGGTATTTTATAAATATAATAATAAACGCAAATTCACTGTGTAATTGTGTAACTTTATTAGCAGCGTCCTTCTGAAATGCGCCAACAACACTGAGAGTAACATCCTCCTCTCTGCCCCTTAATGCTCTCCGGTCGCTATGGTAACGCATAAATATTTCTTTCAAAATAAGACACACAACTACAACACGGAAAAAGACCCAGGGAAGCCGATTTAATGATAAAAACCCTGAAAACCATAAATTTCGCACCCGAGCCTCAACTGGTACCCGGTACCAAACGACTTGTAGACCGGCCCGGGGGTTGGTGACGGAACAAAATGCATATAACATCCAAAAAAGAGCTTTAAATGTCCTTCAGCCTTGATGAACTATTCCTGAAGGCTACTTAAGGAAATTAGAGGAAAGCTGTGTTGAAGAATAAAGGTGGTCCTATTGACTTTCATGCTTGTTACACTATATACTGTGTTTCCACTTCTGTTTTAAACACGTTTTAACCCTTGCACCTATTTACCATTTTCCTAGTAAGATGTATTGTTTTTTAAAGAGGCTCAAGACTTTTGCGCAGCACTGCATCTTTACTAAAGGCAGTTTCCCAGGACAGAAATTCTAACATACACGTGATATACACAGACCCACCGCCCTCTTTCCTGTGGGAAGGCAACCAGGTGCAAAGGCTGATCCTGACACAAGGGTTCAGAGGTCAAAAAGTTTGTTTTCCCAGGTTTACTCCTTATTATTTATTCATGAAACGGGCAGTAAGGGAGGGGGAGAGTCGGAATAGGAGAGAAACAGAGGAATCCCCCAGCGTGAGGCCTTTGATGTGGAAAACAAAATCTCCTTTTTAATCTGCCCTCTAATGAAATACACATGACATATCCTGAGCTCATCCACAGTCTCTGCCTTTGCTTCTTCCTTCTTTCTCTTTGTGTTTACTTGTTTGTGTATGCACACACACACACACTCTTTGTGCACACGTGTGTGAGAAAAAGAGTAGAATGAGTTAACATGAAACAGATTCAACTTGCGAAGGAGTGAATAGACAAAGAAAATATTAGTAATCACTCCATGCTGTTGCTCAATTGCTCTCACTGAGAAGTAATCATTACTTGCAGCACCCGAGGCAGCCCAGCTGTCCACATGCATTTTATACGCAGGCTAACCTTGCAGAGTTGGGCTCCTCGCCCCTTTGCCAAAACTGGTGAGGGCAGAAAAAGAGACATCCTCCCTTCCCATCCTGACTTTAATCTTAAAACAGAAACATCAGGTGGTTTCACTCAGTAGCCACTCTTAACTGTGAGAGTTTTTATACACAGTAAGTACTTGGAAAATACACTTGTCTATATAATATAAACAATATATTCTATTGATACAATTCTGGGCTGTTTTTTGTCGGTGTAGTTCGGTCTGTAAAATTGCAACGCTAAAATAATTTTTTATATCTTTTAGGATATTTCAGGGGAAGAATAAATACAGCTCCAATCACAAAAAAATCTAGTGTAATTACATAAACTGTTAGGTTGCATGCAAAAGTTTCCTCACTGCTGAGTAAATATTCAAAAAACATAAAGTTAAAGATAGAACATTTCTTTGGTATTTGCCTACAACAAAAAAAAGAAAAGTTTAGGGACTGTCATGGTCAGTTTTTGTAACATCTGCTTTAGAAAAAAACCTACTGAGGCTTTTTTTGGCTGGTGAGTCACTCAGTTCTTTTTAGGGGGATTTTCATCCATTCTTACTGTGTGAGATACTTGTGGGTTTTAATTTAATTTTATTAAAAAAATTTTTGTAATGTTTATGTTGGATATTGTGAAGTTCATGCAAGCTTTTGTGTTTAGTATCATATAGCGTTGCTGAGGCTGTTGTTGGTTATGAGTTATCCATGGCCCTAACAAGCTAATTAGGTGTTGTTGTTTTTTATTTTGTTTTGTTTTGTTTTTGGGGGATATTTTCCATTTGTTTCACATTCACTGTATGTGGGGACGTAACAGTCACCAAAATGTTTATCCGTGACCGACTTTGAAATTTGAAAAAGAACCGCAGGCTAGTACCTTGGACAGTTTTACCAACAACATCAACGTTTTGCATACCAATATTCTACAGAACACTTATGTAAAGAAAGATTTAATGAGTATATTGGCCACAAAATAAATAAATTGTAAAGTCATTCGTAGACTGTCTGAGATGAACACTTGTAGAGATTTAAAGCTATTTAGCAAATATAGTGTTCTAGCAGGCTAATGTGTAGTATGTTAGCTTAAACATTTGCTAATTAGTGCTAAATGCTAAGTACAGCTTGAGGCTGTAACCTGTAGCACCTTTAAATGTACTTAGTATTTAGTGCTAATTAGAGGATTTAGAATCCTCCCCACTATGTGTTAGTATGTTAGTAATACCTTTATAAGCGGTTTGATTTTAAATAAAAAATGTAGAAATGCAAAGACAATAGTGAAACACTTCTAACCATCTTTTCACTAAGAATAAAGCTGCTACTGTGATGTTCCATGAAATATGTAAAGAAGCATTTAAGTAGGAGTTTACTGACACAGCTGCTTGGCCAGTACATTGATTTTGAGCTCCTGGTGTAAAACTACTAAAGAGTCGGTATATCCTAATGTCATAATTTAATAATTATACTGAATATCTGAGTATGAGATGACCTGTTGTACTAAGTATATTCTCTTGCCTCCCTCTGATCCCACACCACTCCTTGGGAAACAAGTAGCATGACATCACTGGGGAGAAAAGGCAACACAAAAATAGCCGGACAGCTCATTTCCCAGCTGTGGGCTCTAAACCCCAGACCAGACCAAGGTTCACAATATGTTTTCAATGTGTCTGATAGCCCCACTAACTGCAGTCTTTTCTCTCTCTCTTTTTTCTCTTTGTTTCTCTCCCTCTTCCCCCATTTTCTTTCTCTTTCATCATCCTCCTCTATCTACAACCCTCTCTCTTGACATTTCTTCTCTTTCTCCCAGACTCTGTGGTCGTCGAGGCAAGGTCACACGCTCTACTCTTGGCAGTCAGCAGTGTGCGGAGCTGTTGCAGGTGCAGGGGATTATATGCTGTGCTGGGAAAGAGGCGGAGAGGGAGGAGTGGAGGGAAAGGGGTTGGGATGGATGGACGGACGTACGGGCAGATGGATGTTAGATAGGTGAATAGATGGGCAGGAGGGCAGCACAAGTTTACCCAAAACCACATTAATGCAAGGTTTCTCAAGTGTGAGCTCTGCAGACAAATCCCATCCTCTCCTCCACCCGGGATTTGCTAAAGACGACTGAGGAGAAAATGAGAAAATGAATTCCAGTATTTTTCTTACACAGTGTTACCAGATGGCAAAAGTCTCATTATCACAGTTGTCGGCTCATTCAGCCAGTGACCATTATTCCACTGCAGACTTTATGGTTCTGTCTTGCCCTGGATGAGTTGGATATACAGACAACCAGATGAAAGGACGGGAAGCATGAGCTGGAGCCGTTTCTGGCCACGCGCCCCTGCAGCTCTGTGACATCCTGGGCACTGGAGCCTAGGCTGCTTTAAGAAAGGGAGAGAGAGATTAGACAGTTTATTAGAACAAAATTCACATGGGAATTTTTTTTAATAAATGAGGTACTGATGCACTTTCTTTATCCCAGATCTGGGAAATTCTTTTGTTTTTTTACAAAAATTTCACAAAATTAAACTAAACAAAACCTTTTCAGGAGGTAATACATTTTACTGCATGTTGTTTTTGTACTAGTTGTAATTAAATGTAGGGTTCCAATTAAATTGGAGAATAAATGGAACTGTGAAACACGACGGGCTTATACTAAATAGAGTTTGTAAAACTGATTCTCAGTTATCATTTAAAAGTTTTTTTGTTTATTATTTGTATTTATTATAGTGACTTTCCGTACTTGGAGTTTCAGTGTAACCACAGATTGAAATCTTGACCCAGGGCCATATAGCAGCAGCGCTGTCCTTCATGGAAGAAAATCTGCAGCACCATCTGTCTTTCCACCCAGTCTTGCATTTTTTGTGATGAAAAATCAAAACCTGAATGTAAAGACATATTTCAGCAAAAGAACAGTTCTGCAGTCCAGTCCGTGGAGCATTTATTGGACTTTTACAGCTTTCAGTCCATAACTCTTAAAATGCTACAGTGTGCCAGACAGGACAGGAAGATGGAGGTTAGGTGATCTGGGGGGGTGATGCTGAGATTGAAGTGTGGCTGATGGAGAGAAAGTACACAACACAGCACCCTGAGGAATTAGGACGTGGCCCCATCCCCCATCTGGGCTGTGGTCTCAGTGAAAAGAAGATTGTAGATAGAGATGCTTCAAAAGAAATAAGTGTGACAGTGGGTGTCATTTTAAAGAGGAAACCCCGTTTGGATTTATTGAAGGATTTCTGCACGAGCTGGCTTGAACCTCTCGTGCACCTAGTAATTGTGAATGATGTCAAATTGCTGCACCTAATTCCTTGTTTCGCTAGTTCCTCATGAAATAATACAAAATCGGTGGCTCAAGACTGCACTGTTCACTATATGCAAATAGTATTTGAGCAGTCAGGCGGCCTGGTCATTGGTTTGAGAATATGTATTTGTAGAGAGAACAATGTGGGATGAAGGGGCGGGGGGGTGTGCTCTGGGTCCAGGGTAGGAGTCAAGTTCACGTCCCTACGTGACCAAGCTGCTATCCAAGAGGGATCCTCAAGTTTCAGTCACTTCCCCTAACATTGCGCTTCACACTCACTCTCTCTCACTCATACATAATCTGCTTGACGCTGGAAATGCTCACACAGGCGTGTTTAATCATCCCAGATATCTCTATGAGTATCCTGCGGTGATTTATGGCAGCTTTCAGCCTGTGTAGACACCATCATATCAGTCACCTTCATCACCTTCACGTCCCCCACTTACCAAGTTTAGATTATTTAATTGAGCGCTAGACATGTGAGATTATTTATTGGGATAATTGTAGTAAAGCATGCTACAGTAAGACAGCTGTACTGTTTTATTCTTGAACTTATCCCCCTCCCACAGCAGAGAACAAAAGCCATCTATTATAATTAGCTATTAACTATAAACCCTAACGCGGTTTTCCTGCAGCTCCACCTCACTTACAGTCACATTGCTCCTCAGTGGCCCATATAGATATGTTTACCAAGAACAGTTGCTATGTTTGTGGCAGGGCGACACACACGTAACACACACTTTCTCAGTTATACACACTCTTCCGCTCACTGGAGACTGCTCTGGATTTTGCTGCCTATCCAGCTTCCAACTTGTGGAGTGTTAGGAGGGAATTTGGGGTGGAACTTCTCTATAAAGCTCACAGGAGTGAGTGTGTGTTTTAGGGGGTCTGCGTGGCTTTTTTGCATGCATGTGCATGTAATCAGGTGTGTGTGTGTGTGTGTTTATAGCTCAGGGGAAGACGTGGGCTGGACGAAGCTGTAGAAAAGGGGGAGCTGGGAATAGAAGTGCGTCTCTGGTTTTTGTGGTCTAATAACAGGGGAAGGTCTGGGACTTGGAATATTATGATTTTATGAACTTAATGGAGTTGAGGGCCAATAGTTCTTGTGTTTATTGCTGAATTAATACATTACTGTAGCTGTGGTTAAGTAATTGGTCTCTTTTATGGGTTTATTTTTAATATTAAAGTCTGTTCTGAGAGCATAGAGTACGGGCCTCTTATGTTTGCACTTTGCTGAACGTGTTTATGTGTCTTTCTGTAGGTGCGGTAGCTGCGTTTGTTACCACTCCTCTTGACGTGGCAAAGACCAGGATCATGCTCGCAAAGGTATACACACTTTAAACACGGCCACACAGCACAACGCCTCCTCTGGCAGCGAATTCTTAAACACTGCTGTCAGGTGATGCCTCCCAGGCGGGGAGCTGAGCGACCCCCGCAGTCGTCATGAGCGCGTTTCGACAGTGTCAGCATGCAGGACCGGAGCAGGCCGAGGTAGCGCCGGGACATTAGTGACACCTGCGTGCACATATATCACCTCACCTGGAATATGGACCATTTCGGGAAGACGCTGTTTGTTCGAATGGTTAGTGTTAAGAGTGTGGACATGTTACTACTTCATGAGAATTTCCATCCCGAGGCTGCTTGTCACTGAGAGGTGAAGCAGAGGCCCATTGTCCCTCCGGTTAACTCTCCTACTATGTCCGTCTTCTAAGGCGACCCCCCCCCCATCCTCCCCCAATCCTCGTGTTCTGCGAATCCTCCTCTTCCTCCCTCTCCTCGCCACCTTTTTTCTCTTCTGGCTCGCTCTAACTGTATGTCTGGCTTCCCTCACTTTGTCCTGTGTGTGTGTGTGTGTGTGTGTGTGTGTGTGTGTGTGTGTGTGTGTGTGTGTGTATATAAAGGGTAGTGAGTTCAGAGTAACCTCAATCGGCCCCCCACAGACACACACACGCACACACACACGCGCACACACACACACACACACACACACACACACACACACGTGCACGTGCACACTTACACTGTCCTTGGAGAAGACACAGTGTTCCATTCCCACCTCGTCCTAACTAATGAGACACTGGAATTAACATAAGACTCCGACAGTCTTGATCTCTGGTGAGAAGCCGTTGGCTGTAGGTGGAACACTGTGTTACAAAAGCTTCCTGTAAACATTATCTGAAACACAGCTGCTGTAATTTAACCACCAGCAGAGGACTTGGCCTGCATCGAGTTTCAGTTATAACTTTATAAGGCCAAGTTTTTGATTCACTAAAGGCGCCACAGGTGAGCTTAGAAAAGGAGAGTGAAACGAGAATGTGCTGCTATGCAGTTTAAAGCGCTTCTACTTCCTGTTTAAAGTCTGTCCACATTCACTTTACTACAAGGAGGGTTAAATATACGTGTGCATCTTAGACTTTCATTTTTTGTCATTTAACTCAAAAAATGTAAGCTTTCATATATGCTACATTCATGACATGTAAAGTGAAATAACTTCGAGCCATTTTTGTTTTAAATTTTAGGATGATGGCTTGCAGTTCATGACAATCAGAAATTCAATATTATTAATCTCCGGCTCTCTTATACAGTGTGTCTTTTGTCCTGTTTTCTCCTCTCACCCTCAACTGGTTGTGGCGGATGGTCGCCCCTCCCTGAGCCTGCTTCTGCTGGAGGGTTTCTTCCTGTTGAAAGGGAGTTTTTCTTTCCCACTGTTGCCAAGTGCTTGCTCACAGGGGCTAATCTGATCATTAGGGTTTTTTTGTGTTATTTGAGAGTCTTTATCTTACAATATAAAGCACCTGGAGATAACTGTTGTTGTGATTTGGTGCTGTAGAATTAATATTAAATTGAAGTGAAAAAGTGAAAAGTCTGCATGAATCGCTGGACTTCAAACACCTTGGATTCTGTGCCTCTGCATGCTTCCTCCAGACTCCAGGACCTTTGTTTTTCAGTAAAGTAAAAATGTGCTTTGATCAGAGTTGCAGTCTTACACACCTCTCTGCAGCTTCTCTCCTCCTGCTACCCCCCCAAAAACCCATCTCCATTGAGACTGTGTCAGCTCCCAAACAGACAAAAAACAAACTAAAAACCAGCAATAAACAACTTAAACATAAAAAATCAAAAAGAAAGAACAATACAGTATCCACATCTGAACCAAAGAGTAAAACAGTGAAATGTGGATTATTAAATATTAGGTCTCTCTCCTCCAAGTCTCTGTTAGTACATGACTTAATAATTGATCAACAAATCGATTTACTCTGCCTTACAGAAACCTGGTTGCAGCCGGATGATTATGTTAGTTTAAATGAATCAACACCCCCGAGTCATTCTAACTACCAGAAACCTCCAAGCACAGGCCGAGGGGGCGGTGTGGCAGCAATTTTTCACACCAGCCTATTAATCAACCAAAGACCAAGACAGACTTTTAATTCATTTGAAAGCCTGATGCTTAGCCTCGTCCACCCCAGCTGTAAAACTCAGAAACCAGTCTTACTTGTTATCATCTATCGTCCACCTGGGCCTTACACAGAGTTTCTCTGTGATTTCTCAGACTTTTTATCTGATTTAGTGCTCAGCTCAGATAAAATAATTATTGTGGGTGATTTTAACATCCATGTAGATGCTAAAAATGACAGCCTCAACATTGCATTTAATCTGTTATTAGACTCAATTGGCTTCTCTCAAAATGTAAAAGAACCCACCGACCACTTTAACCACACTCTAGATCTTGTTTTAACATATGGCATAGAAACTGAACATTTAACAGTGTTTCCTGAAAACCCTCTGCTGTCTGATCATTTCCTGATAACATTTACATTTACAATAATTGATTACACAGCAGTGGAGAGTCGACTTTATCAAAGTAGATGTCTTTCTGAAAGTGCTGTAACTAAGTTTAAGAATATAATCCACCCACTGTTATCATCTTCAATGCCCTGTACCAACATAGAGCAGAGCAGCTATCTGAACGCTACTCCAACAGAGGTCGATTATCTTGTTAATAATTTTACCTCCTCACTACGTACGACTCTGGATACTGTAGCTCCTGTGAAAACTAAGGCCTCAAATCCGAAGTCCCTGACTCCGTGGTATAATTCTCAAACACGTAGCCTAAAGCAGATAACTCGTAAGCTGGAGAGGAAATGGCGTGTCACAAATTTAGAGGATCATCATTTAGCCTGGAGAAATAGTTTGCTGCTTTATAAGAAAGCCCTCCGCAAAGCCAGAACATCTTACTATTCGTCACTGATTGAAGAAAATAAGAACAACCCCAGGTTACAAATGATCTTCTTATGGCCTCTGACAGTGGACTCATCTCTGTGCTTGTCCTGCTAGACCTCAGTGCTGCGTTCGATACTGTTGACCATAATATCCTATTAGAGCGATTAGAACATGCTGTAGGTATTACAGGTACTGCACTGCAGTGGTTTGTATCATATCTATCTAATAGACTCCAATTTGTACATGTAAATGGAGAGTCCTCTTCACACACTAAGGTCAATTATGGAGTTCCACAGGGTTCAGTGCTAGGACCAATTCTGTTTACATTATACATGCTTCCCTTAGGCAGCATCATTAGAAGACAGCATAAATTTTCACTGCTATGCAGATGACACGCAGCTCTATCTATCCATGAAGCCAGGTAACACACACCAATTAGTTAAACTGCAGGAATGCCTTAAAGACATAAACACCTGGATGGACGCTAACTTTCTGCTTCTTAATTCAGATCAAACTGAGGTTATTGTACTCGGCCCTGAAAATCTTAGAAATATGGTATCTAACCAGATTCTTACTCTGGATGGCATTACCTTGGCCTCCAGTAATGCTGTGAGGAACCTTGGAGTCATTTTTGACCAGGACATGTCCTTCAACGCACATATTAAACAAATATGTAAGACTGCTTTCTTCCATTTGCGCAACATCTCTAAAATTAGAAATATCCTGTCTCAGAGTGATGCTGAAAAACTAGTTCATGCATTTATTACTTCCAGGCTGGACTACTGTAATTCTTTATTATCAGGATGTCCTAAAAACTCGCTGAAAAACCTTCAGCTAATCCAAAATGCTGCAGCAAGAGTCCTGACAGGGACTAGAAAGAGAGAGCAGATTTCTCCTGTTTTGACTTCCCTTCATTGGCTTCCTGTTAAATCCAGAATTGAATTCAAAATCCTGCTCCTCACATACAAGGTCTTAAATAATCAGGCCCCATCTTATCTTAATGACCTTGTAGTACCATATCACCCTATTAGAGCACTTCGCTCTCGCTCTGCAGGCCTACTTGTTGTTCCTAGAGTATTTAAAAGTAGAATGGGAGGGAGAGCCTTCAGTTTTCAGGCCCCTCTTCTGTGGAACCAGCTTCCAGTTTGGATTCGGGAGACAGACACTATCTCTACTTTCAAGATTAGGCTTAAAACTTTCCTTTTTGCTAAAGCGTATAGTTAGGGCTGGACCAGGTGACCCTGAATCCTCCCTTAGTTATGCTGCAATAGACGTAGGCTGCCGGGGACTCCCATGATGCATTGAGTTTTTCCCTTCCAGTCACCTTTCTCACTCACTATGTGTTAATAGACCTCTCTGCATCGAATCATATCTGTTATTAATCTCTGTCTCTCTTCCACAGCATGTCTTTCATCCTGTTTTCCTTCTTTCACCCCAACCGGTCGCAGCAGATGGCCCCGCCCCTCCCTGAGCCTGGTTCTGCTGGAGGTTTCTTCCTGTTAAAAGGGAGTTTTTCCTTCCCACTGTCACCAAAGTGCTTGCTCATAGAGGGTCATATGATTGTTGGGTTTTTCTCTGTATTTATTATTGTGCAATCTACTGTACAATATAAGGCGCCTTGAGGCGACTTTTGTTGTGATTTGGCGCTATATAAATAAAATTGAATTGAATTGAATTGAATCTGAAAATAAGACTTTGGGCCGCTGAGCAGCAGTGGTTGTTGTAGCTTGTGCTGGTTCCTACCACACTTTCCCCTTCCAGTCCACTTTCTTTTTATTCTTCAGCACAGCACTCTGCCAACATCCTCCACATGGAGGGTGTCAGTGATCATCATCATCATCTGGACAACGGTTAAGTCAGCAGGCTTTCCAATCATGGCGGCGTGCACTGAACTACCTTTGAGTATAAATACTGTTGAATTGTAATTTAGTCAAACTTGAAATGAAAAATTCTAATAATTTGAGATACTGGATTTTCAATTTTCATGAACATCAATCGCTAAACTAAGCTGCAGATTATTTTCTCCAGTAACCTCAAATCACCATGTTTAGGAGTTGGAGAAAGTGATAATAATGCCAATAAATGTCTAGTTATGATGAACAGTTTAAAGCTGTGATATTGAGTTTATATTCACAACCTGGAAACAATAAATCTTTGGCATTTTTTTTTTTCAATTACTGAAACCCCCCCCAGAAAAACATCATATTTAATGGCTGTGATGTATTTCCTGTCAGTCAGATTAGCAACCAGTGGTCCTGACAGTTCTTAAAGTGGTGCTGAAAATGAAATTGTAAACTATTTTTTTGTGAAAATTATAAGTAAATTAGCTCTAAATTATTTCCCTTTGACATCAGAATTTATACAGTCCCGATCAAAAGTTTAAGACCACTTGAAAAACTGCAAAAAGTTATATTTTGCATGGTTACTTCCAAGTAGAGCTTCAACATGCAACAAGAAGAAATGGGAGTGAGACACAACTTTTTTTTGAACATGCAGTTTATTGAAAACAACACTTAAACTGAAACAGGCTGTTTTACAGCTGATCACGAGTTTAGGACCACATGCATTTAAAAGGCCAAATCTGTGCAAAAGTGTGGATTCATTGTCATTTTCTGTCAGGTAGGCACACTGTCATGACGTTCTGATGGCAAAGTGTGTGTGTGGGGGGGGTGTTACAGGTTTTTTGGAGGTGTGGTCCTAAGCTTTTGATCAGCTGTAAAACAACCTGTTTCAGTTTAAGCATTGTTTTCAAAAAATGTTTTGTTTCACTCCCATTTTTTCTTGTTGCATTTTGAAGCTCTACTTGGAACCTTGTTAAGATCCAACTATACAAAATATGATTTTTTTTTGCCATTTTTCAAGTGATCTTAAACTTTTGATCGGGATTGTATTTCCGCCAGAGGAGAAATCGCATTTTTAGGGGCTCAGGTTTGGTGCCGTTCGGTTGGCTCCTGGCTCCAAGTCCAGGCAGGAGCGTTGAAGAAAGACAGACAGAGCAGGTCTGGTGTTGACTGTAGACGCTTTAGATCCGGACTATGGGGGGGAAACTGGGTGTTGGAACTTGTCACATCAGTTTCCTTCCCACAGGACACAGAATGAAAGACTGGCGTTGTACAGTATGCAGCCTAGCGCAGCCAAGACCCAGGCAGGCCGCCCTGGACGAGCAAAGCCCCTCCAGGACAGGACTGCCTGCAGCAGTGGCAGTGTGCCTGTTGTACCACAGAGCTGCCTCATACCTCCTATGCTGCTACTGCACAACACTGGTCTTCTTAGAGTTTGGGATTTCTGCCTGTTCATCACTGCTGCCATCAGTGCCATGTTTACTAATATCCACTGAAACCAACTGTGGCAAAGACAGGAGTCAGTGCAACACTTTATAGAGCAGCCGTTACTGTTCAGACATTTCACAGGAAGCATAGTGGATGCAAGAAAACCCAGAAAAACACATCAAGAAGCACTTTTAAATATTATATTTGGACAACAAAAAAAACACGAATCAGGAGAAGAAACTCATAAACTGAGATGCATAAAGATATTTTTGTATGTCAGCATAAGTTAGACAGGGCCTGTGTGTGTGTGTCTGTGTGTGTGTGTGTGTTTTGGACACCCTGTTCCACCATTCCACAGCAGTAAAGGAAAAGAAAACTTGTCAGGCCAGAAGAGGAGGGGGCGGGGGTGGATTCATTTCTCAGCCACCTGTCTCCAACAGAAACACAAGAAATAGGGGTGTTTTTCCCATTTCCGTGAAGAAAAGAAGCATGAATCCTACTCGCGATTTACAGCGGATGCTGCAGACTGTTTCCTACATGTTCGACAAGCTGCAGCATGGATTGCTGTGTGCACACCAACAGACAAACTCCTCAAGCCTGTGCTCAGCTCCCTCCTGCTTATTCAAATCTCACAACTGCCTCTTCCATTTCTATCTTCCTTCCTTTTAAACTGAAGCCACCCACCATCACTTAACCCAGTGTGGCCTTATTGTGCCGCTCTCATACCCCTGTGACGCTCCACTCTGATGGATTCAAAACTCTCTAGCCAGCTAATCTGTTTAGTATAAATAAAACGACCGGACTGGCAGGAGGAGAGGGAGACAAGGAGAACTTGTTGAGTGTGTTTTTTTGGGTGGGCAGCTGGTTGGGTGTGTTTCTGAGCGGGTGCTGGAGGTGACACCTGCGCTGACACAGCTGTCCATGAGCAGAAACGGGGGGGGGAGGCTGGAGGAAGCTGGGCTAAGGAAGACTAAACAGGGTGTCTGTCTGAGGAGCAGGAAGCACGGGAGACAATTTATCAGTCATCGCACCTCTATTTGTGCTCTCCAGGTCCCTCTTTCTGTCTCACTCTCTCTCTCTCTCTCTCTCTTTACAGGCCGGCTCAACCACAGCGAGCGGCAACATCCCACTGGTGCTCTACGATGTGTGGAGGAGTAGGGGCATTGCAGGGTGAGTGTGTGTTCGTGTGTATCTTGATTTTGGTGAAACATTCAAAGACCCTTGTGATTGTTTAAAACCAAACAGCCTCTTTACACAAACCATTTTATCCCAGGCCACTTTAGAAAGCTCGTATTTTACATGATTTGATTTAACCCGGCTCCCGATCCCTCGCGTAATCAAGTTTGATAGAGCGGTTCCTCCAGGGAGCGTGAATTTACAGCCACGGCTGAAAAATGAGATGTATAAAAGCTTTTCCTGCCGACTTGCTGCAGCGCCTTATTGATTAAGGTGTTACGAGGGGCCAAGTGAAAGGGTTTATTTAAGTGTTTTGATGTGTTTATGATGCGCACTGGACAAAAGGCCAGGTCTAATGGGGTCCACAGAGGGCCGCCAGCACTAAAACAAACCTCAGTCCCGGTGAGTAATAGGCCTGCTTGTGTACAGGCTGCCATCGTTTAGTTGGGATGCACCCCGGCGTAATGCTCGCAGCAGATTTGGTTTGGGGCTGGGCCAAACGCTAGTAGGATGTTGCTCTCCCCCTTCTCTGGCTCGCGAACACACGCACACACAAGCAAATTTTGTGTTTGTTTTTAGCGGATACAGTCCTGGAATCCAATCAGAGCCAAGGGTGATTCCCTAAAACCGCTTTCAAACATTAGTAACAGTCTGGGCATCATTTTTAATAAAGATCACGTCTGAGACTTCATTAGAATCTCAGTGAGCTGATAGTTGGCAGGCCCCCGTGGAAAAACCCTAACTACAAGTCCCACTGTCCCTGCTGCAGCACAGAAGAACTGTTTAAAGCTCTGCAGCACATGGAAATCTTTTTTTTGTCTCCCTCTTCTTCTAATTCCACTCACTGTATCATCATCCTGCGCTCAGCTGTGTCTCAGCTGCACCCGGAGAACAAGGACCATAAGCTTAAAATGGCAAACTCTTTCTTTCTTTCTTTTTTCTCCTCCATGATGCGATGTAACCACAGAAGGTGAAGAATGAGAACAAAGAGAGGAGCTAAGAGACACATTAAATGCAGAAACAAAGGAGAGTGTTTAAAAAGTTTTTTTTTAAGTACAAGGGGAGGAGTGGGGGGGTCTGTTTTACCACAGGGCCAAAGGCCCGGTGGTTGCACTGGTGCATGCCTGATACAGATTGCTGGGGCTTTAAAGCTGTAATTATGGTAATAGGCCCAATTGCTGTGTAGTGAAGCTCTAAAGTGCTTCCATGTGTATGCCATGCCCCAGAGAGCCCGGGTTAGGAGAGAGCAGTGCAGCTCACTGGCCTACCCCACTAACCTGCAGGATAACCAAACACGGCTATGAGTCATGTCAAAATAAAGACTAATGGGCAACGTGTCCTCGAGGCTCTCTGATTGGCTCCTTGTGCAAACCAGAATAGAAGAAAAGCAAATAAGTAACACGCTTTCACCTCACACACACAGAAACCTGTGGTAAAGTGCAATTGTACTTTTCTGTTATTGGTCCTGCAACACAGCATGACTCCGCTCATGCTGTGTTGCAGGAAACAGTAAAGCTGTGCTGCAAAGACACAATGATGAGCAACTGTCCGCCCATCATTTAAGCCTGTCCCTGTTTTTGTCCCGTAAATATCTCGAGGACTCCAGAACATTCTTGCTTTAGATAGGATTTCTGGGAAAAGGTGTCTGTCTTATTCTCAAACTTTTCCTACAGCGCTGCGCTGAGGAAACACAGAAGAGATGAAATAGATTTTACAGACTGTTGTTTCCTTCTGCAACAAGTGGGGAGAAACCATGTTTACTAGAATGCCATGTTAATTCAGCCTGTAGCACAGGTGTCGACTACAGAGGGAGTTATTTGCAAGGATTTATCAAATACATGTAGCACTCTGTGTCTTCCAGAATTCCTCAGCCACATCTGAACAGTATTAAAGAAAATGTCACTTATTCTTTTTTTTAATATTAGACTAAAACATAGCCGTGCAGCACAGAAAGTGCTTGTTAGAGGCTCAGTGGTTTGTGCTATCTGTTCAGATGAAAAATGTCCACCATCACTGCAGTTATAGTTATATAACAGATAAAGATAACACAGAGGAAACAGGGTGACTACAGATGAGTAATTTGTTTTCCAGACACTGATTATTTAGTGTTTTTTAAGGGAAAGTGTGCTCGAGTCTGTTTTTGTCTCTGCAGCTATCGTCCCCATTTTCTACACCCAGTCCCTGCTAGAAGAACATAAAAAAGATTGATCTTCCTCAGATTTGTTGAAGACCCAAACACGTTAGAGTCGGTCCTCTTTCCTCTTAAATTTATCCTTTCAAAGAGTTTCCGAGTACGGCTACTTTTTTTTTTTCTTGGAACGCGTTCCTAAACGAGTGCCAGAAATTTGCTTTCAGATACATTTGAAGATTTCTCTCCCTCTCTCTTCTTAAGCAGCATATTTCTTCACCGCGACCAAAACATTTTGCCTGAGCTCACAGCGGTTCCTCCGTACTGTCCTGCCGAGCTTTGAAACTATATTTAGCCCGGTTCCTTGGGAGAGGCGATTGGCCGACAATAGGGGGATGACAGCTCTCTGTGGATGGCCAGGCCGTGATGTCAGAGTGAGTCGAGGCTTCCCGGGGGGAATATTTGAGCTCTGGCTCTGCTCTGACGTCCACAGGTGGGCCTGATCCCAGACAGGAAATGTAACGCCAGCAGAGAGCTGAGACAAAACATGAGCGTTGAGTTTAAAATTAGTTCATTCCTCGCACCGCGGCTATCGGACCATCACATGATGGAGAAGGTTGAGTGGAATACACGGGGATCTGTGTTGTCGTTAGGCGCTCCACCTGCCCTTTGTGGCTTTACTCTGTTACTTCTGTCAGTGGGTTTTGATTAGCTTTGGATTGTATTTGATATCAGGGTGTAAGCAATGCTCAGCACTCCCCCGGTGCAAGCCTGCGGCTTTTGTTTCAGCAGATGGTGATAGATAGCCGTGCTGAGATGGAAAGAGCACGTCGAAGGGCAGGGCAACAGCCTCTGACTAATGTCCCGTGTTTATTTGCAGCAGTTCGGTTCATGCTTGGATAAACACACTTGTATAAGGTCTCTCACACTTCCAACTTCCTCTCGGTTTCACACACTTATCAAAGCCAGCCATGCAAAGCTAAGCCGTCTGTTGAGACCGGGCGGCCTAGGCCGGAGCATTCTTAAAGGTGGAGTCGTGTGAATGGTTGGGATGTTTGGAAGATCCCTGACATGCTTGGACACTTGTATAACTTTACAACGGACAACGTGAAAATATCATAAGTAGGAAGTCTGTCATGGCCTCTGATCTCAAATTTCTCAAAAGAGCTGCACTTAACTGTGTGTGTGTCCAGAAATAGAAGCTTCATGTAGGGCACTGAAAGGAAGATGACAGAGCTTAAACAGGAGACTGTTGTAGGAAGACCTCGTGCTCAGTGTCAAAGGTTATTCTTGATCTTCTGTTCCACTTGAACATGCGGGGCCGATGGTTAGGCACAGTAGAGCTTTGAGCTAAATGCTAACATCAATATAGTAAATGCACAGCGGAGCGCCGCAGTAGCTGTGTCATTAATACAGCTTTTTTTTTTCTCTAATAGTGTGTAATAGCAAATCTTGGACTGGGTGGCTCTGCAGCAGAAGCTGGTGAAGTTCTGAAATGTGATACGGAAAATAATCTGTATACTTTAGCTCACAGTTGCTAGCTGGAAGTCCTGTTTTAATTTCTCCTCTATGAAAACCTGAAACCTTAAAAATGTGATGCCTAAGCACAAAACCGGCCTGGTCAGGTTGCCCAGAAGTTGTCAGCTCTTCAGAGTTATTTTCTTTCTCTTTTGATTTGTGCGTGTGTGTGATGTATTTGCATTCAAGAAGCATTTTTAAGGCTGATGAAAACCAAATTAAACTTTGCAATATTTCAAAAGTTTTTATAGAAATGAAAGTGGACAGGAACACAAGTGCCAACACACCCACACGGATGATGAACGCAGACAGACATGTTGCATGCGTCGACAGTTTTGTTTTTTTCAAACACGTGCGCACGCACACACACAAGCGAGCACAAGCACACAACCACCAGCACAGCACACAATACTTCTCATCCGTTACATCTGGCTTGGACTGGGCCAGACCATGTGAGCGTGGGGGCGTATTGGCAGACAGAAGGTGTTGGTAGGCAAATGCACTGCGAGAAAGTCAGGCGGAGTGAAGCGGGGGGGAAAATAAACGGAGAGACGGACACAAAAAGCCGGATGAACTGACAGGACCGAGTGAGCACGTGTCTTAGAAGTGCATGACGCAGCAAGAATAGGAGCCGGAGGAGAAATCCCCAAACAAGTGAGCCAGCTGAGGGGGACGTCGCTGAGCGGAGAGACAGAGAAATGGATGGATGGACAGCAGAGAGACATGTGCAGATGTCATCTGGCCATCAGTCACGTAGGGAGAGAGAGTGAGAAGGAGGTAGGTGGGGGGAGTGAGAGCTCCAGAGAGGACTTGGGTGGAGGCTTGAAGCCTAATCCCAAAAACAGCTGTGTGTAGCGGGAGGTGGGGGGGTATCTTGGCAGACTCTTATGGCCCATCACATCCTTTGACCACCACCACCACCAACGTTAGCAGCTCCTCGTTGAGCCTCGGTCGCTGTAACATGGGCCCCCAGCCTTTGCTCTTTGTGAGAGTGGCTCACTAACATGGCCTCATGTTTGGACCCCTCTGCACCCAAACACCGTGCAGAGCTGGACATGAGACGCTCTGGGCTCCTCCGTTCGCAGCGCTTTTTCATGGCAGTCATTTAAGCTGCAGCACACTTTTATGAGAGCTGTTCAAACATCTGAGTGTAAGATAATCTACTTCTTCCTCTAACCCCACGCCCTTAAAATACGGATGAAGCGTGCTGCACAAAACATCAAGTGTTCTGTTTTTAAAAAGAAATACTCATGCTCACAAGCAGGGTGTCATGAACAAGGCGATTTTACGTTGTTAGACAGTAAGCGAACATTAATATGCCCAAAATGGCTAAAGTGGACTGACATTTTGCTCTTTATTTTGAGGACTCCATTCATCCTGCACAGAAGCGCTGTAGATAGTCTTGTAGCATCTCAAATGCATTACTGTACTTCAAATTTGACAAATGCTGCAAAGATGTCTTTTTTTAAGAAGCACATGTTGCTCTCTCCCCGTTCTCCAGTCTGTTTGCTGGCAGCATACCGAGGATGACCTTCATCAGCGCGGGCGGTTTCATCTTCCTCGGAGCCTATGAGAAGGTCCGAAGCACTTTGCGATAGCAGCACGACCTGTGACTGTCCTGAGTCCTGACCTGATGGAGAGAACCGGAACAGCAGGAAAATCGTCTCTGGAAATGGAAGATCCAGCATCCTGCTGAGTCCTTTGAAATGAGGCGGAGAGGAGACGCTCACAGGGATGACTGCATTACTCAGAGT
Organism: Oreochromis niloticus; assembly: GCF_001858045.2. NCBI lineage: Eukaryota > Metazoa > Chordata > Actinopteri > Cichliformes > Cichlidae > Oreochromis > Oreochromis niloticus. The sequence continues at coordinate 29,343,597 of NC_031970.2, forward strand.
GCAACATTCATACTTATTGATTAGGCACTCAAAACACCACAGAATTTTGTTGAAATGAAGCAACACTGTATCATCTAGGACAACGCAGTCATTGTAGTCAGCAGTGACTGGGATAATTTATGTTTCATGTGTTTGTGAGAGAATGAATTATGTGATTAAAAACTGTGTCTTTGTATCTCTCGAGTGAGGTTTGGGGCTTTCTCTGACTCTCTCTGGAACTCTGCATAGTTTAATAATCATTTTAGCGTTTTCTCCTCTCTATTGGACTAAGCCACCTGCTTTAAAGACCCACCAGAGAGAGACAGCAATATCTCACCATTGTTACAATCCTGCTGGAGCAAAGCTGACCTCATCCACCTGCAAAAGCCTTTTTTTTTTGTCCTATTTTCTTAGAATCCCAGAACAGTAGAAGCCTTTAATTAACAAAATCATGCACTTTGTCATCTCTGGCCCTTCAGATCTTTTATTTATGAATAGATCAGATTTTTGATTTGGCCACTGCTAAAGCGTTTTGCTGTCTCTCTTATAGGTTTGTGTAAGGTTTTTTTTTAACCTTTTGTTGACCTCCTTCACTTGTATCAGTGTCTCTTTGGAACTCATATGAAGTTCGACTGAACAGCAACCAAACACTCCAGATCTGTTATCTGCTTATTTTGTAAACAGAGAAAGAAGGAATGGGCTTCACGAGCTAGAAACCTGCTTATAAACCAGTTGACTGTTTGAGTTTCTGAAAACGGGGTAGTTTGCATAAAAAATGGCTGCTTCTCATAAGCGGTTGATGCAGTACCTTTATTAAAGCCATGGAGTTAAAGCTGAAAGTCTGCACTTGCTTAACATCTCCATTGTTTGATGTCAAGTGCTGCACATTAGCGGTGCTGATAGGCAGTTATAGAAAGCCATGCTAGCTGTTTCCTCTTATGGCAGTTGTATGTAGTGGGACGCTCTGAGCAACTGCATTCCCCACGACGTACAAACATTCAAATCAAACAGAATTCGAGTAAGTGATCGACCTGATTAGAAGTCATGAAACTGGTAAACATGCTGTTTTAACATTTGTTGAAAGATGTATATCTTGGTGGCTATATAAATCACTTGCGCTCTGATACACTCACTGAAGGGGTCAGCACACCAGATTTCACAAAGAAGCTTCATTTTCTGCTCTTTCATTTAAGCAGATGGTTTTGATTTTGTTTGCTGAGGTTGTGTGATATCAGCGGTCCAGTCCCACAGCTGAACCGATGTGCATGACTGGATCAAGCAGAGGTAAGGCCGTGCACATTTTTACTCCGGCTTTGATCTTGTTTATTGGAGCAGCGGTTTCCAACTCCTGGACCACAGAAGTGTTGCACGACCCGGCCACGAGGACGAGATATAAGAAAAGTTTGGAAATGAATGAGACAATCTCTGAGTTTCATTTAAATTGTTGCGTGATGTGATTTCCTGTGTGGCCTTTCTAAATTTTACAAGTATTCTTGCACCCCCTCCCTGCTCCTCATGCTTTTAAAAGAAGAGGACAACTTAATAAAAAAATACTCCAATACATCTTATTGAAGGATTATTTAGCTGGCATATGGAAGAACAGTTAGGTATCAGTGTGTTTTCAGTGAATTAGCTCCTCTCATCCGTCAGCAGCCGGTCTGGAAGGTAAAACTGCACGAGGAGACAAATGTCCTCACAGGTGGGACTGTTTGTCATGCTGCTTGTCACTAGGCTGTAACACAACAATGGTCGGCGTGTGATTGGTGGAGGCCGCGGCTAGGGGCACGTCAATCATCTGGTGACAAACGTCCATCTGGAATGCACATCCTGACCCTCAGTCAGACTCGACTCAATAGCAAATATTTTTAACAGCCCGCAGGAGGAAAAAAAAAAAAAGCCTGCTGTCTTTGCAGCTCCAAGGAGCCAAGAGACATTCCTGGTTGGGAGATTAGCTTTCTGTGTGTGTGTGTGTGTGGCTACTTGACTACTTTGAAGATCAAGGACTCTGGATTTCATGTCTTTGTGCATGCTCCATTTGAATTCATGGCTTCTCCATAACCACTGTGACAGGAGAGCAGCGTTAAATGCTAACTCAGCTGTTTGTGATATTGTCGAAACAACATCCTCCCTTTGTGTGTGTGCGCTTTTTTTTATGAGCAAGAAAACAGGCCCAACACTTGTAATAATAGCAAAATGGGATTTTTATTAGACACTTCAATGCCATGTTAGACACTTCACTGTTTTAACTTTGACATTGGGACAACGGTTTCAGACAGTCTGCATCAATAAATTACTCAGGATATGAACTGCATCCTCGCTCCTTCGAGTCCCTTTTACCTACTACTCGGGGGTTGCTTTCCCAAAGCCCAAAAAACAAAGAAGGAAAAAAAAACAAAAGTTCTCTGATTGGTCTTGCTGGTAAAAATCATCTCAGTAAGTGCTATCAGGTGTAACCAGAGGAGCATGTCCTCCAGCTTACCTTGATAAGGCCACTGGTGTATTCAGGTTGAATGGTACCAAAATATTCAGGGACTGTGACAGTTCATCCCCCAAAGTTTGGTTAGAGCACATTTGACAAGCTTCCCTAACTGTTCACAGCAGCGAGCTGCACCTTTATCCACCTCAGGCATGAATCGTTATTACTGAACTGCAGTGATTCAGGTGGAGTACTGGCCATCTTTTGCTCCCAAATGCACCACCCCGTACCCCAGCTTCCCCCCCGGATGTCGACCCATATTACAGCAGTAACTGAATGACACAACATCACAATGCATCTTTTGCTAAATTCATAGCATTCAGATTTTATTATTTAAAAAAAAAAAAAAAAAACGGTCGGGGATCCGGCCAATTAAACGTCCAAAAATTGCAGCTTCGGTTATGAATGTGGGCCATAACTCATGACAGGTGTCACGCAGTTGCACTGAGAGATTATTACTGGCTCTTGCAGCTTCCAAGCAACAGCTGTTAGCTGTTAGCAGCCACATGTGGTTGCAGAATTGTACCAAAGTCACTTTCTGGGACAAATTTTAAAAAAAATTGAACTTAAAGAGGACCTATTATGCTTATTGCAGATTTCACTCTCTCTCTCTCTCTAGATACATATATATACATATATATATAATTTTGTAAAAATTATTATTATTGGCATTGACTTGAGCAGCTTTGCACGATTCACAGTTCAAAACAATTATTTAGGTTTGTACACTGGGCCTAAGTGCAGCCCCCTCAAATCATCCTCTGGCAAACAGAGTGTCTGAACAGCAGGTGGGTGGAAACTGAGCAGTCTGAAGCCTGAGCTTTGGGCTCACAGGGATTACTTCTACATGCACTGACCTCGTTATGTGAAAACTTTGGCTATGTTTAATATGAGCATCCAACACTGCAACAGTTTCCACGTACATCTGCATATGAAAAGGAAATACCAAAAAGCATAATAAGTCCTCTTTAAAACACGTGAAGCATTCATCCCAACCCGATTAGAGCAGCTTTGCAGTAACGTGTAGTGTTGTGAAACAGGTGGAAGAGCCTTAAGGGTACAGTATGTACTGTTGACTTTAGTGCGTCGAGATATGCGGAACATCTCCTCACAGAGAGGAGGCTCCTGCATTCCTGCCGGTGGATCGTGTACACACAGTCTGTATGTTTGTGAAGTGAAAAAAGAAAAAAAAAGTGCTTTAACTGACATCCCACCACTCGCACCAACATCTAACGTACCTAAATAATCAGCATCCGAGCTCTTCCTTCATACAAAAACGGTGGGTGTGAGTTGTGTTTCCATAAGGCCATAGCTGGCAAAAAAAGGTAAAACATTCAAGTGCGATCAAGTGTTTTGTTTGCGATAAAAAGTGTACCAGGATCTCTCACAGAAACAGTCTCTGGATATATGCTATTACAACTTGAGTTTTCTTTGATCATGCAATAAGGCACTGCAGCTGAATGTTGGTAAAAGCTGAAAAAAGGCTGTTTTTTTTTTTGTTGTTGTAAGAAAAATAAAAATACCATCACTCCTTTCTTTGCCATGCACATATATTTAAACACTCTTTTTTGTAAAAGTTATATAATATATAAGAAAACTCTTATGTACAGTCAAAAAAAAAGTCCAAAAGGCGTATTTCTCTTTTTAGTCCCCCTGCACATACATATTGTACAAGATTCCCTACATTTACATGCTTCAAATGCAAGTCACATTTTTTTCTTCTTCTTTTTTTTTTTCCTCTTTTTTGGAGCTAAAATTTGTATTTTTTTTTTAGCGGCCACCTCCCAAAGGAAGGTTTTTAACTATGTACAGCTGATACGCTCAGATGGGACGCCCCCCACACAAGCTCCGCCTTCAAACTCCGGATGCCCCCCCTCCCCCCTTCCGTCAGTTCAGATGCAGGAGGCTCGGGACCGTTTGCCTCGATATGAGGTAGCAGGTTATTTCCCAGTGCAAGAAAAAAAAAATATTGTATACATCGGTCCACATTTTTGGGGCTGCTAGTCACTGGCTCTCCTAAGAGAGGCGCTCTCATTCTGAGAGGCTCTGAGGGCATGTCCATTGGACAGCAGAGTCTGCCTGAGCTCAGGCTCACAGTCTGTGTCGATGCGTCCGTGGCTCGTCACGCCGGCCAGCTTCACCGGCTTGTGGAAGGAGTCTTCCTGCGATGTCTTGGTCTGCCCCGCTTTGCTCACTGCTGAAACAGAGAAGGAACAGGCGGGGTCAGTGACATGGCACGCACAAAGACAAATATGTGCTTGGCTTTGGGAGAAAGCGAGGTAGTGGAATGTGTGTGTAGAGCTGTGTGGAGGTGAGAATTGGTATTCAAAGGCCAGTACCACTGCTATATAACTAAAGGAGCTGAAGCCCAGAACAGGCCCGGGCGTGCATCATCAGGAGGGAGAAGTCACTCCTGGGTTTTTTTTAAAGATAGATGTCCTGAGGGGCTCTGGGCATGTAACTATGATACAGTGTCAGATGCTGGTAGGAGACAATCCATCAAAGATCACATTCAAAGGCATTTGCAGAAAGAAGACTCCAGAATGGCTGATAGCTTGTCATGGCATCACCTGATAAAACTGTTATTCCAACAGGGCAGTGTCGAGCTTTAAGAAGAGTAGTGGATTTATGGGATAAGGCTGGATAAGTACAGTTAAACTCACTACACTAATCACCGTACCTTTTCTATCGTGTTGGTTCAGTGTTGTATTATGGTTTTTTGGAAACGCTGATCCTTCAGAGTTCTTTCGGATCCTGCTGGGGGTCCCATTGCAGAGTGGGGTTGTGTGTGACCCGGTGTCGTGCTGCTCCCCGGGGTAACAGTAAGAGTAGGGTGGTGGAATAAGCTGCTGCTGGTACTCCATGCCTGCAGCAGGACCAAACCCGTGTGCCAGGTAGTCGGGATCTTTGGAGTAGCTGTTGCCATTCTCCATACAATCTGTGCACAGCACTGCGCTGTCGAAACCTGCGGGCAGCCACGGGGAAACAAATACATGATTTGGAGGCAGAAAGTCAACAACTGCATGTCAACATTGTGCTGAGGGCGTCTCCTGTGATTATTTTTGACACTGAGCAGGTCTTTACAGCTTTACAGCAGCGCTCCTCTCATCATTATGCAACCCACCAGGGGACGTGGGAGAAACTGCCGGCGAGAGCACAAACATTTGGAAGCAGAGAGCGAACTTTAGCGGTACCTGTGGTGTCTACAACGTGTCCGTTGGGCTGAGGGCCACCGCCGGTCTCCACACGGATGCACATGTCCTGCCGCTCGGACAGAGTCCCCTGGGAGGAGAGGTAGCTGGATACATCTGGGTGAACGATCGTCTCATCTGGGAGAGAGAAAAGAGGCATCAGAGCCAGAACTGTGGTGTGCATGAAGTTTTAGTGGTTTCTTCATTTTTAGATTAAATGTGTTTTTAACTTACAAATTTAAAAAAAAAGAAGTCATTCTGAGCTCACCTGTGTTGGTCACGCTGCACTCCTCGCTCTTCTTCCTCGTCTGATAGATGATACACACCCACACCAGCGATGTCACCACAATACTCGTAACCACAGCGATGACGATGATCCCTATAGTAACGGTGCTCGGGCCTGTCGGCGCGGCGCAAGCGTTCCTGCGCTCAGTCACCACCAGCTGGCTGTGGGCGCGCTCTGTGCCCAGAGTGTTGGACATGAGGCAGGTGTAGCGCCCGGCGTCCTTCAGCAATACGGAGCCGATGACAAGCAGCTGGTTTCCCGGCGTGAAGTGGTGTCTGTCGGAGGGGCGCAGCGGTTGGTCGTTGTGCAGCCAGGTGATGCGCGGGGGCGGGCTGCCGAGAGCTTTGCACTGCAGCGCCACCGTCTCCCCGACAGTAACGCTTCGGTCCTCCAGGTCCTGGGCCAGGTGGGGCGTTTCTGTGGAAAAGTGGGGTGATGAGTTTCCTCATAAAAAGAGGCCAAGGATTTCTATAAGTACGGTTTTGGTGGTTCTACAGTTTTCTTTAGCACCTTTCTGTTCACTGTATTGAGTACAGACTGCTGGATTGTGGTGATTCAGCTGGACAGCCTGAGCACAAACGGACATGTCCAGCCACTGAAAGCCTATCCGTCTTCTAAGAATAATATTTATTACTCAAACACAATGCTGATGAAGTCTGAAGTTTCCTGAAAATTAAAAGCTTTTTGATTGGAGCACAAACATTTCCTCTGGGGCAGGATCCTCTTCAGAGGACCTGTCTGTTTCCTTGCCAGCTTCACGTTTCAGTGAATGAAGCACACTGGACTGAGCGATGGTGTGCCTGTTAAGGGTGGGCTCTCCTCTCAGAGTGAGCACTTCCCTTCACAGTGGGATGTACACAGATTAAGACATCTCACTTAACCCACTTCAGTTGTGTTCTCTTCTATCAATACTTTCTTCCTCCTTCTCTCTGTCTCTCTTTCTGCCCCCCCCCGTATTTTCTCTAAATCCCTCTTAACTACCTCCCCCCACATATGCGCACTCACACTCCACCGCTGCAGTTCTTTGGCTCCCATTTTTCTTCCCCCACCACTTTCTTTCAGTTAGGGGCCCCTTGACTACAGACTACCCCTCCTTCTCCGTCACTTAAACCCAAACATTAGAAATTCAGAGTGGTTTTATGGTATCTTGTTTCAGTATTTTGTAGTGCTTTGTAGATTAAAACTTGACAACATGCAAATGTTATGCTAAAGCAGTATTTTAAATGTTTGCAGGCACTTACAGATTAATTTAAAGGTCAATTAAAAAATGAATAAGTAAAAATATATCCCATCTGTATACAACAGTGAGTTGTTTTGCTCAGTTCAAAGACAAAGGACAATGATGATCTATGTGCTGAGATGGTTATAAGAGAGAAGCCCTGTTTTGTTTAACAGTGTAAAACAGCCAATAAACTGGGAGCACTGAGGCCTGCAGTGAAGCAGCCATGACTGTCCCTCACAGAGTGTGTGTGTGTGTGTGTGTGGGGGGGGGGGTAAATGCTTAACAAACTCCCCTCTGTGAATCCCCCTCGATCCCCTCCTTTGACCCCTAACTGTGACCTCTGACCTCTGACCTGCAGCAAGGCCACAGCTGGCGAGAAAGCAAAATATAAAGATTCTCATTCTGCTTCGGACTGACCAAACCCAGCTCTTTACAACTGCACCATGCTCAATTCACAGCTCTTACCCAGTACGGTGAGGGTGGCATTAGCAGAGACGGTGCCTGCTGTGTTTTTGGCAGTGCAGCTGTACACGCCCATGTCCACCGGCTTGACGTCCGTGATGAAGAAGACGTCGTCATCGGGCATGACGTGCATCCGGCGGTCGCGGGCGGCAGGGAAATCCGTGCCGCCGTCCTTCTGCCAGGCGATCTGAGGTGTCGGGTGACCCTCTGCAGCGCACTCCAGCCTGGCGGTGTGGCCAGTTCGGATGGTGCTGTCCCTGGGAGTCTTGATGAAGGACGGAAGAACTACGGATGGAAAAATTCCTTCAGTATTAGCAAATCAAAACAATATGACCTTTATATATTGTAGGAAGGTTGACAATCCACCTCATAGTTTGAGTTATTTCCTCATTTACAAACATATAGGCAGTCTACCCGAGCAGGATGTAGAACTGCAACAGCAGTTGTAAAGGATTACAGAGCTGCTCATTCATTTTCCCAGCTGCTGCTGACATTCAAATCAAGAAACTTTCAGTTAGAAAAGCAGGAAACCTTTATTTATACATGAGTAAGCCAAAGCTACAACCAGGTAGATAACTGCCAAAATGCTGAATTCAGTTTGACAGGATCTGCTGTGAGCAAGCACTTGGCTACAGCAAGGGTTAAGAAGAAGCCAGAGGTCTAATGGAGGCTTTTTCACACTGCTTTTCTGCAGTTGGACAGTATTTATTCAGAGTTTGGTTCCCTGCCAGAGCGCAGAATAGATCAAGCCTGTCAGTGATGACATGCAGCTAAATCAATTTGTTCCAAATACCAGCCTAGGAGAGATGGACGCTTAGAGAGAGCGAGAGAGAGGAAGTAGCGAACGACAAACTCACTTTGGGCCCTATAATTTTGAAATTCAGTTGAATAATATAAACAGCTGAAACAATTCGTCTGTTTTAATAAATGGATGAAAGTGACCCAAAGAAGCTATTAACAACATAACACACCGTTGACAATGAGTCTGGCCTTGCTCGAGTAGGTGGAGCCAAAGTGGTTGGTGATGATGCACTGGTAACGACCCTCGTGGGCAAAAGTGACACGGCGCAGGTGGAGAATCGTAGTGTACTCCATCACGCCTCCTCCTGCGCCTGGCAGATCTGGTGTCGCGGCCTGGTGGTGAGCACGCACATGGGCGTAGTTCTCCATCTCAGCGTTACGAAGGAGCTCCTGGTCCTTGCGCCAGGCAAAGGTCATGGGGGAGGAGCTGCTGCTGGCAGCTGTACAGGTGAGACGAACGTCACTGCCGAGGACTGTCATTGTGGTTTCCGGCTGTACGGTGATCTGAGGCTTGGGGAGGTCGTCTAAAAAAAGGCAGCGGGTGAAATAAAGTGTGTTTAAAAAGCATGAGGATATTATCACAAGCGTTGCTCAGCAGGTGTCTGCTTCCTCTGCATAAATGAATGCAAAAAGGGAAAATAAAAACTGACATGTTGCTGGAGAGCTTGTCGCAGAACTAAACAAAAACACTACCCAAATACATGCAAATATGTCAGTAACAGGACAGCGGAGCCCATGTATGTGGCCCATCTGTGCCTTGAACGCCCCTTACTCATCACAAAGCAATGACACAGCCATGTAACCAGAGAACACACACACACTCACCACACACAAAGCTGCTGGGCGGAACCTCAAAGACGCTCTTTCCCTTCAGACTTTCCGGGTGGGCGCAGGTGGCATTGATACCGACCTGCAAACCACGTGCCACCAACCAGTCAGGCAACCAGTGGAGCTGGCAGTCACACAGCAAGCTGTTGCTTTGAATGAGACTGGAGGAGAGGGAAAAGACAAGCATGTCACGTGCACTGTACCCTTTGATGTATTTGTGAGTGTGTTGCTGCTGGCAGGTTCTGTAACCACACTCAGAACCAGAACGATCAGTGTTAAACTCACAGGCTTTTGAGGTTCCTCATCTTAGTGAAGGCGTCGGGCTGAATGGAGCGAATAGCGTTCTCCCCCAAGTTCCTGTTGAAATATTAAATACTGTTTCATCAAGTGTGAACAGATTAGTCTTACCCACACAGATATCATTCCCTTTTACCAAGACGCTACCAGCCTCCCCCTGCCAACTACTTTTACAAAACCCACCCCTCCTTACACTCCACCCCCTCTTTCCCTCTTCCGCTCTCTCTCCTGGGATACTCACAGGTGTTCCAGGGTCTCCAAGCCAGAGAAGGCCTTCTTGGCCACGGATTTGATCTTGTTTTCAAACAGAGTCCTGCCGTTTCCAAACACGAGGGGTGTCAATAGATGAAGAAGTGGGGAGAGGAAGAGGGAGGAGGGAACATTTTGGGGGAAGGGGATGAGAAGAGAGAACAAAACAGAGAGAGAAGCACAATTAGCCAGTTTGAATCTGATAAGATTGAAGGGGAGGTGAGGTATTGGAAATCTGAACTGTGTGGAGATTAGCCAAGAGGAAGGGTAAAGGGGATTGAACAGGGTTGTGGAGGTGGGTGGGGCCACCTGGGCTCTGTGCTGCTCTTCAAAGACCACTTTTATCTTTATTAGAATCTAAAAGCAATGACCAGGCACGACTGTGTGTGTGTGGACTCTACCCCCCCGACCAGAGCTTGTAAGGACATACGTGTAATCATTTCATTGTCTGTCAAGCCCAAAGTCTAGCTGCTTTTCCCTCTGATTTGGGGTCTTAATCCCCTTCCTTCATCCCGCCACTGCCACCTCCTCATTCCCGTTGTAGCCTTTGGATCGCAGGAAGAGGAGACATGGCTGGCTGGCTCAGAAAGAAGAGCCCAGTGTTCAAACTCGTCCACATGTACACACAAACAAATGGCAGCCTTGTCACACAGATAACGAGAGAGCTACTTTGTCATTTTTTGTTTTTGAAGGAATTCAATGAAGCTGTCACATGCACTTGTAACTGAATCAAATCCAAAAATCATCTTTTGAAATGTAAGATCCACTTCCATCCCATGTGGCGGCATTCACACGCTGCTTTTTAAAAACAGTTTTAAAATGGGAACTCTGTGTGTAATGGACACTTTGATGTAAGATTCTCTCTCTCTTTTTTTCCCATGGCTCGCTTTGCCAGCGCTGGGATGCATCAGGCAGCTTCCGACAACGCCGTGACAAAAGGGGGCAGGGTCAGAGGGCGGGGCTCGTGAGGCGTTTGATGTTTGATGACTGAATGCGGCCCGCAATTTCACCCTCTCTCAGCTCTTAACAACAGAGACTGGGAATGAGGGGATGAGAGGGAGTGCAGCTATGGAGGAGAAATAGTCCTTCGCCTATTGGGGAGCGAACCCCTGCCAGCTCAAAGAAAAGCCCTTTCTCTCCCCTCTTTCTCTCATTCTTTCTTTCAGCGGTGCTCACACTGGGAACCATCTTGGCTGGACATCATCTTTTCATTCTGTGGGTTGATGATTGCTGCTCATTGCCAGAAACTTCACGCCTCTGTAATTTCTCAGCTTACTAACTTTTGATATTGAACTTTTTACAAGGCGTTTGAAAGCACTGATGAGTAATTAAAAACATGACTCATTTTTCCAGCTGTTATCAGCAAAGAGAAACCAGTTTGCCCATAAAGCTTACAATCAAATCACAAGATGAACGCTAGAATGAACTGAAGAGAAAGTGGCCTCTATAGGATGAGGAGAAAAAACTAATAAACTAAATAAAGAGGGGACCTATAAATTGTTGCTCAGTGTGAGCATGTTCTTTTCAAAGTAAAGTGTGGGGTCGTGATAGTGTCTCAAACTTTTAAACAAACTTAAACTGGAGTGGCTTTGGGATGCAAGAAAATGAGGCGGCTCCCTTCGCTTTCTCTATTTTTGTTTTCTGAAGAGAGCAGAGAGACAGTGGCAGGCCAGGGCTGAGGGATGAAAAGGAGGGGAGACACTCACAGCTTGATGAGGCTGTCCAATCCAGAGAAGGCCCCGTTGGTGTCCTCTATTGTGCCTGAGATGTCGTTATGGTCCAGCTCCCTGTGGAGAATGAGAGAAAAGAGGAGAATAAGAACGTCGGAAGGCGGTTGAGGAGAGGAACAGGGACAGGGCCTGCCAGCGCTGAAGCGTTTCACAGCCCTGGCAGAAGCTGCTCTTGGAAGTCACGGGTTACCCCCTTCGCCCAAGCCCCCCCCCACTGCACCTGGCTTAAAGAGCCCCTCTCCCGCTCTGCTCTGCCAACCAAGCGCATTCTTTCCTTAGAGGGGTGGAGAAGGAGTGTGCGTGTGAATACGTGTGCATGTGCGCTGGTGTGTTGAGGCAAACCCCAGCGCAGGGAAACATGTATAATTCATGATGGCATAGAGGGACTGGCAAGAACACAATGCCAGAAGCCAGACAGTTGGGACTGTAAGTCCGATGCTGGCAGGTACGGTGCAGCCAAGAGTGCCGACGGGGTTAGCAGCCAAGCTTAGTCATGGCCAGACAAAGACATAAGTGATTGAGTGAACGAAAGTTGGGGGTTTCCGAACACTTGCTGAATGCTTCTGCTTGAGAGCTACTTCTTTCAGTGAAGTCATAGCTGCAGAGGAGCTGCCGCTCCGCCCTGCTGCATGGTGATCAAAAAGAACAAGCGGCAGAGTCTGAGAACTTCTCCAAGCCATTAAAAAAAAAAAGAAAAAAAGAAAAAAAAAGATTTTCCTCAAACTTGAGAAAGGGCCTTCGGGGTTAATGGTCAGCCCCACCCCTCCGCCTCCACCACAATAGCCACCTCCACTCCTCCTCCCATTTGCTTTCTAAGCATCTCTTATCCCCTTTTGGTTCTTTTCACTTTGCACTGACCACTGTCTCTGTTTGACTGGACTGGAGCTGCCAATTTCCTACTCTTTCTGGCTGGGTGGATGTTAAAGGCTATTGCCTTGTTAAAGCAAAGGCAGCGGTGGGGGCTGCAGAGTAGAGGAGAGAGCGAGAGAAAGAGCGAGGGAGAGATGGGGGCACGGAGAGGGGGGCCCCGATGAGCCAACGACCCCCGTGGCCGAATTAGAGGGCAGGCTGGCTTGTTTGGAGCTTTCACACCCCGTTTCAGGCTCCAGCCCCATGCCAGCGCAACCAGCCGCTCAGGCCCAATTAAAGCTCCCCCAGCTCCTTTTCAGGGCCCAGCCTATGTGCGTCCTCCCCACCGCTGATTAGATTAGGCCTGCCTCAAAGACACCGAGCAGAAGCGGTACAAGAGAGGAGGAAAAAATTCCAAAATTAAGACAGAGATTATGTGTATTGTGGGATATCGTTAGGAGATGACAGAACACACTTAGAATAACAGAGGGGAAGAAATGGGCATTAAGAGGGCTTTGAAAGTGTGCAGCCAAATGAAACAAAGCGGTTAATTAAAGACAAGAAAGAAAAACATGAGAAGGGCTGAGATATGGCAGTGAAAGCTCCCTGTTCCACCCTCTGTAGCTAGTTATCTGGCATCCAGCGTGCCAGCAGAGGGAGAAGCCTTATGTGCCTTGGCTTCTGACCCTGCTGTCAGAGAGCCTTTCTAGCAAGCTCTGGTATTACTCTCCTCTCTGGCTCTCTTGTGAACAGCTCAGCCAAGAAGACCTTGGTTAGGGACCAAGACCCCCAAGTCTTTCTGCTGGATTTATCCACCGGCTTTCTCCCTGTGGTTCTCCCCTTTTCTTTCTTTGGGCTTTTTGTGCACATGGTGGATCAGGGAAAGGAAAAAAAAATCCTCTGTCTTTATTCATGGCTTCAAAAAAGCCAGGAAGGATCTCAAGGGAGCTGAGTGACACAGAACCCTTTTAGATCCAAGATTGCTGGGTGTTTGGAGACAAAACAAACGCCCCAAACAAAACTGAAGAAACAAAGTGAAAAAAGGCACTAAAAAAGTAAGAAGTTGCTACAGAAACCATGACAATAGACACCTTGTAAAAGACATGAATGCAAATGAGAGTAAACCCTCGCTGAAAGCCAACAGCTCCCTCTTTCCTATGTCAAACGAAGGGACTTCAGGAGCCTAAATATCAAATGTCACCCAGGCAAAAACCAAAATTAAGCATCTCAATTTTCACTGCTCCCAAGTGGCACGTCTTAACCTTATGGTCAGCAGGGGCAGAAACGTAATAATGAGTGAGTTGTTAGGGGTCCGTTTGGGGCTTGGTAATGGTAGTTGGGGGTGGGCTGGTGTACTTACAGGATGCGTAAAGCCTTGAGGCCTCTAAAGGCTCCCTCGTTGATGTGGCTGATAGAGTTGTGGCCCAGCCGGAGGGTGTGGAGATCCCCGAGCACTGCCAGACTCCCTTCATCCAGACGAGTTAAGTTGTTGTAAGACAAATTCCTGGAGAAAGAAAGAAATAGAGACAGAGGAAGAGGAGAGAGGCAGACACAGAGAGAAAGTGAGGAAAAAAACAGAACAGACAGAGAGAAATATTCTGTGTGAGGTCTGGAAGGAGATGACAGGTTGGCAGACCACTGAGACCGCTCGCGACATCATTATACTTAAGTTTCAAAGCCAATTCGATGACCATTTGCCAGTTTATGATGCGTTTTTCCATTGTACGGTTTTCCACACCGCATGATGTTAACGGAGAATGGATTTAGCAGAAGTCGGAGCTTAAATGAGCTTCGCATCGTCTGACAGGAAAGAAAAGAAATTCTGGGTTGGGACTCAGCATGTCTACAACCTCCGTTTATAAGACTACTTAAGCGTGTGGTAAACCCCAGGGGAATAACTGCTACTCGTGTCCTGCAACCCTCAAAATGTTACTCATATTCACATCCAGCCTCTAAATCTTTTCTTTTTTATTAAAAGGCCTGGGGAACATACTAATGGTGTGTCGACACTGCGTGGGTTTCCAAGGGATTTCCCTTGTTTTAGGAATTCAGAGAGATGGTTTACTTGCAATCTTGAAAAAAAAGAAAGAAATGAAACTACAGCTTGAAGAGACTTCTAAGAATGTTTCTTCTTTTTGTGGTTTTTATGGCAAATCCTGATTACCACTGATAATAAAACTTATAATGGTATCTTTCAAACAGTGCTCAAAGGCAGTATTGTGCATTTTATTGCCCTCTCTGTCTGTCTCAGGTTTGCTTGACTAGTCATGTGTGCAGAGATTCTCCCTGATGACCAGTTCAGCCCGGCGAATCGGGAATGCAATAACAAGGCTTCTCATAAAGACGAGTCCCTCACTTCTATCAGCCGTGAGGGTCATCAAAACGCAGATAATAAAATCATATAACTGGTGGAAAGGTGCGGTGCTGGGAGAAACGTGTGCTGGGAGCGTACAGGAAGCGGCGCTGAGATACGCAGAGCAAACTAGTGCGATCACCATCTACCACTTTATCCATTCTGACTGTTACACATAAACAAACATAGGCGCCACAGATAGCCCCGGCTACCTCGTAGTTAGCAACGCCTCAGCTGAGCGAAGCACTTTAAAACGGCATTACGACAGTCGTGTCAACAGTGCAGGAAAGACTCTCAGATAATAACTCGGCAGACAAGGCAGTGAAGGTGATCCTTCAGTGTAATTACCACAACATCCAGCGGAGGATTTACACGCCGGTTTGCCGCAGGTTTACACACGGAGCACAAAAACTCCTGTCGAAGCGCTCGAGTGCTGTTGAGCCCAGCTCTAATTATGGGATAAACAGGCTTAATCCTGAGAATAGCGTAAGCGTACTGAGTGTTAAAACAAAATGTCGTTTAACCCTGAAAGGGAGATGGTGATGATGATATGGGTGGCAGGTCGAAAGAGTTGGGTTCTCGAGGCTTTAAGAATCCACATTTAGTGTTAGTGGAAAGTGAAAGAGCTAACATTTAAACCTTTATTTTTAAAAAATGCAAAATGCACTGATATATACGTTTTTTTTCATTACCAAGCTGGGTTTTTCGGATATTTAACCACTCTCCGGTGAAACGTTTTGGCGGTACATCTGGCAAGAGAGTTTGCGTTCGGGCTAATTTGAATGCTGGTACTTACAGCTCCCTTAGCTTCTGGCAGAACTTCCACCCATCAGGATTGATGCGTGCTATGGAGTTGTTACTGAGGAACAGCTGCTGCAGGGAAGTCAGTCCGTAAAGCGAGCCACTGTTCACCTCCGTCAGGCTGTTGTAGTCCAGGTGCCTGCATGACACAGAGATACTGCAGTGAGAATCTGTTGATCTCAAAACATTTCACCACATTACTGTGACATAAATTACAATGCAATTTGTGAGCATTACTCTGTTATTTTGTGTGTAATTTAAGTAATTATGTAAAAGTTCTGGGTGGAGGGGGAAAAAAAGTGTTATTGTGAGAAAGTTCCAGTAAGGGTACAAAAAGATCTTTTTCAGTCAGTGAGTATTCCTGTAATGGCAGTAAATGAGTGCAAATAGGATTAGCCAATCAGATAGTGCTCACTCCAAACTAACTGCAGCACCCAAATTCTTTAAATTAGATTATTTTTTTTCAACTATTCGGATTTGTCCTCTGCTGTGCAGGAGAACTTGTGAAAGTAAAACAAAACCAGTCAGATAATAGTTTTAGATAAATGATTTTTTGGTATTATTAAAGGTGATGTTTAGTACGTACAGGACTTTCATCTTAGCCAGGTCAAAGAAGGCTCCATCGGTCAGTTTGCTGATGCTGTTCCTTTGTAGTTTGAGCACCTCCAGGCTGGATAAACCCTGGAAGGTTAGACCCTCCACTTGGCGTATACGGTTCCTGTTCAGCTCACTGAAAGGTGGTAGGACAAAACAGATGATACAGAGGGACTAATGAGAGAAAATGCTTGAGGCGCTGTAAACGGAAGATCATTTTAAAGAGAAGCAGCAGAAAAAACATCTTCCCCTTGTTTTGCCCTTATTAAGCAAAGGCATTTATCAAGCATTGTTGGTGGTATCGGGCTAGGGTTGTACACTACATGTGTTATTACCCCTTGAATTAAGACAGAGTGAGATGATTAAAAACTTTACTCATTTTCTCTTTGTATAAAAAGCCTGAGGTGCCTGTGGATGTAACAATGGATCTGTACAGCCGCTGTGTGTGTGTGTGTGTGTGTGTGTGTGTGTGTGTGTGTGTGTGTGCGCGCGCGCGCAGGCTGTAAAAGCCTTCAGCTTTTTCAAAGATAAACATTCACAAAGCTTCTTTTGTGTCTCATGTGCATCACCTCTAGCATGTGGTGATACAGTGTCACTGGGGCCCCATGTCCAACAAAAGGCACCTGGGGAAACTACTGGAGCCACAATGGAGAGAGACTCCCATTACGCGAGTCCCTTTGCTCTCCAGAGTGGGGGCGTTGAGCTACAAATGGGTCTACCTCACTGTTATGCTGGAGGGAAGTTTGACGAAGATAAAGGAGCACGGTGTGGGGACTAAACTAACCACTTTGGGGGATATGGAAGAAGGCAATAAATCACCAATAATATGGCTCTGGTGTTTACCTAGTCAGGTCTTATCCATCCCTAGTGGTACAGCTCACACTAACAGCACTCTAAATGTTAAACACACACAGCTCAATCAGCGGACACTAGAAGCTCCTTCTCAGGGAAAAGGCTCATCTCTGTGTAGTTTCCAAACACTACAATTGGGAAACCCGCTTGGTTTTCAGCCTAAATATGAAATGACAACAGTGTAATGTTTTTGCGGGGTGAACTGTTTTGACAGATCAAAGCTCAAGCTTGTCAGCACACTAGCCTACATTGTTAAAACTGATAAAATCCAGTGGCACTCACAGCTGGGTGAGCCTCGGGAGCTGGAAGGCTTTCACGGGGATCTGGCTGATGCGGTTTCGGCTCAGTCTTAGAACCTGTAGGGTTTCGCCCAAATGGTCCAGAGCTCCGAGCTCCAACACGCTGATCTTGTTGTTACTGAGGTACCTGAACAAAGGGAAGCCACAGTGAGGTTTGTTAGAAATCTTATATTTGGAAAACACGTTATTTTGCATGTGCATGCCCATTAACATCACTTAATATTAGTTACAGAACTAAAGTTTCCTCATATAATGAATAACATATTTATCTTTAATAATTTATTTAATTTTGCTTTATTTAAGTAGCTGGTGCATGACGTGCCACAGGAATCCTCCGAGATGCTACTTACAGATCTCGGATATGGAGGCCTGCAGGGAAGCACTGTCCTCGCAGCTCAGTAATGTCATTATTGCTCAGGTCCAGGGTTTCCACAGAAAGCAGCTCCCCAGTCCGCCTGCCATCAATACTGCGAATCTTATTATGATGTCTGAAAAATAAAGAACACAAACAGAAGACATAAGGTGTGGTCCTCACTGTTACCGTGCTAAACTTTGTGTACTCTTCCCATCAGGGAAGCCACTCCAATCCCACTGGCTTCTGTAAGCCCATTCAGGAGAGAAATACACAGAACAAAGTGGTCTTCATCCACCACAAAATGTAGTACTTTAAGTGCTTCCAAACAGTGGTCTTCTTTAAACAACTCCCAAGGACAAAGAAACAGCCACAAAATCTGTCAGATGGATGGGGCCTCAGTGATGAACCAGAGCCACTTGAAGGAAGATCTTGGGGTGTTGTGAAATGGGGAGAAGGGTTACTTTAAAGGTCCTAATGAACCCAGGGAGTTTTCACACAAGGAAACCTCTATCTCTGCCGAGCTTTGTCAGTGGGTGCTAGCCTGGTTTAGCCAGAAGCCTGAGAGGAGACTGAATTTCCTCTCAGGCTGTCCTGTTTAGAGCTCTTGTTCGGAAATGAGGGTGACTCTCTTCACCCTATTCTGACCTCCTCCACATCTGTGCTCTTTATTTTGTGGAGCAGACGTGTTCCACACAGAGAGGTTGAGAAAGACAGTGATATAATAAAGAGTGAGAGAGTGATGGAGTGTGATATTTGACATTTATCCGTGTTGCAACCAAAGTGGTGTGTGTGTGTGTGTGTGTGTGTCAGGAGACTAAAGGCCTGTGTAATCTGAGTGTACATGAGATCTTTTGCTGGATGACACGTTTGACACATGACTAGGTGCTAACTAGGGTCAGGGGATCCATTTAGTACCACATCCATTGCCTGACAATTAAATTTTGTTTTTACAAAACTAAAACAAAACACATTTAAAAGACAGGAAACACAACAGAGTAACAAAAAAAGGCACAAATTTTTAAGAAGCACAAAAAAAGTAGGTGCACATAGAGAGCAATAAGCAAACTGCCACTTCATCATCTGACATGTACCACTCAAGGGAAATCTTTGCTACATGACAGAGGCATTTTTTTTTTTTTAGCTTTCACAAGCAATGTGTTTGACATCACCTTGTAAGGCAAAACCATTTAATGCTTCTAACTAGTTAATCACAACTTCCCAAGAGCCTTTTTCCAGCAAATGACACCAACTTCTTTTTTCTCTTGAATTTAAACAAAGCTGTCTGGAGTGCCACAAAACGACAGTTCCTCTCATGGCTCCAAAAGTAGTCCTGCTGCGTCATAGATTCCCATGTTAATCGCTCAACGTCTATCATGAAATTAATATAGCTGGAAGCTAATTCCCCTCCTTCATTTTTTATTACTCACTCAGGTACTGTCTGTAAAGCTGTATCTCTCCTAATTCCTGTCACAGTACTGGATGTTGGTGCTTTTTGGAGCATTTTAATGTAATTCTCTGGTAGACGATATAACCTGTTGTAAGGTACAGCCATAGGCAGCACGGATATAGGTCTGAAAAATGAAGCCAATCGTCTGATCAGGGAGGGAGCAAGACTTTCCCGATAAGTTGTTAGGCTAAGTCACTCGTTCCAGGAAATAATGAATGAAATGTTAAGTAAGAATGGCCACAATTAAACAAAACGGTGTTTCAGAAAGGAGCACATCTTTCAAAACACCAAACTAGCAATGAAAAACAACAACAACAACAAAACCCCACTCATCTTAAGGCTTCACACTAGCTGACATTAGCTGATAGCTTAGCAATGCACCCTCTGGTCTAAAATAGGGTTCTTTCACATCACATTCTTCATAATGCTAAGGTTAATCTTTCAAAAATCCACAGTGGCTTTTAAACACAGTCTATGATCCAAACCTAAGAGTATTGTCACGTGGGCCTGACTCATTCAGATTTACTGTAGATTCTTTCCAAATCTGATAATACACACTATCACCATGTCAAACCAATTCGGTTAATAAAAGGTCACGGTCTTCTTGGAAGTTAGGCAGCTTATTACTTATCAAACATCAGGGACAGAGAGATTTTAACCAAATCACGTGCAGCATCTTTAAATCAATTCACTTGACCTTTTGAGAGTTTGATAGTGTTGTATTTAAAAGGGCAGTGCGTGTGTGTGTTTCACAGAAAGTGTGAGGTGGCAGGTGCTCTACCAGGCAAACTCATCAAAACAAGGTCAATCCCTCCTCTTTTTCTAGCCTGCAGCCAGCAGATGAACACACAGACACACACACACACAGAGTCATTTATTGGTGTATGGGATGTAGGAGGGTTCAAACCACAGTGGCCCACCTGAATAAACAGTGGCAGAAATGGTTAAGGATGAGCACACATGCGCAAACACACAACACAAATAACAAACGCACACATGGACCAGAGCAACAGACAGTGGCAACAGTGAGCAACAAGAGCAAGGAAGGGAAGGGAAGGAAAGAAAGAAGGAAGGAAGGAAGCAAAGAGGTGAGGAGAAAATGAGGGGGGATTATGGGGTGAGGCAAGGTCAACAGCTGGTGACCTTCGCTGTGGAAAAACAGATCAGTCTCAAACTGGTGGGAGAGGCTGAACCCCCCCCACGTTCTTCCTCCACCGCTCAAATCAAACTTTCCCCTCCCACAGCCAGAGCCCAGCTGCACCATGTGAGAGACGGATAAAGCCTCGGCGCTCATCGTGTTTGAAGTCTGCACATACAATAGTAGCGATTATGAAAACTGATTATCATACGGCTAGTGACATTTCTGATAAAGGGGAGCTCGGTTCACCCGTGCTCCCTTTGATGTCCGGGAGTTCCTTATTCGCCTTGATTCCACTTAATTCCAAATCTCATTACCCTGCCCCATTGACCATCTGATTATCATGAGCCCGGCTCATTTTGACACTTCTTTTGATGTATGGAAAGTGCATTTGTTGGGAGGGGGATACACTAGGGTGCCCATTCTCCTGTTTCCAGTGTCATCTCTGAAGTCGATTGTTTGGCCCGTCTCTTTCCGTTTGAAGTCCACTGTCAGGACAAAGGGAGAATTATTTGAAAATCAGATCATCCAGTAGGCCATACAGATTCTATCCCAAGCTGTGTTAAAGAGCCCCTCTGAAGCAGGCGACGAGCACAATGGGAAAGTTTGTGCTGCTCTGCTGTCGCTTTGACACTCTGATTTTAAAACATTTACTTGCTTCTTTTTTGCTTGTCATCCTGCTGCCGCTTTCTGGGAGTCTGCAGGACATCAGCGGGCTCGCCAACTGTATTGTGGAACTGTGGGTGCCTGGCATATGGCCTTTGGATGATTTAGCAGAAAGTTTGACATGCTCAGATGACTTAATAGTAAACTATGTCTTTTATGTGATGATTGATGGACATCTAATCAAATCGAAAGTGACCACAAGTTTCGAACACCCCGCCATGCTTGTCTGTACCCGATCAAAAACTGCAGCAAAAAACAGGCAGACATGTAAGGAAAGGATGAAAGCACTAAAGGGAGAGCGCTACAAGAGCCACAAAAAAGGTCAAAAAAATTGAGTCTGAGTCATTTCTCAATCCATGTTCATTGAGAACAAAAGCAACTCACCTGCCCACTCGTCTCTTTTTAGCATTCCTATTATTTCCTTAGAAGCCAGGCTGATGTACTTGTTTTTAATTTTGTATATTTCACGCCCACATGAAGCAGTCAGCAGTTTCGTTCTTCACCTTCCACTGAAGGTGAATAATGAATGTACAAAAAACCCCCACAAGTGTTCGTTTTTGCAATTATTGCTCTTCATTTGGCAGAAATTTATAATGTCAAAAATCCTAGGAGCTCACCATTTATTTCAGGTTCTGTGTCAAGACACCTTCTGGATAGATCCTTTTATTCATGACTGCATACCTTGTCTGAAACAAGTCATTCGACAGACTAGAAGACTCTGAGGGAGTCAGCCTGTCAGTCAGTAGCAACCACATATAAAATGCTCTTGGGCTTTTGGAGAGTTTACTGTTTGATGAGCGGCTGAAGACAGATTATCTGTCCATTTGCTTCCCTGTGTGTTTGTATGTTTATGCAAGCCACTGTCTCACACAAACTTGTAGTCAGACTACATTCCAGACGATCTCCAACCAACGGCACGGGAACACCGCCCAGCAGCCCGAGCTGCTGCGTCTGCCAGGGTGCATGCGCACGAACGCACGAACACACACACACTAATGTTCGCACTGCAGAGGACTCAGTGGTTGGCGTGTTAAAGCACATTGGATTTACTTTTGGGAATGACACTGAACCCGAGATCACCTCTCACTTCCTTTTTCCTTTCTCTTCTGTACCCTTCCTGCTGCCTCATCCACTACTTCTCCTTTAACCATTCCTCTTTCGACATACAGTGGTGTCATCCCGCTCTGACACTACGATCTATTACTCCCTCCCTGATTTCTCATCCTTCCTCCCCTGCCTACCCTCACCCATTTTACTGTAAGCTATGTGACTGACAGCTGCAGCTGCAAGTGCTTCAGTGGGCCTTCACTTCAGCTGCATGGCTTTGTAAAAATCTGACCCTCCCACCAGCCTCCACTCCCATCAGCACTACCGGCCTTTCCCCTAGCAACAGGCTGCAAGTCAGACCCAAAAAAAGACACCCCAATCATTTGCAGGGCCTGCGACTGGACACAGTTTGTGCAAGTAAAGGTGAACTTGCTAAAGTCTGTTTTATATCAGAGGCAGAGTGAACATGAGACTGTGCTAAAACTTAAAGATACAGACCAAAAAAACCAAACAAACAAACCATGACACACAATAACAGAAGGTCAAACTTCTGATACACGTCAACAGACATCTGTTAGAGTTGAATAATCAAACCTCAGATGCTTCCCTTACCAACTGTCCACAGCTTACAGTAATATTCTGACCACATCAGTGCATCACGATAAATTCTGAGAAGCAGGCAGATGACACACAGGGAGAGGCGGACGTGTGACTCCCACAAAGATCCCTGCTGAATCTGATATGTCGATGACCAATGTAATAGGAACCAGCAGCTGTGTACTTTACTACCATGCAGCCTGCCTGCATGCCAGCAAAGTGTGAAAGAAAATACAGAGTGAAGCTAATGGTTAGCACTCGACGATGGCCGATTAACTTGCTCGTTTCAGGCTGAGCGAGTTGTGAGAATGTTTATGGATACCGCAATAACCACAACGCTGCCATATCCATTCACAGGCCAGCATCTCTACCCACATTTATTTGCCTTGTTGACTCCAATCAGTGCACTGCAGCTACATTTATATTTGCACAGTGAATTACGTAGTTCAGCTAGTTTTGTTGGTTCCATTACTGTTATTGTATACGTATATATAATTTTTGCATTAACTACTGAAAACACAAGCAATTTAGGACTACAATGGAATATTTTTTCTTGCTGTTATTGAACCCCCTTTGGCAAGCCCCGCCCCCGTTTTATCACTCTGAGCTGAGGGGCTAGGCGCTGCATTCGTCACATGCTCTGCACATGTGTGGAGCATGTGCAGAGAGGCCACCACTGCTCAGCACTCACGAGGAGAAACATCCTCAGAATACTGATTATTTCTATTTGTTAACAAACGTTCAGGGAAGCTGTTGCACTTTGTTTTAGAAGCCTGCTATGTAACTAATCAGTACCTACCTGCTTTAAGTAACATCCTGAGAAAACAATGTGTCAGAACTCTGTTATTTCCCTCTATTACTTTGCATTGCATTAACTTGATCTTATTATGAATAATATTAAAAATAAAAAAAAATAAAAAGATCACATATTTCTGTGGGCTTGCCTCAATCACTGCTTTCGCCATCTTTTAGCAGCGTGAATAAAGTTACCGAATTACCCCCACTTCATCAATTTCCTTCAATTGCAAAAAAAAAGGAAAAGAAAAAAAGACACCGCTGAGCCCACGTTTGTGACAAACACAAGCGCACACACGCCCTTTCCAAATACGGCCGTAAATCTGCAGCAAGATGCCAGCACAGGCAGTCCCCCCCCCACAGCACAATTTCACAACTGGGAGCAACGAATTAGAACTATATACGAGCTGACACTCCAAACAGACAGCACCACTCACTGCAGACAAGCCCACATAGAAAGGTAAAAGGACTGGTCGCTCACTCCACCACATGCTAATCCGTGAAGACAGAAATTCGTACTGACACCAGCTAATTTAAATGCAGTCGAGTCACATTTGTGGCTACCTTCACATGAATTCAACATTACTTCTGAGATGCAAAGGCCTATTCTTTCTCAACATATGTCAACAGACTATTTAAAAGCACGCCAGTGAGGCAACTGACCTAAGAATACAGTAACAGAAGCCCTCTGCAGACATGGGATACATAGGCATGGCTGGCTTCATCAATCTATTAAAATTACTAAAAGAGCAATATTTGCTGCGCGCTTTCAGACGTGAGTGTGACCACATTCTCTAACGTTTAACTCTCTTTGCTGTTGTCACTGTTTGTGAGTCTGTGCATGTGTGTGTGTGTTGCAGCTGTGAACACACAGGGGCACCTCACACACAGGCTACAAGGGAAACATCTCTCTTTTGGAGACAGGTTTTTCTCTTCTGGTGCCATGTTAATCAGTAAGTGTAGTAATACTCACAGGTAGAGGGACACAATCTTGGATGCAGCCTGTCCTAAATCTGGTATGGAGGTCAGCTCATTGTGGTCTAGCCGACTGAAAGTTACAAACACAGAGAAGAAGAGGGTTAGAGAAGCAAACCGCTGATAAAGGAGCACCCTTAAAAATTGACAAATATATATATATATATATATATATATATATATGCACACATATTTATACACACGCACAGATATCTACACATATTTAGATATGGTTGTTGTAACTCATTTCAGTCAAAGCACGTATAAATCAAGAGATAGGACTTTTCACGTCTGCTGCACAGCAAGTGGCAAGTCATCCTTTTAAAAACTGAAAATAACATGGGAGTAAAACAGATGTCCGGGAGCGTATGACTGGCCGGCTGGCCTGCCAAAGATGTCACCAGTGTGTGTATCACCAGTACGTTCCTGTATCTGTGTGTGTGCGCCTTGTGTACTGGCGCTGAGTGACACAAAACCAAGCCCTCTCCTCACCATATAAAATATTTACAAGGCCAGTGTTGGCCACAGTATCAGGTGGTGGGGGAGAGGGCTTAATATAGAAAACCACCACTTAATTCTCAATTGGACTTAGTTCAAGGCAACACATATGAGAATGCTGCTCGGAAGCGGAGCGGCAATGATGGGAGATCATTCATCATCATCATTTTTTTTTTTTTAAATGTTTTACAGGTGACACTTTAAACATTTTAAACACAGAGAAGATTCAATCCAGCAGGGCCAAACACATTTACTGAAAAGGGTTTGGGAGATTTTAAGGACACTCTGTCAGCAGAAACCATGAGTGCTCTGCGGGTGACTACTTACAGCTCTCTCAAGTTGGGAAGGTTGGCAAAGGCTTCAGGACTGATGGAAGTCAGTTTGTTGTGGCCGAGATTTCTGAAAACATACAAAAAGTCGCTCATTACAAGACAGGAAACAACAATTATTTGAAATACCCGCAGGGCAATGGTTTTTCACATCTTTTATTGCTTTTGTCCTTGGCATTTTTCAGCACTTTAAATAAGGATCCTGATCAATAGCAGCAATTATGTTTCCCATTTGACAAACATCCTCATCTGTCCACATTAAGTATGCCTGAAAACACTGCAGTACATAAATTTACGCCAGCCTTCAAGGAGGGCCTGGATCGATACCATCGATACAGAGCGTCTCTCTCCTGGCTCACTTTCCAAACATTACCCACAGGCCATTCATCTGCAGCAGTCAATTTGCACTTTCAGCTAACGGTGTATTTAATAGCTGGCACTTGACTTGTACAGAAGCTTATTAGTGAGCGATTTGTCCAGTGATACAGCCTTACAGCTGTTAAGAGTGCGGGCAAAAAAAAAAAAAATTTTAAAGTGGGGATTTGGTGGGCACACCTAACACACCTTTGCTTTTTCACCGAGATTCCCACGCCGTATGAATCGAGTTTATCTCGCGTAGACAAGTGCTATCTGTGTCACACACTTGCCTCCTGCCTAGCTGGCATGTCGCCTGCCTGTTGGCAGAGCAGGCCGCA
Organism: Oreochromis niloticus; assembly: GCF_001858045.2. Taxonomy (NCBI): domain Eukaryota; kingdom Metazoa; phylum Chordata; class Actinopteri; order Cichliformes; family Cichlidae; genus Oreochromis; species Oreochromis niloticus. Next base: position 29,369,408 of record NC_031970.2, read on the forward strand.
GTGAGAGCGCTGTTTGTGTTTGCGTGGTGGGGTTAGGCTAGGCGAGACAAAGGGAGCCCACAGCTCCGAGCCGCCTGCCTCCCGCCCCTCCATCCCTCTGTCCAGACGTGAGACGGCCCAGGAATGTTTCACAGGCCTGCCGAGAGATGGCTACTTGTTCCCAGAGTCTGGGGACACTTTTACCTGATGTAACGCATTCCTCATTCTGCTCTTGTCCCACAGTGGCCTTAAAAGCCCACAGACTGGACAGCGACAGATATTTTTTTTAAAGATAAATTTGAAGCTAAACAAACAAAACAAACACAAAAAAAACCTGCTATTTTCATACTTCATGCTCACTACACTTTCTCTTAAACAATTTACGCCCATCAGTCTCAATAGCCATCTCACTTGACAGATTTCCCTTTCTTGTCTTCTGTGCTCAATTGCAGATAATGACAGTCTTTTCCCCCCATTTCTTTCTCTCAAAGTGTATGTGTGAGACGAGATAATAGCAGAGCGTGTGTCTGCCCTCAGGGCTGACAGAGAGGTGTGTATGCATGTCTGTGTCATGATCGTTTACTGGGGCACCTCCCATTCAGGCTTAGATCGCTAAATTATTGTTCCCTGCAACGGGAGGAAATTACCTTGTTATGGCGAAGCCAAAAAACAACACACACACACACAGAGTCCCCATTGATCGCCTTTGCCTAGAGGCAGGTATAATGAGCCAAAGATACACCCAACACTGACAGCATGAGAGGCAGTGCCGTCATCTGGACAAGCTATCAGTAGTTTCTAATCAACCTGCATTTGGCACAAAATAGCAGGAGAAATTTCAGCAGTCGACACTGCATTACAAGCAAGTAAAAGATTTATCCAAAAACTGTCACAATCATGGAGCTTTGTTAATATCTAACTTTCATATTTAATATTGAATTAAGCAGAGAAAATTGACTGCAGATATGATACTCAAGGTTTAAAATAAGGAGAAGGGTAAAGCAGGATGAAGGACTGACTAAAGAAACAAAGTCGAGGTTGGGGGATAAACCTGTCGCGCTAGTGCCAAAGGCCACAGCAGCAAACAAAACTGGCCTTTTATGTGTGTATACGCAAGCACGCCTGTGCCTTTTTTCTCAGTCACCTATGGTATTTACACAACTCTGTCTTTTCCTTCCCACTTCATTGAAACAAATCTGTTTTCTTGCCTATCAGATGAGATAAGTTTCACAGTATTTTAACACCTACTGTAAAGGAGGCGATGGTGATGATAAGGGCTGGGTTCTCTCCCTCTCCAACCCCCATCGCCACCACTGCACACGCACACGCACACACACACACACACACACACACACACACACACACTCCCTCATATGGCAGGAAAGAAGGAGGGAATGTGACTCCAGCTTTAAGCATTGTTAATGCTTTCCAGAAAGTGACCTTGCACTCATGCAGTTTCTGAAAGAATTTGCTGCATCGGGTAAGAAAAATACAAGTCTTTGAGTTTTTGACTGCTCCGCGAGTGGAGAGACGCAGACGCCAACACTAACAGAAACAAACATGCTCAGAAGAAGAAGAAAAAAGTACTATCCAAATATCCTCTCAAATGCTAAACTGGGTTTAGCGTTCCATAAACCTCTGCAAGTTTATGCTGTATAATTCAACCAGCTGGAAAACGAAGTGTAGCTGTGTTTTATTAAACATGGCAAACACTCCTGCAATTTACCTTAAAAAAAACTGAGAATGGTTCAAACACTGCATTCCATTGTGTGGTACAACTACTTCATAATGGGCAGGACTGTTTGACATTAGTCAGCAGGATCAAACTCAAAAGCACTCTCAGCCAGGTACTTAGCCAAAGAAAGTGTGGGAAAATCTAAACGTTGAATCAAATGCTAATTTTCCCACTGACTTCAATTTGTTCTGATGAATGTGCTGCTGCCAGTAAAACATTTTGGACAATCAAAAAGGGGCACAATTAACATTCATCACACAGTCTACCAGTGTTTTCCCTCAGATTTTGAGTCCTTTGGTGTGCGTGGGCGAGTTTATGTGCAGGAACAGCTTTTTTAATTATTAAAGATTATTTTATCCTCCAAATAAATAACTGAACAATACAGTCTGCTGCCTCTTTAGTTACTCGGATGTACTTTCACTCTGCCGTCTTTAGTGAATTGCACCTAAAAATTGTAGTTTTTGCTCACAACAACCCCGCCAAGTCAACTTTCAGTACCCTGAAACACTTAAAGACGGGACATATCAAAGGTTCTTTATGAAACAGCAACAGACATACTTCAATTGACAACATCCTAAGCTGGTCGACTTAACAACTAGTTGGAAGGTTTGACTCAATCTGAGTATACCTGGGAAGGAACTCTTCAAAAGCAAGCATGATAAACTCAAGAAAGGCCTGCTCCATAGAGCAGGTGTCTTAGAAAGAAAAATGGAGCCTAGTGCCTGCAGAAGACCATCACTTCTGGACTGTGTAGCCGATGTGACACATAAAACTCATTAAAAAGCTTTAAAAAATTGCTTCGTTATGGGTACTGTGGGAGTAGTGGAAGCCTGTGAGTAGTGGAGTGATGTCATAGCGTATGACACTACACTTGTAAGTCAGCACATAGCCTGTGTGTGGGAGACGAGATGTGAGGAGGGAGGAAGAGTGCAGGGACTTACACATACAGAGATACATCATCATTATCTTTTCCCATTTCTATCGTAGATAAATGCAGTGTGAACTTTGCTCGCTCAAAGTGTGAAGTGATGTCAGGGATGAGCCTTCTGTAGTCCAGTTGTGAGACAAAAGCTCTTTAATGTGGTCGACTTCATGGCATCGTAAAACTGGTCAAATAATAACCTGCGTGTCAGAGAGCCAGACACACAGACACACATACACACACCGACGCTGCTCTTCCTGTCATTAAAGGCCAGTTTATAGCCCGGCAACTGCAGTGAGAGTGTACACAAAGCTAACACCAGCTCCCGGCCACCATTTTACACACAAGTCATACAGCGAATGAGAAGTGGGGCCGGTATCTTATCAGTTTCGACAAGGTTAAAAGCATAAACTGGCCGACAAGCGTTACTATAAAAGTGATAAATCTGACTCGTTAAAATCGGAGCAAAGAAACACAGTAAATACCAGATCCTTGGAAGGGGGGGCAAGGAGAACTTAGGTGCAAGATCAGAGAGACGTAGTGCTGATGGGCTCAGCATATTTTACCATTTGCATTACAGATACTCACTGCCCCCACACACATAACTCAAAGAGGCTGCTCCTGCCTTTGAAATCAGCCCGACTGGGAGCGTGACTCTGAAGTTTTCCGATGCAGGCACATCTTGGGGCCATGTGCAGCCCCATTGTGAGTGCTGCCGCTTTGGGGTTATAGCAGGAGATGAAGCAGTGCACTCCAAACAAACCAGGACAAGGTTGGGGAAAGTTTCTGCAGCAGCCCGAGGCGCTGCTTGAACCCACGGCTGGGCCCACAGACCCGAGACTGGGCACTCCATATGAGAAGCACAAACCCGTTGATGCCGTCTGCACAGCAGGCAAACCAAGGGTTTAATGCAGGAGCATGCTCCTGCCGTCTAGTGTGATAACAGTGTAATGTTTTACAAATGGCGCCATGCTAGATCATTCCGAGTACAGGGAAATGAGTGTCCCAAATTAATCTTGAAGAATAACATAAACACTGTATTGTTGTACTCCTGTCTAGTAGTCTGGCCTAATGCTCTTAACTTCAAAGTGAAGAAAAAGACAGACAGTTTTTCATTCGTTAATTTCCTTCCCTACTGATGTTTATTTTATTAGCAGAACAATAATTACCCATGATAATAATGATTACGCATGAATTTGTGGTTGTTTTGGGATTTAGGTTGATGCTGTTTTCTACAGTATCAGAAAGTACAGAGGCCAGGAGGACAAAAAAAAAAATCTGGCCCAAGTTAGCACTCCAATCTCCCCTTGTGTCTCGAAGGGCTGTCTGTTTTCTGGGGTGAAGCTGCTTCACTTGCGCAGTACCTCTCACTCTTTCCAAGTCACACTTTTTTCCCCCCCCAAACATCTTCTCCAGATTCCCAAACTCTTACCAGATGTACAGAATTCACAGATGATTCACTGATCAAGCCCACTTTGTAGATACTGACTTCAGGGTAGAGGGAAAAGAGGAAAAAAAAAGAGAAAAAAAAAACTTGGCGCCCTAAAGTGTCTTCACAAAAGAGCCATCTATTCTGCTGACTGAATTCCTGTCGAATGAGTTGTGGCAGCAGCTGTTTGATTGTCATTACAGCCAGTGTGAGGCTATGAGCTCATTCCATATCTCCATATTAATGTCAGACTTTATCTGCTCTTATTAGAGTAGAGGATCAAGCTTTAGCCATTTCTTCCTAATTTGTTCACAGCTAATGCGTTACAAGAATCATCTCAGCCGGTTAAAAAAAAACACAAGACTTCTATTTAATCTTCCATCTAAGAACCACCAATACTTCTACTAACCTGAACATCTAACGGCCTGATGAGGGAGGAAAAGTGACGCGGGCCTGATAAAGATCACCTCCAATGATAATATCATCCTAAAGCCTTCTAAACACTCAAGTTAGGTCTACAAAATATCTGCCAGACATGAAAGTCGCAAGGCCAGCAAAACTATGACAATAAACAAACTTGGTATAATCACCAATACCACAAGATTACAAGGCTGCGTAGCGAGAAATGCCCTAGAAACCACAAAGGGCTCAGCCCTGCTGAGTGCTGTTGCTGTATCTCTGCCCCAGCTGCTCAAATGTTGATGTGTTTAAGCAAGAGATGAAACATTTCTGCACTGTGGTGTTTATACATCAGTCAGTCCCAACATAAAATCCAAAATCCCTGACAGTATAAATGTCCATGATGGAAACAGTAAACCCAGGGCGAGCATAGTACTAGTGGTTAAACCTATTTTGTGTGTCTATTAATAGCTTAGATGAAGCAAAACATTACCTGAAAATAAAAGTGTTATTTCTGCATATATGTGGCAGTCAAGTAAATGGCTGTGTAACATGCAATTTCCCTTGGGTTTCCACTGTGTGTTCTAACATGTGTGACAGTGGTTGAGGTTTCTGACCACTGACAGGACTTTCACCAACTAGTGGAGCTGAGATTCAGTAAGCAGAAGCAGACTGTGGCATTAACAAGACACGTCCGCTTAGTGCATCCCTCTCCACGAACCCTCCTACTTCCTCAGGCTAGGTGATCCAGAGTTACACCCCCCAGTAACCAGTCTGCAATCGACCATCTGGGCTCTCCATCCCGAAACCACCAACACAAACCTATTTCCTGAGGTAGAAGCCAAAAACCAGCTGTTGGGGGTAGCGTTTACCAATAAGGCTTTAAGTGAGGTTGAAGGCTACACTTTGGGGATGACTTGCAGCAGAGAGTTTGGCCAGCACATGTAAAAACTTGGGAAACCACTAGCAAAATGCCACATTACACAGGGGGTCATTTGAGAGCAGGCGAGTGATTCAAGGGCTCAGTATTCAAATGAAAAATATATATGTAGAAAAGATGTAACTTTCCATCACAACAAATAGCAAAAAGAAAAGACGGAGAGACGCTGGCAAACAGACACCCTGCATCTGCTTTATCTCTATCCCAGCACGGCAATCGCAGCCAAAATCTGTAATGCTCATGCTTTTATTTACTAGCAAAATCCCATTATGCCAGTGGCACAGTGGGCAAAAATGCTTTTAATACACATTACTGTGGCTGCAAATAAGATAAGACACCACTCCTGAGAGGGAATATGTGACTTTGTGAGAGTAAACTTGCTTTAAATGTTGTTAGGCTATTCATCAATCAGAAACAATAGGCAAACATCTGAGAGTGGTGGACAGTTTGTTAAATGTTACAAGCACTGATGTAAAACAGGAAAGGACATGTGCAACGAAGAAGTTCATAACCGCAGAGGTTTCAAAGAGGTTGGATGTCCAGGCTGTTAGGCATTCACTCATAAAACGGGGGGGGGGGGGCATAAAGCATTCTAGTGTGATCAATAGTGATCAATTTTACTGCTATACAGTAATCAGTGATCTAAAATAACAAAAAGTAGCTAATACACTTCTTTTTAAGGGTGCACTTCCACACCTGGTCAATCACACATTTTTCCCTTAAAAGTTTGAGTCTCATTTGTCTCGGTTCTTTCTGTGGCCCAGGCAGGATGTGCTAACATCTTTTGTTTCCCTGAATCCGCCATCAAGGCCACTTTCTCACAAGATCCTGAGGAGAGATTATTTTGACAACTGGAAAGCATTACTGTTTTCTCTCCACCGAGGGATGTGGACTCTGTGGACTTGGGGCTGCTAGTAATTGATGAACTGCAGGATAACACCGGTCCCACTGGCCACTTGTCTTGACTGGACAAAAAGCTCATCGGCTTTTCCAGATCCATTCTAATAAACTACACTTTTTATACATTTTCCCTGACTGAGTAACACAGGGAACAACTGCAAGAGCTGCTTTGGTTGGGGCTTTAACCTGACATTATACAGTTCTATTAACACAACGTGTAAAAGAAAAATGTTGCTGCAATCATTTGCTGCCTAAAAGCTTTGAAATTCTCCAACATCTTGGTGAAGGTATGATAACTCTCTCCAAGAGCAGCTTCCTCAAGTGCGCTGCTGTGTCATAAGAGCCATGGTTCATTACTGTAATCCCAATTTAAGCCCCTGCGTGAGGATAATTGCACCAGCTAAATGACAGCGCTATCGTTCTTCACCCACACAAAAGGGTGGGAAATGTTCATTTATTTGCTGCTTGAACCATGTTCATTTTACAGACAGCAGAGCAGAGGGTTGAAGAGTTAAAAGCTTCCGACTGTAGCATGCACGCTGTATGGAGGGTGCTTGTTGTTGTGGATTAACAGCCTCTGCTCGTTTACCTCAGGTGATGATGAGATTTTTCCTTTAAGGGAAGCCTCTGCACTACGCACTAGAGTGAGAAAAGAAAACTGGTGTGGGTGCCTTGTGTTTATTGACAACTGCCAATGCTGCCTTTTCTTGCACCACCACTGCTGCTCCCTCCCCGGGGGGAAATCATAACAATGAACTGATTCCACACTGATTACTTGGCTAAGATGCCCGAAGGTGGAGATAGACAAGCACACTTTGTTTGAAACCAGGGACTGTGCACACTGACTCTTTCAGCTCTTTTGACAGGCTAAAACTATTATTGTTGCACTGTACCACAGCCCCTGCTCTATCTTGTCTTTTTCAACAATACCAAAGTTTCCCTTTCAGCTGTGCACATCATGCACCACACACGCTCTCTCGTGCACAGCAATGAAAAATAACCTTCCAAACTGCTGCATACCCTAAGATAAAATAAAATAAATTGTTTTCACAAAAGTGGACAGAGTTGGCGCAAGGTTCACTATGGGCCACAGGTGAAATTGTCCGTACTTGCCTCTTTGGGTTTACGGTAATCATCCACTAATCTGGCTCATTTACGGACCACAGAGGCAAAGAGCTGGTTCCCTTTGAGTTAGCCGCCAGCACAATGTGACTATCTCAAGTGGTGTGGAAATATGCAACCTAGGTGTTTTAAAAGATAATTCAAAGCCATAAAGCCATTCCCTTTGAAAACAACAAAGATTGCGGGTCCTTAAATCTCTGCCTGATAAGGTTTGGACGAGATAACAGAAGCCGACTTGGAGCGGCACAGGGCTTGCGCGGGGACCCTATCTTCACACAAACCAAAAGGTCCAGTGCAGCCGTTTCAGATGGGACATTTGTCCCACAATACATGATCATTGTCCAAGAGGACAGGGCAGTACTGTGAGTCTGCGTGCATGCATGATAAACAGCATCTGCACTTGAGAACGGCTAAGAGGTGCTTCAGGGCAACGGGGCTACTCAGGCACAAGTGCCGTTATTCGTGTTTTTTGAAGACTTTTTAAAGCCATTGCATTCCTGACTACATGGGGCAAGACAAACTGCGTCAAACAGGAACCTGGGAGCCAGAACAGTCCTAAGGCCTTTATCTAAATTCCCAGGAATACACACACACACACACACACACGAATACTAAAAAATCTCAAAGGTTTAAGGATTTGTAAAAGTCACTGAAAACAGTGGGTGCAATATACTCCAGTGAGAAACAACATGTCAACAGGGAGGACAGAGAGCAGTGTTGTCTGTAAGTAAACTATCTAATTCAGTCTGGTAAGTGCTTAAGTTCCCCATACATTGGGGGATGTTTTATAAAAATGTGCCAAATTAGCTCATTTCCTAAATGATCTGGCAGACAGAGTTTCATTTGTTGTCAGCTTTACTTCCAGGAGCTGGTGACTTTCCCAAGAAATTGAATTTATGAAGTGAATCTAGCGAGACAGAAAGGGGAATCAGGAAGATACCTGTCATAAGTCTCACTGAGTAATGACGGTTAATTTGTTATGACATGTTTGGGTCTATTTGTTTGCTCAGGCTGCAGGGACTGTTTGCTCACTCTAACACTGGAAACATGAATACACCTTCAGATAGATGCAACCGAAGGCACATGTGCCAGACACGGAGTGATAAATCTTTTTTTTTAAGCATGAAGATAAACCAGAGCCTGGAACATTCAATTACATCTCTAAAAGTAAGTGCGTTATAAAATACAGAATGACTTGAAGTTAACGATCTAATTCACAAAGCAAAGCATTTGACACCCTTTTAAGTGCAGACAACTTGGAATACACGTTTGCGCACGTGGCTCTTCTCGCGATAACAAAAACACCTGTTAACCTACTTTGAATAAAACTCCCTAAGCCTGACTATTTACGCAAAAATAAAAAAAAAACCCATCAGCAGCAATGCCCGAGCTACACAACAAGTCTTTCCACATCGCATCTGGCCAAGTGTCAAACTCACAGATGCTTTTATTTGTTTGGGGGGGGACAATGTTGTGAAAGATTATCCGATTTTCATTTATGAACAGCATGAAAAACAAAAAAGCTCAAGTGGAGTTACAACATGATGTTCAGCGTCTGCCTGTGCAAAGTTTTAATGTTCCGTGACTTTCTAGAGGCGCAGGGGGCCTCCGGGGTACTTTGACGGGGTAACTAACTGCAAACAAAACGCGCGGGGGGGGGAGAGTTTTGTTTGCTTACATACAGTTAGAAAGGAGGCACGGGCATGGCTTCTATGACAGCTGCCCGTCACTCCCCCCTCTGTTTTAGTTCATAGGCAAAACTATGCAACTCTAAGCAGAACCACAAAAATCTTCTCTGACGGGATTCCTGGGGAGAAGCCCCGTACCAACAGGGGTCCTCTGCTTCAAAGCTGTGCTGTCGGCGTGTTTAAGCAAATAAAGCCCTAACACTCTATGCTGCTGTCCACGTTTTTACACTGTTATCCCGTTATGGGCTGGTCAATAAATAGGTTAGGGCAACTAAGCGCTTTACTTACAAGGAAACAGTCCGAACTGGAAGGTCCAAAGGCGTCGCCGTCAGCTCCAGATTACTACAGTCCACTGAGTCTCCACTGCAGGTACAGTTCTGGGCACACGGTGTGTCTGAACTCAATCCGTAACTTTGAAAGAATTCGACCGACAAAATTAAATAAAAAACACACCGAGACAGATATCCAAATCGTCCCAGGAAGGCCGCCATTTTGTATCCAGTTTTAATAGCGCGGCTGCTGAGCTCTCTCCCGGTGCCCACAACCTGGTGTCTTTAATGTGGCTTCGAAAAAAAACGAAAGCTCGTTATAACGCATTAATTGTCCTCTTGTACTAAAGATGCAAGCATGGACAACTTTGGGGCAGCCAAATGTTTTCCGTCCCAGAAACATTCATCTCTGACACAAGTCCCCCACTTCCAACTTTCTCCTCTAGCGTCCGAGGCGGGCTAAAAAAAAAATAATGAAAGGTAAATCACGGACTAGCAGCGAAACTCGGCTACAGTGAACTCCTTTAACTCTCTAAACTTAAATGTAAGTTTTGAGAGTTTGTGCATAAAAGGCTAAACGTAGTTTGTCAGTAGTGATATTGCTTTTGCCGACCTCTGAAAACATGCAACAGTCAGACGTTAAAGGACACTGCGCCCGTACACCTCTCAAAGTAACAGTTGATCAGCGGAGTAGCACAAAAAAGTAAACACTAAGCAAAAGAAAACTGCCAGACGAAACCAGAAATTTGAATATGCAGGAAATAATTTCGGGCTCGCAGGAACAGTGGTGAAAACTCCAGCGCTGGTCTCTCAAGCCGAGCGTTGCATGTCGTCCATACCGCGGCGGTCGAATACATCCAACTTTGAAACCCCCGCACGCCCGGTGTTCTCAACCAGCAGCTTATCAGGTACAGTCTGTGGTCACAAAATCTCGACGATGCGATTAATAGCTAAATTGAGTACCCCCTCCTCCTCCTTCTGAGCGTTCAGTACCACCATGAGTTTTTTTCCCCTTACCCAGTTACTTTTCCTTTTTTTTCCTACGGGACCTTTCGGTAATCCCATGTTGGAAACACAACAGCAATTCAATGGTCCTCCCCCGGCTCGCTTGTGATTGGCTGGTGAGAGTTGACGGCCGGGTTACGGCCTAACCTCATTGGTCGTTGCGGGTTCTCACTCCCTCGCGAAGTTGGAGAGCCTTTGAGCAGTTGTCACTCAGCGGTTTCTGGCCCCGCCCATGTTTCCCACCCCGGGGTGTGAAACCGCACCACCTCCTCTCACTCTCACTGCTTCTTAAAGAGACAATCGCCCAGATCAAGCTCTGTAATCGCATTATAACAAGCCGTAATAACATAATTGGTTTGAAAGCCCGATTTAAGTATTTGTTAGTAAGGCTGACATCAAGATTTACATACAGAAGAAAGAGCGGGGAAGCTGATTATAAGCAACTGGCTGTATTCCCCCTCAGTCACGGGCATTTAAAGGAGTTTCTGTAAAATACGATAAAGTTCCAGCTGGAGTAAGTTGAATTGTGAATGTGCATTTGCTTGTGTGAAGTTTGTGTATGCATGAATATTAACAATTGTGGAATAGTAAGTACATTTCTCTTTCCAAGTGAACACCTCAGTTGACTGTTGCCTAATAAAAACAACAAAAAAAACCCTTATGTCTCCACTCCACTTGAGAGAACAATTGCACTTTGCAAGTGTTCAGATGAAGAACAGAATCCAGCAGTGAGTTCTGTTGTGGAAGTAATTTAGACATTTTACATCACTTAAAAATAACAATACTACAGAAATACTCTGTTTAAAAAGTTCAAAGTTTGCAAGTTTTAAAATTCTATACGTCTAGTGAAAGTAGATACTTATCAGGCTCAAATCAAGCTTAAATTAATTGCTATCAAAATTTCAAAATAAAATATATTAATCTGGTCCAGTTTTCACTCTGTGATAGGTGTGATTGTCTCCAACCTCCCATCACCCTGAAATAGATAAGTGATTTAAAAAAAGGATGGAAAGGTGGTTGGATATTACTCTGTTTACCGATAGACGATTGTGCAAACATCATTAACAGTGGTGACTGTGGTGATGATTCCACCTATGTATATGTTATCTAATCTAATCTACTCTAATCATTTTTATCTCCTAATTCTAATCCAATCATAATTAAATGTATTTAATCTTAAATAATAACATCTCACATATAAAACAGTGGAGAAAAATACTGGATTTGCTTCCTAGTAGTGGAGCATAAAAATGTGTAAAGTCAAAATACTAAAAGTGCAGTAAAAGCATAATCAAATATACCTGTATTTAAGTTCTCTCAGGTACTCCAGGTTCATCCCACAGGTTAACTGGTGGTTCTAAATTGTCTGTAGGTGTGAGTGTGAATGGTTGCCAGTCCTTTTGTTGGTAGAGAGTGATGAACTGGCAACCTGTGCAGAGTCTACCCTGCCTCTTGCTCCATGACAGCTGGTATAGGTTTGTACAGGCCCTTCTGTGACCCTGAATTGGATAAGCGGACAAAAATGTATGAATGTACTTAAGTGTGGTGCATGAGTAAAGCCTACTTACATTCCAAGTAGCTCAAATTGGCTCCATATTGACACACTGTCAATACACTGTAAGCAATTGAAAGGCCTCTTATAAAATTCTTAACATAATGTGATTAAATTATCCATTTATTTTTGATCTTGCTGATAATATTGCACAATGACTTTGAATGGGGTGTCTTTAAAATTAGTTGTGATTAAGTATAGCATCCTTTTTCATAACCATCTGCGAAAAGCTGCAAATGTTTTGTGTACATGTGCCTGACAATTTGCATACACAATCACACGCAAAGTGGATGTGTATGGGCCTGCAAAGACAGCCATACACATGTGTGTCATTTGTCCATCCAGAATAATCGTTCACCATTTGAGCATGCCAAGTAATGGCCACATGATAGCACAAAATTTTTCCCAAGTGTTGAAATCATATTTGCCCCGTGTCTCAAAAATGCACATCTGTGATAAATCAATGCCCCCGTCAGCCTCCCGGCCCCTTGTACGCTTTTTTTTTTTCTCGTCACATTTTTTTTTCTCAGCACTGAAAGATAAGTATTGATTGACTCTGTCGGAGCTATTGTGATCGCTTCGTGTTGGGAGAAATCCCAGATTTCTTTGCTATTAATCACAGTAGCAAGGACATAGATATTCACACCTGGAGCACTGCAGGCAGTTTAGCAGCGCGGTTCCTTTCCAGTGAATAAGAAAAGGTTTCGCATTGCACCATGTGTATGAGTGAGCGCTGTGGCCTACAGGTGAGGCCTCCGGCTCTTGGAAGCGAGGAAAATATCTGCAAAATGAGACACTGTTAAAACATGACTTTAGTGGTGATGGAGAACTACAAATTTCTATAGTTTTGTCCAGAAACTGCATTTCTTTTAGACTGTTCTTTGGAGTTGTGAAAAGTCATTCAAATATTTTAAATGCTTGATATCTCACTAATTTTCAAGAAATATCATGAAATTGCCTCATTAAAATGTAATATAGTATTTATATCTATTTGTTTGATAAGAAATGTATTTAGAAAGTAAATTCCAGTTATTTATTTCTATTTCTTAGGAATATATGGTGTAGCATTAAATCATGTCTTTTTTCAGTATATTTTTAATTGATACTCAGTAATTAGTATATAAATAGTAAACTATATAAATATCAAATCGCTAGAGTTTATTATATTGGACTTCCAGCCACTGAACTGCTATTTAAACGTCCTTATTCAATACCATCTACCATCGCAGCTATGCCACAAATGCCCAGCCCAGCAAACGGGGTATTTGGACCAGGTACTTTGGGGCTCTATTTTGAGTGGACTGTTGACTTGTCTCTTAATGTGATTTATCTGGTGGATAACTTGGGTGACTTGGAACTCATATAATGTCTACTAGTGCAGCAGGCAGACAGCAGGTTAAACTAATGAGAAATATTTCTTCTCTTATTTTTTCCTCCAAATTCTTATTTCACTAGCAGACATTTCTTTACTCTGATAGCATATGTTTTGGCACTAGTTTTGCCGTTTATTAAACTGACAGTCAGACAACGATGTCACATTGTAAGGAAAGCATTAATGGCCTTTTCTATCGCAACTGGGAAACTCCTCAGACTCACCCCATGCCCATTCTCGTCTGTGTGAGTGGACATGGGCCTGTCATGAGAGTCCATTATAAAGAAGATAATGACTGCGCCAGATGAGCCCTCGTCTTCTTCTTTTTATATCTGTTTTTATGATTTTAACACCATTCATATTGGTGTTTATACAGCTGGAACAAAATCAAAGTGTCCATAAAGACACGTCCACAGATTTCAGGGCCGGTATGAGAAAAGTGCAGGCAGTAGCTTCTTATGTGTTCACGATGAGTCAAATACACATTGTTCACATTTCACTTTATTTCAGTGCTGGAGGGGTAACGTGATGGCGAGAAGAGGGGAGAGGAGGGGTGGACGTGCGAGGCCTGGAGCGATTCATCACGCTCGTCTTACTGGAATCTTCAAAGATAACAAACCATCTGCTGCAGCTATTCATCAACTATAAAGTAGAGAGGCGTGAAACGCAGCCAACTCATCAAACTGGGACTAGATGGCTAACGGGTGTTGCAGGAGTGCAGAGATGCCTGGCTAATAGGAAGCAGAAACAGTTTGGGCACTTGTGTCGATACCAGACTGCCTGCTAAGTGGCGTGATTACGTGGCCTGCAAGGCAGAGGACGTGAGTGAAGAGGGGGAAGAGGAAAGCGTGACAGATGTAGAGAAAGAAAAATGTAAAGGCAAGAAGGTGCAGGATGTCTATAAATACTCCACGTGCAAGACATTTTGGATGAAAGACTCTGACCTTGACTCTGATCTACCTTAGGGTTTCCTCAAAATTAGGAATAATCAATGATTACTTGATGACTACTTATTTTTTTAAATATTAAAAGTCTGAAGAAGATATGTGTTGTAAACAAATGTAAAGATATAAAACCAAAGCATGCGACAGACTACACTGACATACGTTTAATGGAGTAGAGCATTTTTCAGTGTTGTGAGGGAGAAAAGGATGCAGGTAATGTGTGTTTTAATTGCACAATTAATATAATACTGTAGATACATGTTTGCTATTTGTTTTTTACTGCTAGCTTGTCCCTTCCCCAGCTATTCAGTCACATTATCATCTCCCCAAAAACTTTACCCTTTTTTTTTTAGTTTTGTTTTGTTTGTTTTTGATAACACTGGGTTTTTTTGTATTTCTGCTGTGTTTTTTCAACTTCAACTTTTTGTGCTTTTACAGCATTTTTCTATTTCCTGGTGTTGTTAACTTGCATTGCGTTTGACCTTTCAGGGCCACCGTACAGTCTCCACTGACCTTGCAACAAACCAAACAGATATTCATGTGTAAAACGCTATCATTATGGAAATGCACGGAGAACAATTATGCATGCCTTACCAGGTTCAAGGGGAGTTACTGGAGCCAATGCCAGCTACTCAGGTGCAAGAGGCAGGGCACACCGTTGGGAAGAAGTGCATCAAGAGAACTCATGCAGACACTGAGAGAAAGACCCTGGCCACATGGTGGATTTAAACCCAGAACTGTAGGGCAACAGTGCTAACCACCGTGCCACTTCGCTACCCCTGAAATTTACACCTGTAGGAAAGAAACAAGCTAGGAGTGATAGCTACGTCGAGAGGAATCAGTATTTCACCAGATAATGAACTAAACCACGGGTAAATGAAAGACAATAACAAAGAAGCTTCAAGTGTGGTGCAACCTGCAGGTGTCTAAACACCATAGCTCCAGCTATTCTTCTGTTTTTTTCTTACTGCATAGAAAGTGCGCTAACCTTCACAGTTCACATCACTGTTTGCCTTATGACGAGGGTGAATCAGGCTGTGCCATGCCAAGTTCCTGTCAGTAAGTAAGACTCGCAGCTTTGCAGCCCAACGGCGAGTGATGAGAGACAAACCGTACCAGCTCCCTAACCTGTTCCATCACGAGGTAGGCGTGGCGAGAAGCGCACACCTTGTCTACTATGCTTACATTTCAAGCCCACAGTGTCAGCTGCAGTGAAGGTATGCATTGTTGAAAGTGGGGCCCAAAACGGCAGTTAGTTTCCACGTCCTTTCAACAGGTGTTTGCTTGTGTCTACATTGCTCACATCCTGACCCTGCGAAGTCGAAGCCACGGCTTGTCGGTTTACAGCTACTTTTGACAGACGGGGTGGGGAAAGGTGACTCTCTTGTGTATTCGGCTGTGGTTGTTTTAATAGGCCTTGTCAATAGAATATTTCATAAAAGAAGCAATGGCCCGGAACAGTTTTTGTTCTGTCCAAGCAGAGGAATGTGCTTGTTTCACTTTTTGAAAGGTGGTGCAGGGCTGCAGCAGCCAAACAGCTTTCAGTCTGCCAGCGCTTTTTGTTTCTGTGTTTTTTAGTGCGAACACGTTTGTACGAAAAAAAGAGATCTCATTCTGTCTTTTGTCTTTGCCTCTCTCCTTTGCCCTTGTCTTTTGCTCTCTCTTCAGGCTCTGAATGGGATTAAACACAGCTTTTGTTGTTTGTGTGGAATATAGCTATAAAATGGTTCAATTACCAAACTCAGTCACCTAGCTGTCTCCACTGTGCACGTTTTGCTGTAAGGTCTTAAAGCAAAAAAGCTTTTGAAATGACTTGATTCAAATCCACGGATTTAAAATCGCTAGGCCTACGTTTGACCTGTCACATTTCACGGCTGGTTGCCCACCGCCCCGGCATTTAGATAGCCAGTGAGCGGTTTAATTAGCCAGCGAAATCAGAATGGTCTGAAAGTCTCAATTCAATTAGGTCTTCAAACACACTCAATGGCACCGCAGACCAGAGGTGGAAAATTCAATTTATTTGAAGTAACTGGATACCCATTCACTAGTGAGCCATATGGCCTCCCTCTTGGTATGCGTTGTATATGTTTACGAGCAATTCATTCAGCATCATTACTTTATCTTGAGTGTATCATTAACTGTGGAGAAATGGCAATTAGACGGCGTGTTAACTGCTGCCACAAAGACTGCGTGTTTACCAGCCACTTTACAGCTCGGGCACAAAACATTTTCCCTCTGAACCACATAAATTACAGTGATTGAGTGAAATCACACTCCACTGCATTTGCACTTGTACATTTATTATCATCTTTAATTGCTGCGCTTTCCCTCTAAATATCCCAGAGCTGGTTATACGTGACACAAATGGACTTATAAAGTGAAGCCACCCATGTAGGTTGATGAACGTAAGACCGGCATTCCATCAGAGAAAAGAATGAACCCGTATTAATCAAACCTTTTCTCTTTTGCAAACCTGTTTCTAGCTCTCTCTCCGCTCACACAACGCTGTGGCCAACTCATTAGTGGAGGCTTTGGAAATGCTTGTATAGCCATGTGGAGTACAAAGAGTGAAAAGGCTGATCCCTCCTTTTTTTTCTCCTTCTTCCTTTGCTCCCTTGCTCTTGACAAAGTAGAGCCTTGGTGAATAGTGGAGGCAAAGGCAGAGCTGAATGGAGCTGGAGGAATGGGGCTCGCTCATGCAGAGAGCTCTCAGCTCCTCTATACCTGCTCTGGAGAAAAGAGTGGCCAGCTGCTGCTGAGCCTTTTTTCCCCTGACTTCAATAGAGACCTTGTGAAAAGAGCCTGGACAGGGCAGCTGAATAATGAGAGAGAAAGTGAGGAATGGAAGTTAGGTAAGGAAGGAAGGAAAGGGGGGGAATAAAGAGGAGGTTGGTGCGGTGGGGGATTAATTGGGAGCAGAGAGGGTATGCGGGGTTTGCATAAGCACATCGTTGTTAACACCCCTGCTGTGCACGCAGCTCTTGGGGCTGGTGTGTGACAGCGAAGAAGAGCAACTCGGTTTATCATAAAGGAAATTAGCATGCAGTAGTGAAGCGGCTGAAGTCCATTATTTGGGCAGTTCAAAGTGAGAGATTGACTTTGGAGCTGGGATGTGCAAATGGTGGCCAAATCAAGCTTGGCAGGGCGTCTGTTGAAGCTCAAAGAGAATATGACTCATTTAAAGAGCTTTCCAATGCATGCCAGGTAAAGAAATGATGTGCACACAGAGGGCCTCCCAATTCTTTCTTCTGAAGATTGCCGTGGGTAAAACCTCTGCTTCTATTTTTAGTCAATTTTTGCATCTATCTTCTCCACTTATTAATCTTTTTTTTGCTTTCCACAGCTCCAACCACATTGTTGCGCTGCCACAGCTGCTAAAATGTATGTCAACTTGTTTTCCTTCCCCGTGCACTTTACATTCTTACTCTCCCTTTACCTACGAACTGCTGCTTTTCCCTCCTTTCACCGGCTGCAGCTCCTGTTTTTTTCTTTAATGCTGGTTCCTTTCCTCCTTCCTTTGCTCCCTTACCTGCCCCCAGGCCACTGTTGCTGCTAATAGGATAATGGCTGCCATGTTATGCACACTTAAGACCCACAGAGCATCGCTGAGGGCTGTGTGCATACATGTGTGTGTCAATGTGTCTGTGTGTGTGCTTGGTTTGTCTGTTTGGAGGGTGGAGGTGGGGATGCAGGACGTCTTAAAAATGATGTAAAATTACTTTGTGGGGATTGCAGGAGGAGTGAATTATCTTTAACGTTTCAGCACCAGGGCTGTGGACATCTGGGTTCTTAGTCTCGCTGACACTGTATGGCGCCCCTGAGGAGCATTTATAAGAGTTTATAGATGGTGTTTTTTAAAAAAACAAACTTGAGTTATCTTTTGAGGTAAGTAAGATGTTGGATTAAAAATCGCTGACACTTCTACAGGCTGGATTCACTTGGTACTGAAGGGTGAACTAAGTGAGATAGAGGCGGATTTATAGGGCACTGAAAATATGTTCCATTTATCTGCTTCTGTTTATTGAAGGAAGAAAAATGGACAATAACTTAAGGCCTTGGGGAGCTTTTCTGAATTTCAGCCAGTTTTTTTTTTTTTTGAAGGTAATTTTTAACCTACATAACAGATGTTTGCTTTTTTTCTGTTCTTAAAGCGACACGGGACAGTTGTTCTCGCAGAAAGACTGTAGGCATGTGTATGATGGGAAATGATTCAAAAGGGGAAACTCTCACTGCTCTCACCTCTGTAAAGAGCAGGCATGGACACTCGTGACACTTTATCATACGCCTACACTTTAATCCCTTGGAGCTCGAGCTCGAAGAATGCTGGAGTTCAGAAATCAAACCTGACTCCATAAACTCATGTGTGAGCAAACAAACACATGAAACTTCTATCATCCACACCTGAAGACACATATGAGTTCTGCACATTCCCTGCACACTGCTGCACATGTCAAATTCAAGAATAATAAATCATCCAGCCATCTATACATCCTTTTTTTTAACCACTAGCCCTACTCCTAGCCCCCACCCCTGCTATTGCTGCAGGGGTGGGGGCTTTAGTCCATCTCAGCTGTCACATGGCGAGAGGCAGTACAGGCGTACAGTCTGGACAGGTTGTCAGCCTGTCAGGGTCATAAAATATAATTGATGAAAAGATAAACAAATCAGCAGCAGGGCATGCAGTATCGTGCAAATTTGAAACGCTATGCAAACTAAATTTTCCAAAATCAAATTTACCCCGCCTTCAAATGTAATAATTTAACATCTCGCATTGCACAACATCTTCATAATCTCTTCCATCTGCCTGGTAGCATTTGGCATGATGCAAAAAAAAAAAAAAAAAAGCCACAAAACACCCATGAATTAGTCGCTTCTTGGTGGTTCTGGTTGCTCAACATTCGTCGTAACCATGAACACGCAGCAGATGTCTGCATGTGTGGAGGAGCAGAGACATTAGATTCGAGCTGACAGTGAGATATGGACATCTGAGGCCCGTGCTGTAAACATCATTTTACTTCAGAGCTGAGCTCATTCAACAGGTTGCATTTATTCCTCGTTAGTTCATTACAGCCGCTGACAGCGACGAACTGTCGTTCAAACTCTTCTGGATCTTTTCCACCCCCGACTTAACTCCTGTAGATCAGTTTAACCTTTGGCACTGCAGACACGTCCAGCTGATTTCATTTTTACCGGAAAGATGCTGCTACGCGTCAGAGCTTCCTGATGTTTCCCATTCCTGCTCTCACACACACACTCCTGTGGTGAATTTGTTGTGCTTATTTAGCGTGGGCACCTCCGGCTGTTGGAGACCAGAAGCGTGACAGGACAGATGCTCCTCAGTTCTGCATATCTAATTCCGAACAGACACTCGCAGTTTCTCTCTGTCCCTTGTTGTCTAACCTGCTCTCTTTGTTTCCTTCAGTCTGTTCTAACTTAGTAATGGTAAAGACTGATGATGCACTAGGAAATGAAATCTTTATAATGACACTTGGCTTTATTTTCTTTTTAAACAGGCATTTTGAGTGTCCTGGCGACTGCCTCTCCCTCCTGTAGGGAGACGTCAATATAATATCCTAATAATAATCACTCACTTCCAAGTCAAACACACAAAGTTGATTAAAACATGACTATAGCAGGATATTTGCAGTGGAAATCACATTTCGAGTTGAGGTGAGACGTGGAGCCCTTAAGTCTGGCAGTCACCGAGCGGAGCAGATTGATTGCCTCGTCTCACATTTCATCTTGTTTGGACGAGGGCCCCGTCTTACACTATCATACTTAGCTCGAGCAAATTAATTGGAGCTCTTCCTAATGAAAAGGGACATTTATTTGTTGTTGATGTAGTTTGAAAGTATGATTCCATAGTGAAAGTACGGTGTATTTACCTTTTCTGTCTTTCAGATTTTTATGGCCGTGTGTGCCTGCCGTATTGCGTTTCTCCAAATGCCCTGCCTGCTATGTGTGTCTGTATACACAGTATGTCAACATGCATGAATGCTTACATGCCGGCATGTGAGCGAACATTTGCTCTGTGAGCTGCAGACCCATTTGCAGGTGTGAAAATGTGCTTGCAGACGTGCACAGTCAAATGCAATAACGACACCAATGATTCCTGGAAGAGTTTACTCCGTCTCACAGTGGGTTTTCATCTTCCTCTTCCCTCTTCTTCTTCTTTTTTCTTTTTCGTTCTTTTTTTTTTTTGCTCTGTTTGACAGTGGATCAGACAGGAAATGCTTGCCTGATTGGAAAGATTAGTGAAGCTTCTGCCAGCTGTCAAAGAAAGATGAGAAGATTAAAGAATGTAAAGAGATACACTCCCTTGCTGTGTGTATCCTTTCTGATTGTTAAAGAGATGGAAAAAATGCTTTGGCTAGGTAATCTGTTCAGCAAATTACAATGGAAACAATAATAGGCTACAACCACCTTAGCGGCTCTGTCGGGCACAGGCGCTTTGAGCTAAAAAGGCTGTTGAAGTCAATATGCTGGTACAATTTTTGGTGCCATACTCACCATTGTTGCCTTAGCGTTTTTAGAGTGCTAACGTTTACCTCAGCCTTTTTCATGCATGAACTACAGACAGCGTCGGGGAATTAGGTCAAGAGTCCCAGCCCTTTGTCAGCAGATTGTCCAGGTTAGAGGCCTGATGACTACGTCTTTTAGGTGAGGGGTGGTACCCAGGCAAAGAGTATTGTATGTAGCACACTGAGTCACTTTCTGTGAATTCTCCAGACGTTTACTGCTGTCATTTTCAAACTAGCTCAATGGACATGAGGCTGGACTGTTGGTGGATTAAACTGACTGAGTTGTACATCTTCCATTTGGAAGTTAAGAACTGCAATGCACTTGAGAAAAAGAAAGCTTAATTAGCACTAAACACAAAAGAGGCTAATTTGAATATTATTAGTATCGCAGGTATTTTGTTAAACTAACCTTTGAAGAAACGTTTAGTGTGATAGTAGTGCTAGTTGACTAGTTCAATTCAATTCAATTCAATTTTATTTATATAGCGCCAAATCACAACAAAAGTCGCCTCAAGGCGCTTTATATTGTACAGTAGATTGCACAATAATAAATACAGAGAAAAACCCAACAATCATATGACCCCCTGTGAGCAAGCACTTTGGCGACAGTGGGAAGGAAAAACTCCCTTTTAACAGGAAGAAACCTCCGGCAGAACCAGGCTCAGGGAGGGGCGGGGCCATCTGCTGCGACCTGTTGGGGTGAGAGAAGGAAAACAGGATGAAAGACATGCTGTGGAAGAGAGACAGAGGTTAATAACAGATATGATTCGATGCAGAGAGGTCTATTAACACATAGTTTGTGAGAAAGGTGACTGGAAAGGAAAAACTCAATGCATCATGGGAATCCCCGGCAGCCTACGTCTATTGCAGCATAACTAAGGGAGGATTCAGGGTCACCTGGTCCAGCCCTAACTGTATGCTTTATCAAAAAGGAAAGTTTTAAGCCTAATCTTGAAAGTAGAGATAGTGTCTGTCTCCCGAATCCAAACTGGAAGCTGGTTCCACAGAAGAGGGGCCTGAAAACTGAAGGCTCTGCCTCCCATTCTACTTTTAAATACTCTAGGAACAACAAGTAGGCCTGCAGAGCGAGAGCGAAGTGCTCTAATAGGGTGATATGGTACTACAAGGTCATTAAGATAAGATGGGGCCTGATTATTTAAGACCTTGTATGTGAGGAGCAGGATTTTGAATTCAATTCTGGATTTAACAGGAAGCCAATGAAGGGAAGCCAAAACAGGAGAAATCTGCTCTCTCTTTCTAGTCCCTGTCAGGACTCTTGCTGCAGCATTTTGGATCAGCTGAAGACTTTTCAGCGAGTTTTTTAGGACATCCTGATAATAATGAATTACAGTAGTCCAGCCTGGAAGTAATAAATGCATGAACTAGTTTTTCAGCGTGCAACTAGTGACTAGTGAACAAAGTTGTTAACAACTCCTCCTGAATATTTATATCAAATTTCTTTCTCTTAATTATGATTATAATTATGATTTTTATTTTGGTAATGCTTGCTATAGTAAAAGGCAAGTACACACTCTGCACATTTTCTGTGTCTTTCTCAGTCTCACACATCATTGTAGACGACTTTAAGTCCACTTTTTTCTTTCTTCTTATTTGCCTTTTTCTCAACTTTGTGGGAATTTGTTCATAAACAACTCTGGATTATTGTTCTGTTGCAAGATCTAATTTCATCCATGCTTTAGCTGTTGGACAGATGACCTCACATCTGCCTGTCTAGAATTCTTTGGTATGAAGAGAACTGCATGGTCAGCTCAAAGACTGCAAGGTGCAGGTACTGTGACTGCAAAACAAGCCAAACTTACCACCCCTCTTTGTCACTGTAGAATAATGGACTGAAAAACTGTTTAAAATAGCCTTATCCCCCATTGTGGACGTCTTTTCTTGATTGACGTTGTCTTAACAGACACCTAAATGCTCCAGACCAGAAAACCTCTCAGATCTGCTTTTATTGAGACATGTTTAGTTTAGTCTCCCCTCAACAAATGTGAAAATAATTAAAAACTTTATATTACATACAGTTTTTATATATTTTCTTCAAACTTTACAACAATGTACTAGGCCTTAGAAGACAGAGTACCTAGGCTGGCTAAGCATTTGACCTTAATCTTCAAAGTTGACCTTGAAAAGAAAATTTCAAGAAACCATATGGAGTGTAATATATGAAGGGGCATGGAAAGAGCTGCACAACACACCTTATTATATTATATTTTGTTAATATGACACAATGACACCATAACTGGCTGACGTCAGCGTGCTGTAATAAAAGCATCATAAAACATCAAAGATTCAGAATATGGCCCTTGCCCTTTGGAGGGACTTGGGCTCTCTGAGTGCTCTTGTTTGTCCCGATTGCCACTACTGTATATATTTAACTCAAAACCATGAATTCTAACCTTAGTTTAGGGAATAACCCAAGTCATTGGATTCATCTTGTGGGACCCAATTTTCAGGACAGCCTGCCCAGCATAGCATTAGGTAGGTTTTGATTTATTAGCTCTGGTTTTGAGATATTCATATATCCAGCTAGGATTCTCACAAAAAAGATGCTTGCCAATTGCATTATTTGTATTTGTATAAATAAATACTGCCTAACTATATCTGCTAAACTGTTAGAGAGTTGTACCTCTTATTGTCACTTTCTCATGATTTCTCCACAGGGTTTAATGTGTGAAAAAATGTCATGCAGGAGTTGTGTATTTAATGTCAAGCTTCTCCTTTTGACCTAACTGCTTTATAGAAGATCATCAAACACACTGGACTCTCTCCTAAATGCAGCTCAGGCTCAGCAGACAACAAACCTTCGTATTTACTATCTACTTTCCAACTGCGGTGCAAGAATTTGAGCCGGTGAGGAAGTTGCCTAAAAACTCCAGGCAAGCGCACGTTTACTTTAACACAACTGACCTGAAAACGTAAGAAACGACTTTTCATTCTTTTCCCAAACAGATTAAACAGCCAGCTTAACCTTGTCAAGAAATCTTTTGAAGGCTCTGTATCGTATGACATAAACAACAGATGCCTCAGAATTTCAGATCTGCCGTTCAGCGCTCGGCTTTTCAAATGATTAGAATGAAACAGAAGCTTCATAATGTACTGGAATGTGGAAATGCAGTTCAGTCTTTGTCATAGCAGAAACAGCTGCACCTGGAATAAGACGCTTACACAACCGTCGCACCTGCATGCCCCAGACGTGTTTGGTGTGTGTGCTCGTGTTCAAGAAGAGTGAAAAGGGAGGAAGAAAAAACGCCCCACGGAAAATGAGGGGAGGAAAAAAAGGAGATTAAGATTTAGAGAAAGTAGACAGTAAAAGAGGTGAAATACAAACAGAATAACGTATCGACATGGCGAAGGCTCCAGGCGGCCATGTTCCTCCTCACTCCCTCTGGGAGTAGCTGTAAAGTTTCTTTTAAAGTGCTTGCAGGATGTTTTCCGAGGCCTCCCCCCTGCTCAGTCCTTCTTTTATTTTCTCTCTGCACAGTTGCTTTTTCAATCACCCAACAACGCTCTCATGCATGTCAATGACCTGGTTTCTGTCAGCGTGCAAAGCATTAAAAGCCCTCCTTAAATGCTCTTTTCTCACTATTTGGTTTACAGGCCAGTGACGCAGAACCAGGAAGACTGTTGTGGTAACAAAGGACAACAAGTCCACGCTTTCTGTTTTTCATTCACATTATTAAGCACGAAATAAACATCTTTCTCCCGCAAGGTGAGAATTTCCTCCCAAGAAAACGGGAAGATTTCTAGGGTACAACACAATCGCTGAATTGCTGTTTACTTAACATGACGTGCTCGTAATGGGCGAGATAAATTGCCGCTCAGAAGTAGTTGTGTGCGCTCAGAACAGTGATGTTCATTCACGAGGCTCAGCTGCCTTGCAATGCGCCGACAGATGGGAAATAAGCCATCATTACCTACTATTGCTCATTTATCTTTAACCGCCTGCATTTAAACATAATTATCTCCATTGCACAGCCCATCAAGACAGGACAACATAGGACATCTGTGTGTATGTATGTGTGTGCGCACGTGTGTTCACGTTCACATGTGCTGCTGAGCCTGGGGACTGCTCGAAAATTGAGATGATGATGTTCCAAGTATTTTTCTTGGTCTTAAATTGTTATATTTTTCACTCTCTCAGTCCAGCACACGCAGCAGATGTTTTCATGTGTACCTCATTGTTTTTACAGCTTTGTAATAGTCACAGCCCCTTCTGACAATTCATCTAATGCCCTGTCGTGTTCAGCTTTGCACCATAACTTCATGCTTGTTAGTGCTGTCTGAAAGAGCAGGTCATTTTGAGTTAACCATTTAGGGGCTTGTATGATGCCTCTGCATATACATTGACAGCTGTTAGTGGTGCAAGTTTCCTGACCACTCACATGAGCAAAAGCAGCAGACCCGTGATGGAAAATTGCTCCATTTCAAATAAAAGTCCTGGCCATTAGAGTTTTATTTAAGTAAAAGTACATTGCTTCTTCCCCTTGAAAACAGCTGCTGTTGAACAAGATGAACACATGTGGATTTAATTTCTTCAATTTTTATTATTTCTTTATTCTGTCAATTTATTACCAAATTTTATTTGAACCTACACTAGCCAAAAAAGAAAAGAAAAAAAGTCGGGACGCTGTGTAAAATAGAGATAAAAACAGAATGCTGTGATTTGCAAAAACGTATTAAAACATGAACCTGTATTTTATTCACAATAGAACGTGGGAAACATATTGTGCTTTTAAACAAACAAAAAAAAGGCTCATTTGAATTTGATGGCACATCTAAAAGAAGTTGGAATAAGGGCAACAAAAGGCTGGAAAAGCTACAGCACATCTGAAGTACATATCATCATCAAAAGGCTCTGATAATCTGGAGAAATCAGACAAGGCTAAAGATCAATATTGGCTTAAATGACACTGCATTTAAAAAGGTTATTGAATCATAAAGTGTGCTCACTTATTTCTCACGGGATTGCATAGAAAAACTTTCTTTTTCACATGACTGTACTCATTTCTTTACAGTATTCTTGACTTGCTTTCCTTTTCCATGAATGGTTCAAAAGAGCTTGTATGTGTCCTCGTAAGTGTGGGATATAATAAACAATTAGCTTTAAATGACTTGTCACCACTAAGCAATCAGGCTTCATTGTGAAGCTAGGTACAGTAAGTCACCCATAGCTTCATAAATGAGCTGTGGTGCTTGTATATAGAATGCTTCACTGGCCACACAGATTGTTCAATAGGCTTAAAGGAGGAGGCATGTGTGCACAAATATGTTCAATGTCTTGCTGGGGCCCAGACCCACAAGTTGGATCCCTATACAAAACAACACAGCCAGAGGGGAAAGCTACCACATGCTCTTGACGCACAGGTGCAGCTCTGCTGTCTCTCATTCAGCACAAAAAAGAAAAAAACAAAACAAGAAAAAAACTTGACCCTGTGACATGCAAACAAACACTGAGGTATGCACCAATGGTGGCCATTCTTTCCTTTTTTCTGCTTCTCTCTATAACAATTTCTTACAAAGCTACAAAGCAAACAGAGTAGTGGCAGAAATAAGGGTAAACACAGGTTGTTGGGACGTGTGTGTAGTGAGTGACTGACCGTATGCGGTGGACATTCCTGATATTTAGACAGCTTTTTTTTTCTTTCTTCTTGTCGGATGAGATGTTTTAAGAAGCCCGGTCCCCCACCCAGGGCTCACCTGTTGAGCCGACATCCAAACAAATGGCTTCTATTGCTGCTGACACCGACCTTTGACCCCTGGGCTTTGAGCTGCCCTGCAGAGAGGGG
Organism: Oreochromis niloticus; assembly: GCF_001858045.2. NCBI lineage: Eukaryota > Metazoa > Chordata > Actinopteri > Cichliformes > Cichlidae > Oreochromis > Oreochromis niloticus. Next base: position 29,395,986 of record NC_031970.2, read on the forward strand.
CCAGTGGAGGACGCTTCCTGGTTCAATAACATCTTTTCCCCTGAAGCGGCTAAAGCGCTTAGCTGTTTAACACCTGTGGCTTCATCCCTCTGTGCTCCAACACTGCTATTATCTTCCACATATCTTCACACAAGCCGCAAGTCATTTGTCACGGCTTGTTCTCTGGACATCTGAATGCGACAACAACTTCTTATTTTTTGTGGGATAATAATAAGAAGCTGTAGACAGGGCGAGAGGAAGGTAGGTAGGTAGATTATATTCTTTATGCACATCCATACTGTGCATTAAAAAGCGATGTAATTTAGCAGACCATGTGCTAGTTAGCCATTTGGATTGTTTAGTTGCTTTCTAGAGCATTTATCCAGTTAATTAGCTGGGATGTGTCACCTCCAGCAGGGTGCGAAACAGCATACGAACTATGATGCCAGGCTAATTGACATTCTTACTCAATAATCTGCTAAATAAATGAAACACCCTTCCAGAGATGTAAATTATGATGCCTAGATTGCAAAATCCCTCTGCGCTATTTTTATGCTGCAAACAATTATTGATCATTTCAGAGTTCAGAACTTCAAAACTCAGAAGTAAAACAGAAACAGCAGTGAGGAAGAAACTACTTTCAGCTGATAGTTAGTGTGCAGGATGCTAGCGCTCTCCAAAACTTGCAGAGATGCTTACCTGTTGTTGTTGTTTGTTTTCGAGTGCTGTGCATTAAAAAAAGCGAGACAGTCTGAACTTTTTTTGTATTGACCATTGCCTATATTTGATCTTTAACCTAAAGCATATTTAAACATCGTACGTTGACCCAAAGTGCTTTAGAGACAGACACATTTACATTCCAGGTCAGCCCAGTTTCAAAATACATGAAAAGCTTAAAGGTGTGTGTGGTTGTTGAAACTAATTATTATGGAAAGTAAAACTCTCGGTGATTTAGTGGTCATTAAAAGGTGTTCAGAATTTGCAAACTGATGATGAATCATCTCATAAATCATGACACACTGCTCTGCCGTACTTGAGCTGCCTCTATAGGTTAAAATAATGAGAATCAGTATTGATATCAGCAATACTGGCTGATATCAATACTGATACTGACGTACCACTAGCCTGTATCTGTGGACCCATTCACCTCTCATGTGCACACCTCTAGTCAAACGTGCACAGCCCATCAGGCTCTAAGCGGGAGAAAATTACTCCACACTCATGCATGAGTGCACTCAATCCGAGGCAGATATTCACTCACCTACTGCTGAGGAACAAACCCCCCGTCTGACCTCATGAATAAAATAAATAATCTGCTTTTTAATGTACAGGGAGTCTTAGAAGCAGACAGTCTGCACACACAACTGCCTATTTTTACGCCGGTCACACAGCTTGGTTGTAAGCTTGTTTTTATTTATTTATTTTTTTAAGGTGAGCTTTACAGCTTTCTCTTCACTCCACAAAACAGCAGCGGTGCTTCAACGTGTGCCGCTGCGTGACTCCTTTTCAGAAACCTTGACGAAATGCACACTGTTTTCTTTCACACATAAGGTGACGTGGTTTAGCCGCACAAACAATCTCACTTGCTGTACATTCACTTGCAGAAGCCCATTAAAGTGTGCGGATGCACAAGTGCACACAAGCACACACACGTGTAAAGATATTGAATGCATTTAGATAGCTATGGCGTCATGCGCAAACAGACATTCTGTAAGAGTCATAAAACATTCGTATGACTCCTGATTCAGATTGAGAAACCCTGCGCTGGAACAGTTGGGCTCTGTGAGTTGCAGCATACCACCAGGAACACGTAACAGCTTGTATCAAGCTGATACAGATGCAGAGAAATGCTGCAATCCAAGACTGTGCTGCCAAACGCTGCTACAAACAACAGCAGCAGCACCTGCCCGAAATCTGGGGAGCGAGTGGCGTGTAATGCCTTGGCTTCGGAGTGGATGTCTGCGTATGTTCTTTCAGGAGTGATCGTGATGAAGCAGGGCTAATATTAGGTCATCACTTCTCCTGGCGTCTCTACAGCTGCTGGGCTTGACTGGTGGAGACATGTCCACATATGGAGGTTCTTGTTGCTCTCAAAATATTTCATACTAACGACGTTTTGTGCTGAACTGGAACCAGAAAACACGACTTTTTGCTTTGAAAGGGATCAGGTGTTTGGCTAGAGGTTTGTGATACCCGCAATAAGCAATAAACTTGTTATTAAGGTGGTTGGTATGGACTCTAATGTTGCACATTGTATGAATGGATACAAATTTGATTTTCAAAGATTTTTTAAAATAGTTTCAGATTTTTATTCATTAGATTTTTCATTGTTTTATTTTTATTTTGTGTCTTCTTCAGTAAATAGACAGTGAGAAAAATATGCAGATGAATTTCCCCTTTCATTGTCTGCATTTTCATTTGTTTCATTGTTCCATGCTATGTGTTCTTTCTTTTTAGCTCTGTTTCCCATCTGATTGCAGTTAAACCAGGACAACGCTCTGACTCATCAGCCGTTACAGCGGCGTACTTTCTTGCAATCCATATGTGCAACAGGCAAAGCACTCCTGCACTCCTCTTGCGCCCTTGCACGCGATCCAACAGCATCAGTGCCGTCAAGCTATTCCGCTGCCGGGTGCGAATCTGTGCTGTGTTTAGCGCATGAGATTGTGTATTTTGAGAGTGTATTGGGAGTACAGCGGGTCAATAAATATTTGATGACAGTGCCACCTCTCCTCAGCGCCCAAGCCCAAGCAGATGATCTCCTGACCTTCAGACACCCAGGGCCAGATGAATTATTAAGAACAGAGCTGTCAGTCACGAGTGCCGCGCCAGCTCCAGGTGGAATAGAGAGGGAGGGCTATCTGTGGTCACATCTCACTCAGATGTCAATCGCCAGACCACCACCTGCTGTTTGGACACTTCGAGTAAGAGGGAAAAGCTCTGCAGAATGTGAGCGCTATGGGTAGATGGATCACAGGGTCCCTAATTGATGATTATAGAAAGCGTTCTTTTCATCTTTTGGCATTATGAGTGATGGTTATGACCTGACAAATGAGATTAATGGGATTCTTTTATCATTCTAACATTAGCATAGGCTTGCTGCATCATATGGACAGCCCATGTTTAAGTATGCCAGATGCTTCAGTCGTCTTCTAACACACTTTCTGCTTGCCTATAGTTTTGCTATCACATTAATGTTTTGTTTGCTTTGAGGAGATTCCAAACTAACTGGTCAGGATTTTGTGCGTTGAGCTAAATTATTGTGGTCTCTAGACCAATGCAAGACAGCAAACTGCTGAAATAATTGTGACTTGCTAAGCTTTGTTTGGGTGGAGCCCTCCAATTTCACCACTCAGCTGTAAGAAGCCGCTGTGTTTGTGCAAGCCCATATGGATTAATCAATGAGTGTGTGCACTGGCAAATTGGACTTTTGCTGAGAATGTGACTCAGTGTTTGCTTCATCCTGTGAGTATTTGTGTGTCAGTGTGAGCAGCGGGTGTTAATCTGTGTGTGTGTTTGTCTGTAGATTTGTGTATCCGTCAGCGTTTCCTGAGACTTGTGGTCCTGGCCGCTGCTCAGCCCAGAGTAACCTTCTCTCATGAAGGTGTTGCATATGATACTTCCTCAGGCTTTGGCCAAACATCATCCGATCCCTCATCTGACACTCCAGCCTGATTTCTTCCATCCCCTGTATTCCCTTTCTGCAGTCCCACAGCTACCTTACTGCCACCCCTTCCCTTTTCCCTGCACTGGACATTTAGTCACCACCCCAACCTAATATCTTCTCCATGACACCCAGTCCCGGCAACAGCTGGGCTCAACTTGCAGCTGATTGGCATTTTTGCTTTGTTTGAATGAGCTTGGATGCTTCTGCTGGGTGGCAAAGGACCAGAGAAAGCTGTGTGTCAGACTGAGATTTGACGAATGAAAAATGCTCGTTTTCAAAGTTATGCTTTTAATAGTGTTGAATGGTTTTTACTCTGAAAGACTCCAATACTTGAAGGGAAGTGTTTTATTCACTTTGGGAAGTTATTGGTCTATTTAAAAAGCACTGTTTAGACTAAATGAAATTCAAAGACTTTAGCTGGGCATATCTGAGTTTAAGGAAAGATGTTTGAGTTTCTTTCTTTTCACAAGTTTTCCTCTGTTGTATGTGCCAAACACATGCAGCACAGTGCAAAAGTCTTCAACCACCCCTAGTTTCTTTATGTTTTCTTTACAATGAGCCAGACTCATTGTAAAGTCTTGTATTTTTTAATGGTCCTGAGGAATATGTTTTCTAAAAGTCGTTCATAGTTTTTCTTTGGACATTGCATGGTTTTTTCAGTCCAGTTCTTGTACCTGCCCATTTTTAGAGGAATATTCTTTCTTTTTTCTTGACTGGCTGAAAATAAGTGGCAACAAGCCTTATGGAGTGATTCAAATTATTATCAGCATGCATGGAGGAGATCATGAGAGAGGTACAAGAATGAGTGTCTAAAGCCATCTGTAAATACAACATAGCCAGTCGTGTTGGACATCTTGTCAAAGTTGATGGAAATATGAGTGCAGAAAGGTAACTTCAGGTTTTGCTCCGCCATGCAATATCATCTTGAAAGAATCTCATTGGCATCAGCTTCATTTCTTAGCATGACAGTGATCCCAAACACATTGCCAGTGCAGTAAAAGCACACAATGAAACACCATCAGTCATGGATAGGCCTCCCCAGAACCTGGATCGCAACATTACTGAAGCAGTGTGAGATCATGTTGACAGAGAACAGAACAAAAGTCAGCCAAGATCCTAAGAAGAGCTTTGAATGTCCTTCAAGAATCCTGCAGAACTATTCCTGAAAGCTTGCTCAAGAGATTTCAGGTTGTGTTCAAGAATAAAAGTGGTCATACCAAATATTGACTTTTAAACTTGTTGGAACTATACAAATTCAGTTTTTGCCTTATATACTGTATTCCCATGCATGCTTGCATGTTTGAATAATTCACCGCACCTACGTTCCCCTTCTCCAAGCAAAATATAAAGGAATGAGGGGTGGCTCAGGACTTTTGCACAATATTGCAAGAAATAAGACTATGATCATACTCATTAGTGATAAAGGAGCTAATTATTTTACCATTACGAAAATTACTTTATCGATCCTTTGAGAGTACGTAACTCTTAATCCAGCCACATGCACTTCAAAATGAATCCATGCTCCCATGAAATGTTTCAGTCAGACCAGATCTCTCCATGTGGACTTGTCATCCATTTTTCTTCTGTCCAGTTTTTGTGTCCTGTCGAGTAAGGGTTTCAGTCACGGTAAGAGTGTGGCATTTAATTTTCCTTCTGAATTAAATCCTGGCAGGTTCGCCAAATCAGGTCTCCTGAATGTTTTCGTGCTGCTCGTAAGTGACAGGTGACATTGTTATTTCTCAAAGGCAACATGTCTGTGAATGTAAGCGAGCTGGAATGGCTGATACACAGTGGATTTCCACCCAGCTGTCATCGTGTGATTGGAACGTAAACGTTAAGGATGTTCTGCTGCTCGGATCTGACAAACACCATTAGAGTGAAGCTATTGATCATAGTGGACTTGAAAAGACACAGGTTGTCATAACAATCAGAAAATGGATGGTGGATTTTTTTTTTTTTTTTAGCTTTAGATAGTTTGACATTCATGAAAAGGGTTTGGGAAAGGGTCCAGCATCATGTTAATATACAGTGTCCTTCAAATTGTGCACTTGCTGATTTGCATGACTCTTCAAATGTTTAAAAAACACAGACGCACACAGACAGAAACAGAGACATTTGTTGCAACATGAAAAGTACTCTCTAGCTGCTTGGAGAGTGAGTAAGCCAGCATCAGACGTATTGTGCCCAGCAGACGCAGTTTTTCTGTTTGTTTCAAACACAGTGTCCCCAGTGCCGTCTTTGCTATCTCAGCTATGGGTATCAGGGGAGGCATTCTGCTCAGGGCTTGGATTCTTATGGGTTTCCTAAGTGAAAAGACAGGCCACGCCAGGATTACTCCTCCGCTTTACCACAATGGCTTTTCCAGTGACTGGACACTTACACAGTGTTTGGGGGAGGGGGGGCACCTGGGGCTGTATCTCTACTGTCAGCACTTTTTTTTTGACAATGCCTCCACAAAAGCTCAAGTTCAACGATCTGTCTGCTTCCTAGATCTCTCGAATCTGGCAGAGAGCAATGAGACATATTTCACGTAGCTCGCTCTCAGCTGGGACCGCAGTATAATGCTTCACTGCTTCACTGGTTGCATGTGTCTGGAGTCTTGGGGCAGTGCTTTGCCTTATATACCAAATCAGCAAAAAATAATCACCCTTATCATTTTACCTACATCAACACTCAGCCAGTGAAATATTATCAAGTAAAACACACAGGTGCTGAATATGATCAAATCCGACGAGTCCAGTTTCATAACCTGTGAGGAAGACATACGGCTGGTATCAGACTCTTTGGCAAATGATCACCCCTCCTCCATTTCTTGCTTGATTTTCAGTTTTATATAGCTCACTCTCTTGGTGTCTGATTAACACGTACTCCTATCCATCACTTCTCCCCTTTTCACCTTTACCATTTCTCATCTTCTCCCTCCGCTTTGCTCTTTTTTTTTAATCTTCGCTCCTCTTTGCCAGTACCTTTGCATCTGCTATGTTGCTGTCTGGCTCCTCCCAGTCCTGCTGTGTGTGTATTATACTGCTTGTCTCCTAGTTTAAGCCTGAAAAAATAAAAAATGCTTATTTCACATTTAAGCCAAAGAGTATATATTACCACACGACCCCACAGGCATGGCAGAATAGTGATAAATTGGTATTTAGTTGAACGAGGTCCTGTTATGAACATCTCTTTGGTGTTGTTAATGAAGTCTGGGGACAAAGACTTTGCTCTGGAAATTTTCATGCATCAGTTAAAGTGATTCCTGAGACAAATAATGGACTTTTTCAACTTCATTTGGCGTTAATAATGTGATTTATTCCCGCTTTCTTTAATCAGCACTCTCTAACTTCCTGTCATGAGAGTCATGAGAATACCAGAGAATTACTGTAGACAAATCCGAGGAACGTACAACTCTTCCCATCTTGTATTTCCTTGGAACGCTTTAAGAAAGAAGAAGCGAAGACAGAGGGAGTGAAAAACAGTTTGGCAGCTGTGATTGTGAACTTTTCCCCAGTTCCACCTGGCTGCAGCGGAGTGCTTTTCAGCCACGACAGGCCCCCGGGATCTGGCGCTCAGTGGAGCGAACCATGCATATGGGCTGTGATCCCGTTTATATGTGTGTCTGGAGAGACAGCTGTCCAGCTCATCTTCCCCTGTTGCGGGCCTGCCTCATTTATAATTAACCCAGATGACCAGGTGGCTATGTCCTTCTGTCCCTGCCAAGGCATGCTTCATTCTGACCTCTGAACTTCTATCAGACATTCTTTGGATCATGTTTATCGCCCATATACTGTTTGAAACAGAGCACTGTGCATACATAGAGTGAGATTTTTAGTTTGTTTTAACTGAGGTATTTGAGTGTTATCTTAATTCATTATCCTGGGCTTAAAACATTTAGTTAAGCCACATCATTTGTGGGTTTTGGATTTAAAGGCATTTAAAGATGAGAATTAAGAGGAAGATAAAGGGAAGTGATTGTGGTTAACAGAAAGACTGCAACAAGGAATGGTAAAAAGTTTTACTGAGTCACACTGGGCTCTGAACCTTCCTGAAGTCCTTGGCTTACTCAAGGCCAGGTCAAGGCAATAGGAAGTTTTATCGCCACCTGCTACTCTCATTCCTAGTTTCTCTTGCTGAGTACCAGGCTAGTCATTTACAAGCAGAGAGCACTGTAGTTGCACTACTGTTTGGCTGTTGTGTTGTTGGCTTCCATTTCATGCTAGCATTAAAGAGTTTCCCAGATGTGTCCAGGAGATTTAGCTGCTTTTGTGAAATCTCCACAAACCTCCATGTAACCAATTATCCACCAAATGTTGCCCTTGTAGCCGAAGAAGCTGCCCATCAGTGTTCAGTCCAGAATAGATTAAAGCTCACACTTTTTTCTGTGCCCTTCTTTCGTCGCCCTCATAATAGTGCGCAAGGGGCTGAGGGCAGGACAGAGACCCAAGGTTAGCGAACAAGGCGTATCCAGTTTCTGTTGTGTAACAGCTACACCTCCAAGTTTCCTGTGCACATGTTCTGTGTAATGCTCATGTCCTGGTGATTGGGTGGGCCATTAGAAGACATGAGACAAGTGAAACTCTACCTGATTCATACTTCCTCCCGCTGCTGCCTCTGCAAGTTGGAGCCGGACTTCAAAGTTGTCCTACAAGTGCGAGCAGATGAAGAGTTGATTGCCGTTCAAACACTGCCTCTTTGTTTGGCCGGGGAAATGAAAGCTGGCCTCGACATTTCTCATTTTGCCTTGTGTTATTTTCAAGCTGAACTCTGCCCGCCCCCTTGAAAACACACAGGGCATGATGCGGCAGAATGTGACCCTTTGTCCTGTCACCCCTCTTTATCACTGGTCACACCTCTCTAAAGGGCAGGCCCATGGCACACTAATCTCCCCATACCCACTTTACTCTTCCGACTGCCCCACCCTGACCCCACCTTGCCTACCCGTGTTTGCTTTGGCACTCTCCAGAACATCCGTCACAGCACCTGCCACTGTGGCCTGCAGCCTGCCTTCACACCCCACCCCTCACCGCCTCAAGCATGCTAAAGGGTGAGCCACATGTACCCAGCACCTTCTAAATGGGTGACAATACCGCTGTCTGGATTAAGCACCAATGTAATCAAATGGCTGCTTCAAGTGGAGGGTAGTGCTGCAGAAATAGTTTAAAACAGGTGTGCCTGTTTGTTGTTGTTGTTGTTTTTATTTTCTTAGCTGTCTCCTGTGGGCTCTGTCCCAACAAAGCAGCACTGGGGAGGGGAGGCTGGTAATAGTACAGCTACTTTCAGCTGCCCCGTTGTTCTCAAAGGGTTGCCACAGAGGGTAGCACTGCTTATTTGATTTGGCAGATTCTTTTTATGCCAAATAGCCTTCCTGACAGAACCCAAAAGGGATTTGTGTCTTCTCCCAGGATCGAACCAAGGATCTCTCGTTTGTTTGGAGGCTTACAGTCAAGGCTGAAATAAATATGAGTGGGAATGTAACAGAATGAAATGGATCTAAATCTGAATATAAATGAATTCTAGTACATCATCAAGCTAACCTGTAGGGCGGTCTTTTTTTTTCTGGCTCATGTAGAAGCAGGCCTTTTGGGGCGTCTGCTGCTTTGTCCTTGGTTAGAAAATAACCTAAAACAAGGGTTGAACTCAGCACACAGAGCAGTCAAAATGACTGGCACCTTTTGACACCTGCATTAAGGCCTCTTTGTCTGGGCACCCATATGTGGAGCACAGGGAAGTGACTAAGCAATGGCCACAACTAGGCCAGACTGTAAGGGAGAGAAGCTGCTTTTGTCCTTGGGGGTCTGTAATGGACTGATAGCATCTTGCTGACTTCCCTCCTTCCCCACCTGCTTCTATTCTCCCCATTTTAGTCTTTGGCTGTTGGCTGTTAAAGGGCCCATTTAGGGTTGCTGATACTCTCAACTTTTGCCTATCAGCAACTGATGGGCAGGGAGAAGTGCAGATTGTGTGTTGTAATAGATGAGGTACCAGTGGGTAATGGATAGAAAACAGTGCATTCTTGTTCATCTTGAACAGTGGCTTTAGCTGGTATTACACATTCTGTAACATTATATGGTCCTGTTCAGAAATAAAGCTTTAAGGGGGTAACAACTGAAATGTCACAGTGGAAGTGATATCCTACAGCTCGGCCAAACTGACAACAGCATCTTCTTGAGTTCATCAGAGGTGAATTTACAGCGTCCTTGTAGGTTTCATAGCATCACCAATTCAGACATGTCCCAGATGTACAATGGGGTGACAGAAGCCTGTATATTAGACTGCCCACAGGGCTGATTTGGTCTCCGTAGCAGTGCCACAGCCAGCATCATACTGTGATCCTTCCACTTTGTGAGAAGACCTCCGTTGTTAAACCCAGAATGAAAGAGAACATTTTTTCCTTCCCTTGCCGGGTCATCTGACAGTCCAATCTACCAGGCCTCCAGTAACATAATATCCCCTCTTCTGATATGGGTCTCTCCACCACTCGCTTTCACATCACTTGCTTTTCTCTCTGCCTCCTTTCTTCTTTTTTGGTCCATGTTGTTGTGGCAGGGATCTGCAGAGAGTGCCGATGGTTGGCAGGGCAGGTGTCTGATTTTCATTAGAATTGCAAATCACAGTGAGTGGATGCCCGATCAGATAAGAAGGAGAGGTGAGAGGAGGAGAGGAAAGGAGAGCAGAGGAGAGGAGAGGAGAGTGTTTGAGCCTTGCTTTGCTTCCTTTTATTCCTGTGGGTACAGCCAAGGCTTATCTACCTCGTCACCACACCCAGGGGATGGGACCCCCCCTTCACCTCCCTCATCCTTTCTCTTTCAATCCCCTCATCCCCAGCAGTCCCATTCTCACTATATGACGGGTAAGAATAGTTTAAAAGGGTTGAGCAGGATTCAGTTTTATCATATAAATTAAATGTTCATAATTACATTTTTCATGTTATATTTTAAGTACTTGTCCAGAAGTGTTTAGTAATGGTCTTCTTTTTCTTCCTGTGGCTTCATAGCTCCATCTCACTAATATTTAACACCTCATCATCAGTGCTCTTTCCTGTATTTCAAACATCATACTTCCTTATATCTGCTATTCATTTAGCAAAAATAGATGAATGAATTTGAAAACTTTTATGAGCAACTGGTTGAATAACACACACGTGCTTATCATACGCACACATACACACAAACATCACACGTTGCCTAACACTAACATATACCTAAACTTACCCCAACCTTAAAGCATTTACCACCTTAAAATGTAATGATTTGCCCCATGGAGACTTTCTTTTTGTACCCATAATGCCAATGTGTCAACAGTTTTCGGTCCCCACAAGATGAGTAATACCTGGACCACACACACACACACACGCACACACACACACACACACACACACACACACACACACACACACACGCAGACACACACAGACACACACACACACACACACACACACACACACACACACACACACACACACACACACACACACACACAAACAGACTGAGACCAGCTGTGCCCAAAGCTGTCAAAGCCAACAGCTGGACTTTACAATTCTCCCCTCTCAGTGAAATATCACACCATATTTCTGGAACCAAAACCCAAATTAACAAAAGCATGTCTGAGCACCAAGTGGTGTGAAAATGTTCATCCAGTAAGAAAATTCTTTTATTTATTTATTTTTTAAATCTGATTTTTGTGCTTAATAGTCTTTGACATAGAAAACATCTTGCCATCCCCACACTGAGCAACCTACACGCTCCCTGAGGTGAAGTGTTGAAAATCATCAATTCCACTGGGCCTGTTGCCGTGGTAAAGGCTTGCAGTGACAAGGCCGGCTGGCTGGCTGCTGCACTCCAAAACGTGCACCTGGGTGTGTTTGGGAAATGCAAAGGACAGGCCGGAACGAAGGAGCAGCTATGTCAATAGCGCCAAAATGGGAAAAACAAACACAAGTGTGTTTCAGTTATTTCTCCCGCTGAATAGTTTTCCCTCTGCATATACACCCCACCCCCCCCACCCCATTTCAGTACGCAGCCTGTGTATCCAGATAAAAATATTTTCCTGCAGGTATCATGTAACCTTTAAAAATGGGAAATTATGTAAATAGCTTTTTCTTACATTTTTTTTAGCTGGAGTGGGGGTGGGGTGGGGTGGGGGTTGCAGTGAGTTTAAAAGAAGCTGGGTACCTCATGAGGCAGAGCACTGCAAGCCTGCGTGGGCGAGCTGCCCCTATGTTAAACTCTGCTCTGTCCTGGATCAAGTTTACAGTTCTGCTTGGTTTAATAATGTGGATTCCCCCCACAGATAGACGTGAACGGCCCCGGGAGCACCTGGCCTTGCTCTTACTCCCAGCGGGCTCTGTGTTCTCACGATACAGTGCCGCTCCGCACCACCTGTTGGTCAGCCCTCGAGCAGCAGATGTTTCGGCTGCATTCCATCCCCAAAAAGCATGACTATTGATTTGGAGGAAATCCCTGCCAGAATCCATCATGTGGTTCGCTTTGAGTTAGGAAAGCACCCTGCTCCAATTTGTCCTGCTCTTAAATGGCGGGAAGCAGGCATATTCTTCGTGAAGCACTGGAAGCTGTTTCCTATTTGCTATAAGGCTCGAAGGAGACAGGCAGGTTAACACAGGCACCCCGATGGACATGTGCATTTGCACATGCTTTTTATCTTTTTCTTTTTTGGCTTTGCTTCAAAATCTGTTTCTGCCTCTTTCATATCAAGAAACCAATTTACTGCTTTCTGCTATCCGCGTAGGACATTAATCATATTCTTTTGTCTCTTACCATCAACATGCCACCACTCTGTGAAAAGGTTATGTTTTCCTTGCGACTGTGGTGATACTAATCAGGGTTCAGCATGACACTGCAGATAGGGACTGTAGTGTTTACTTGTTGACAGACAGTGTCATATAGGAGCAAATCTGACAGCCTAAACAAGTGGGGCAAATTGGCACACAGTTATGTCTCACAAGAAGGGGCGGGATGTTGGCGGAGCGAGGGGAACCGGAAGAAGTTCAATGACAGAATGAGTGAAGAGAGCAAAGAGGGCATTTGGCAGAAATTGTGATGAAGTGAAGGACGAGTAGGGAAAGTGAGTGAGTGGCAGAAACAAGCCAAAGAAATGTGTGATCAGTTAGAGAGATAAAGGAGAGAAAAGCTTGATACTTTTAAAAGACAAAAAAAATAGTGAGACTCACACACACACATAACCAACCCACCCCCTGGTCTTAAACTCCCTCTTTTTGCCATTACTGGCAACGGCCTTAACAGGGCCCTCTCAGAGAAGAGCCCATGCAGCTGCAAGCTCTAAAGTCCTAACACACAATTACAGGCTTTGGTTGCCTTGGCAATATGCTGCTTTCTTCCAAGCCGTGCCACTCAACGCTGTAATGTTCAATAATGCGAACAAAACCACGGAAAGGACAAAAACAATGGACCTTTGGCCGTTGCCTTTCTTTGTCCTTCCTTTCCCCAAAAAATGACGTATTCCCCTCCCCAACTCGATGACTTCAAACGTCCCGGTTACAAAAACACGGCTGAACGTTCTGTGCATTTGGGATCCACAGACTCAGGGGTACAGAGCGTCCTCGCAGAGGCCAAGGGCTAATCAGACTTTTTTCCTATTATTAGCGACACAGGAGAAAGACCTGGCATGGGCGTGTGACATGTCCCTTGGACCGACGCACTCTGTGTGGATGTTTCTGGGTAAGCTTGTGTGCGTGTGTGTGTGTGTGTCCCCTGGATACAAACCCCATCTGTTTGGTAGCTGGACACAGTCTGGGAAAGTGTGTGCAGGCAAAGAATTCACACACAGCACAAAGGTCCAATTATAAGCCCCCACTCGGAGAAGGGGGTGGAGGGTGAACGAGGGGATAATAGGGGCTTGTCCATCTCAGGAGGGGGTATGATGGTTTCCTTGCCTCTCACCTCGCAATTCCTCTCCACTCCTTGCCCCACCACAAACAAATATGTGTCAACAAAGAGTGTGGAGGAAATTCCTGTAGAGAAAAACAGGTCCACTATTTTAGCATTTTGTGCATTAGGTGCTATGAGGTAGCCCTGTGAAAAAAAAGTATGTAGCAGGTATTCAAAAAGAATAAATCAGAAATCCTATACACAGCTTTGCTTTTTTGTCCACAGCACATTATGCTACCACTTTCATGTTTCATGTTCATCTGTGTAATGTGTCGCCCGTCTGACGTGGGTTTAATCTCTGGAGTGTTGGGCTTCTGGTGTCCGTACAGCTTCACCTCCAGTCTGTCTCTACTGTACTAACACTGATTAGATTAGCCTGTACTGGGAGAAAGTGATAGCTAACTACGTTACCGTCACCTTTTAAGTCCCAACGATGGCTCGGCCGGTGCCAGAGCAACTTTGATTCCTTATCGTCAACTTAAGTAACACACATTTGGCAAGCTGCTGTTTGATTTTTTTTTTTTTTTGGATCACAATGCAACCGTTTTATCTCAACAAAATGTCGGGCGACTCCACGCTTTCCTGTGACAGCCGCAGTTCGGCGGGAGTCATGAGTCTAGACAGTCTTTGATCTTACATGTCTCGCTTGAAGTGGTGGTACGACGTGTAAAGTCCCTGAATGGGCTATCAGTGGAAAACTGTGAGCAGGAGTGGAAATTACTGCACTTGTGGTTGGAACGGAGTAAACAGCCAGAGGAACACGACCAACCTAAGGATTATGAAGGCCACAAATTGTGGAAATGTCACAATATCTTAGTTAGAGTTAAAGAATACCTACCGTTTACAGAGAAGGAAGAAATCTTACATTGTTAACAGTTTGTGAAAAGGCATGAAAAAGCTTTTGTGGCGAGCAGGTGGCGTACACTGTCGAAACACCAAATGAACAAACAAAGGATCGGCCAGATCATTATTTAACTGAATAAAAATCCCTTTTAAAGCACTTGTGTGTGTGTTTTGTGTCTCGGGAGGAGCTACGTTTAACATCTCAGTACCGTGCGTGCTGCTCTAAGAAATATGCATTCATGCATCCTAAGTTATGTGGGGCATGGAGCAGCATATGTCGATGCAAGAGCGCATGTATGCATGCATGCATGCATGCACCATGCATGCACGCATATGTAAACGGTGGAATTAGCAAATATACAGTACAGTGAATGTGTGCGTGCATATGCGTTTGTGTGCCTGACACTCAAGGATCAGCAGCTGGTGAACCGCTCTCACACACCAGGTGCAACCTGTAGCTCTAGGCAGTGTCAGCACATAGCATGGCAATCTGACACTCAAAAGCACAAACACACATAGATACACACATTTTCCATGTATATAATATTGTAAGCACACACACACACTAACATTCTGTTCACGGATGCATGAAAGCAGGTTTAACTATGAACTAAAAAATTCACTTCTTGTGTCACAGCGTTCATTTTGATCTGATAGTCTGAGAGCACGGGGAGAAAGAGAGCGGGAGAGGGATTGTATATGAGCTTTGTGTCATGTTGTCCCTGCAGTGTTCATGACTAATGCGATCGGGACACACAAGTGGTAAAGGGAGGCAATAAAAGGCATTTGGTTGCCATCTGCCTATGTGGCCTCAGTGTCAAACAGTTGGCTGTCAGGTTCATGCCATAGACACACAACCAGGATAACCATTAGTCCATAAACAGGCGCCCCTTCTATAGACAAATGGTTTGGGATTTCTATGGTCATGTCTGTGGCGGGATAATGGCTGTGAAGCTTTGACATGTGAAATACAGGCTAAATTTAACCAGAAAAGAACGAAGATCTTTACAGAGAGGGGTTTGTTTATGTGTGGAGGAATAACTGGGTTACTTACAGAGGATCATGTAGGATAATGATGCGGTTTTTAGCATGACGACCAGTCATGTGGAGTCTTGTGTTTAAGGTGTATTTTTCAGGGCTTTTTTTTTTTTTTCTACCAACTCCTCAGTCGCTAATGCTTGTATGAATTATCCAGTTACTGGTTCAAAAATATTTTCTTTTAGATTAAGTCTCTCTTATCTCTCAGATCTTTTGCAATAGCAAAAGCTAGCTTAAACCATAAATTGCGCTGCTATCCCATTTGGGCCCCACAAGGCGCAGCTTGCAGCCATTCCAGTCATAACTGAAGTCAGCATTTGGATACATTTCACCTTTGATCTGATATTCATGCTGTTTGTTTTGGGAGCTGCACGCTTTAAACCCCTGTACTGTTTACAGGTGTTGGTATAGTGCACTTTTCAGATTTACCAGAAGTGTATTGCGTGTCCTTTACCTCTATTTGACCGTCTATTATTTGCTTCTGGACAAGGCATCGGCTTCTCTCAATTACTGGCTAACAGTAAGCACTTTATTGCAGCTTGATAATCTGCAAAATTAATCTTTTTCTTATGAGGAAAACAGAGTGGGCGATAGGAGAGGCACTGACAGACATGCTGAGGACACAGACACTGCCAGCTCCCACAACCAGCCTTCTCAAAGGCAGACTTCCCAATCGTCTCCGGCTTCACATAAGCCAGTCGTGGGGATTTAGAGGTTATTACTTTGTGTTCCCTTCTTTGTCTGAGGGGTCGTCTTTCTGAGTTGAGTTGAAATCATGGCGGGAGCACAAGAGAAATGCATTGTAACTGTAATGCAGTACTGATGCTAAACACACAATCCTAAATGCTCATCAGTGCCGATGGGTGTAATCTTTGATGACACATACGGGAGTGTTTGTGTGTGTGTTTGTGCAGGTTTGCCTTATATTTGTCAGTATAAAAGGCGAAGGATGAGAGGGAGAATGGCGAAGGAGCTTGTGAGGAGGCCGGCTCCCTTATGGAGCACTCCCGGTTGTGAGGCCCATAGTGTCTGAGCACCGAAGGTCATGGGTGACACCTGTTTCCCGTCTCATCTCCCAGCATCAAGTTGGGACTCTGGGAGTGATGGTGGGGAGTCTCAACCTCCACCACAGCGAAGCACAAAACCTCCTGTGTTTCTTTCCTGTCTTGTGAAAGAAGAAGAAGTATATTAAAAAAAAGCTAAAGCAGACATTCAATGTGGGAATATTAATTCTGAGGTGAAAGTCAGATGTAAGAAACCAAAAGAAAAAAGGAATCAATCTGCTTTAAAGCCATGTTTGAATGTCAAGCTTTGAAAGCTGTGCACAAACTTGAACCCTTGAGCTAAAAAGTTATGACAAATGGACTGGTTCTGGTTCACTGCAGGTACTTTATACAGCATGTCTCTTTGACGCAATTACACACACGCAAGCACTTCTTTGTATGTTGAACCTAACAGAGTAATAATGAAAAGTCAGTTTTCTGTAACTTTGTGTTGAACCCCGAAGCAACTCGGGGTTCAGTGTGTTGCTCAAGGACACTTTGACACACGGACAGGAGCAGCCAGGGATCAAACCACCAATCTTCTGCTCACTAGACCTGCTCTACCTCCTGAGCCACAGCCATCCCAGTTACTCCTAAATTATATCATACTTCTAAGACGAGTGTGTTGTACATGCATGTGGATGGTTCGACATGCAAATATTACAGAGAGAGTTTGCCCTCTTGTGGAGAAAGATAGCACTTCATTCTGCATCTGATAAGTGAAGGTGAAATGTATGTTGAACCTAACAGGTTAATAATGAAAAGTCAGTTTTCTGTAACTTTATAGTTCACATACAGTGAACAGAGAACACAGAGTTCTATAGATTCATACAGTGCAGATCGAGCCAAAACCCTTTAAACAGGCCTGTGTATGGGAAGAACTTTCCAAAATCACAAAATCACCCGATTCGAGTCTCTTCATTTGCTGTCTGTTTCCCAGTTGACTTCACTGCAGCTGAAGCATGAAACTGCTCCATGTTTAGGCCCAGTCTGGCCTAAGCACTCAACTGTGCAGCTGTATCCTGATCGAGAAGGTTCAAACGCAGCTGGTTCTCCTTCGCTCCACCTCCTCTTCCACCATTTTTCTCCTGTACCCCCGCCTCCCCGCATCCACATGACAAAGCACTTAGAACTCAGGCTTTCTTGCACTGGGCTGCCCAACTGTCAAACAACGGATTCTGCAGCCAGATGTATGCAGCGCTTGCTGAAAAGAATAGCTGAATTAACGCTTTCATGACTTACAAAACACTGCAGCTTTAAGTATGGTGTGGTGGTTATCACTGTGGCCTCAAAGCAAGTAGGCCATGGGTTTGATTCCACTGGATGTCTTGGGCCTTTCTTTGTGGAGTTTGCATGTTCCCACTGGTCACGCTGGCTTGCTCTTGCACTCCAAAGACAGTAATGTTAGGTTTATTGCTGTTTCTCCATTGGTTGATGTGTAAATGTCAGCTTGAATGGTTGTCTGTCTCTCGGTGTTAGCCCTGGGATAGGCTCGAGCTAACTGTGACCCTGAATTGGACATGTGGAAATACACTGGAAAAATATCTAATTCTTAGTCCCTGACTGATTGTTTATGGACAGGAAATACTGTTATGTATGGAACTACAATTTGACCTTCTGGTCATAACATGCAGCTTTCTAACAGACAGCAGATGGCATCCATGTGTTTTCATCTGCGCTCCGATCTGTCCAGGTTTCTCTTAAAAGGACATTATAGGGACTGAATGTATATCTGATTGTGACCCTTGTCTGCCCTTTGTTTGTGGATGTCAGTAAAAAAGGAACATTTTGGAGGTGACGCTGCACTTTTAACTCATTCTGGGGGACTATATCCTTGAGCGTACTCAGCAAAAGCAAACACTGTTATAAAATTGATCAAATGGAATCAAGCACACGCAGTTAATATTTTCAAACCTACAGCAATAATTTTTTTTCTAAACTTGAGGCGGTAATGACTGTAACGACAGTCTCTTCACTTCGCCACTTGCATCCAGGTGTTGTCATGGGAGCACGGGGTAGATAAGAACTGACAGCTGTCTGGGTCTGGTGGAATTATTCAGCCAATCTGGCGACCCCGCCTCCTGGACAGATGGAGAGGTTGGCAAGGTAGTGATCACATTTAGCAATGTCACACATCACTCTGGGTTTGTCATCAGCCAAACTAATTCTCATCATTTTATTTCCTCCGTCCGTGCAGGTGGATTGGCAGCATTTCTAGACAATAGGATCCAAGAGAAATGAAGACTTAGACACAGGATTCAACTGAAGGCCATCTGGTTAGTGTAAAGATCGGCAACTGAATCATTGCACTGCAAAAAAACCTGCTCATAATATAACGTCTTAGGCATTAGAAATAGCAAGTGGTCCAAGTGATTTTTCTCTCACTTTGATGATCCAAAAACACTGCACAGGAAGTTCTCTGGAAAAGCCTTACCCCGGACTGTTTGGAGGATTACTTCAAAGCAGAAGCGGCACTCACTAAATTTGGCTCATCAGAGGAACTTATCGATTTGGCCACCAAAGGCCTCATTTGTCTCCCACGTGGTGAAGTCTCAGATGACAGAGTGCTTGCATTTTACCCCTTGCGAGTGGCAGCCAACCTTAGACAGAGAGACGGAGGATTAATCAGGCCTTGCTCTCTCTGCCACCACCACTAGCTCGCCCTCGCCTCCCTGGACGCTCCAGCAGAATGGGCATCTGTTGCCAGCACTGGAAATGAGCCTTGAAAGTGTAATTAATGAGTGCAACGGTGAGATAATTATAGAGAACAAAATTATTGATCAGGCCAGCAAACTCCTGAGTCTTAAAAATGTCTGACCTGGAAAGTCTTACCTCATACTGGTGTCAGAAAATATGGTGACTGAGGTAATGTTATACAGTAGATTCTATTTGGTCTTTTTTTTTATCCCCCCTGTTGGATTATTAAAATGTACAAAATATGTCATTTTGAGAAAATGTCTTGAACTCTGACTGATTTAAGTTCATTAGGGATGGATATCTGTCCTATGCACAATGATTGCTCTTTCATTAAAGGGGGAAGTACCCCTATCACATCAAGAAAAGAGGAACACTGATGCTAAGCACAGAACAGAAAAAAACAGACATGAAAACAGCACGAAAAGGAGGAGCTAAATTGAAGGGGGGTTGCAAAGAAGCTTGCACAGGCAGCAGCAGCAATTTAAGCACAGTTTAAGTAGTGTGCCTTATATCAGATTGGACTAATATGTGCTGTTATTGTGGTCAGCTCTTATCACAAAATCTATTTTCTCTCTGAGCTCACATTATGGGCAGGTTTCGTCAGAATGCAGCGATTATGGGATAGACAATGAAAAAGACGATGCACTGATCAGGGCTTGCACCTAAACATAGATTCAACACAAGCAGGTAACTGTAAGACAACATTAAATAAGTTACTGTGTCATTTTTGAGCATCGGTCTAAGCTGATGTTAATGCTAATGTTAGTTCTTAAGGTTCTTAATTTTGCTTTAATGGGGAAAAGACATTAATCCATCAGGAATAATAATTTAAAGTTAATGAGAGATTATTAAATATTCAAAAAATAGAATTTTACTTTATTAATCTGTATTGCGTATGTGAATATTAGTTAGATAGACTTTAGGTAACATTTTCAAGATTTTCATACTTCTTCTATTCACACTGAACCACTGCTTTTATATTTAAATGATATTTCTTTCTACATTGTGTAATATAGATTTTTCTCCCTGCTTCATTTAGTGTATATTTCATATAGGTTACTTTTTATTGCTACATCTGTTTATTTAGTTCCTTTTCATTTTTGCTGCTGTGATAATGTGAATTTCCCAACTGTGGGACTAATAAAAGCTTTATCATCTTACACACTATGTCAGTGTATGTGACGACCAGTGTTGGTCAAGTTACTTGAAAAAAGTAATCAGTTACTAATTACTGATTACTTCCCCCAAAAAGTAATCCCGTTACTTTACTGATTACTTATTTTCAAAAGTAATCAATTACTTAGTTACTTAGTTACTTTTTAAAAACACGATTTACAACCTGAACAGGTAATAAAGCGATAGATCTTTCAGCCCAATTCTACTTTTTCTGCATAATTCATCATACAAAATGTAATCAAATGGAAACGTCTCTTTTTAAAACTTGTTTTATTAGTTTTAATCTTTTAACTTTATGCATCAAGCAAAAATTAAATTATATGCAACATTCTCTGACTGGAAGAAATTTGTTTAACATTTAAACCTATTTTCTGCACATTCCAGCACATAAAATAAAAAAATTTTTATGTTTACACTCACTCTTTCAAATAGATGCAAGTAAAACACAGCAGAAAATAAATAAAATCAAAGACTAGCGGTCCTGTCGCTCTATTTTCACCTGTAAAGCAGGACTGGGGTAGGCGGAGGAGGTTTACCCTGGTGCAGGTGTGCTGCAGCGGTCAGTGGAAGAATCCGCGAGTTTCTCTGTGAATTTCACATTACGTCGTAGTACACTCGGTGCTTGCTTGGAAGTTTAGGGTTTTTTTCGCTGTAAAAAGAAGTTTTCTTCCCACGCACAACGGACACTAATGTTTTTGTCACTTTTTATGGAATCAAACTCAAAATAAGGTCAGTACTTCCACGCTTTAAACGCTGCATGCTACACTCTGTCCCGCACTCGATATATTATGATCTGCAGACAGCTGTTGTCACGAACGTCGCACTCGCTTACGTCACTGTCATGAGACGTTCTCGCAAAAAATCACGGTTTTAGTAACGCAGTAACGCAGCGTTCCTACGTGAAAGTAACGGTAATCTAATTACCGTTTTTGCAATAGTAATCCCTTACATTACTCGTTACTTGAAAAAAGTAATCAGATTACAGTAACGCGTTACAAGTAACGCGTTACTGCCCATCTCTGGTGACGACAAACAGAAGGTCTCCTTCTGTGGAAAAAATCCATGTTTAATTTCAGTCAAAGCCAAAGTAAAATTGATTTTCTCAAGTCAAGCTTACATATTTAAAAGTAATATAAACATATCCCTCTGTGTTTTTTCTGGACAGCGCTTCATTGTAGAGGTGCAGGGGTGGAGTAATATGAGGAAAAACCTGTAAGAGAGTAAATCAAACGCATTTTTCAGGATGTTCCCTTAAAAAGTCAAAGTTGATATGAGTAACTGTCATAAATTAACCAAACAAAACACTGTCTTCAGCGTATTATAAAAGTCTTTGGCATGCATCATGACTGCGCTTTAAAGTGAGAGCAAAAATGTAACTGAAATATTGATTACAGGACCGAGAGGAAAGATGATGATATTGCCTGAAATGAGATCAAATGATTGTCTGACATAGTGCAGCAGACCTGTTAAACAGCGTGTGCTGAACAAGGGATGAGGAATGTATGTCAACTTCTCTTTCCTTTCCTTTCCTTTCCTTTCCTTTCCTCCTTCAACTGTGCTGTGCAGCTAATGAGGCTGCAAGCCGATGGCCAGATGAAAGATGGAAAGTGGGAGTGACAGATTTATTTTTGGTCTTGTGGAATAACAGCGAGCATGAAAAATGACGTGCCAGCTTGAATAATTAAAGAGCTTCAGAGCTCCACTGATCAACCTGTCCACAGATCAATAGACAACATTCAGACGGAGCGTGCCATATGCTCTAAAGTAGCCCGCGCCGCCACACACCTGAGAGAGGACGCAGTGTTATTTCTGGCGAGGATCTGTGTAGTACGAAATGCTTTAAAGACACACAGGTTATTGCTTTCAACAAGGCGAGAGCGACTGACTTGCAGAGCATAATCTTGTTTGACCAGCTGAGGTTATGAATTTTTTTGATCTAAACACAACATCAAGTATAATAAGAACAATTCTATAATGCCCTGCCTATCCTGTTCACTCAGCGGCTGATACGAAATAACCTCTTAATGTCTTTGCTCTTTTCTCAGGGCTCAATCTTTCATTCTATTTCTGTGCATTGAACATCAAATGCTTTGCAGGGCCCTTGTGTGGGATTAGAGGGCTTGTTCCTTCCTAATAGGCCCTTGACCTTCGCGGCTCCCTGACAGGGCTCTGGCATTACCCCTTTTTGCAGTAACGTCCGCTGCCAGGGCTCCCATGATGCAAATTTTATGTCACAACATCAAACAGCACGCTGATCAAAGGTCAGCCCTCCTTTGTGTAGGTGTTTGATATCAAAATTTCTATTTCATCTCCAGCTGTCAGGGGCTGTTAGAGCTGAAGAGCAAAGGATGGAGGGAGGGGAAAGTAGACCAGAAGGTAGCCAAAGCTGAAAAAAAAAGCTCCCCCAAAGAAAACCTGGCAAACTAAGCTTGAAAAATAGGCGACCGAGGCCCGCTGTAACTTCTGATTGGTAGATGTGCATTTACAGACACGCGCTTGAACTCCTCCTGCATAGTTTTAGCATTTTCGAATTCTTCTCCGCAGATCTTTAAGCCCAGGCGGGGTAATCAAACGCTACATCTGATAAGGTCGTATCCTTTTTTTTCCCTGCGTAGTTCCACTGCTTTGATTGTGTTTCCATTTCCTCACGCGCTCCTCACAAGCCCTTTAAAATTGTCGAGGAAAGGGAAGAGGGAAGTTGGAATCGATGCATCATTCCGATTAATTAAGGGCACGATTTGCAGAGGCGTCTCAGAAATAAAGCGATCTGAATGTGGAATTAGGATTCACGGGAGAACAGATCTGTGACATTATGCATGAAATTATGGTTAGGAAAGTAACTATCGCTGCCAGTGGGGATGACAGTGTCTTTGTACATGGATGTGCTTTATACATTTGCATGCTAATAAAAGAAGAAAACAAAAGTCGCACATCACACAATGATGCCACCACTGCAAACACAGCACCAAATAAAAGCACTCTGGCCATCTTCATTTGTGATCTCTCACACTGGCAGGCCACTAAATAACCCGAACCCTTCAGTGAATTAGTGAATGAAATCACATCCACACAAGCCGTTGGTGGGACTTTAGGACAGGACCAATGTGCAGCATCACCTCATCCCACGAAGATAAAACACCTGGAAGTAAATGGGATGAATAAATCTCACACTGAAGGTGGAGTATTTCCATCTGAGGCCACAGTAGCAGAACAGGGGATAGGAGGTTTGTGTAGATGAACCCCTTTGTTGTTGTTGTCTGTTCATTATTTTTGGCTTATCTAGCTTCCTCGTGCTGTTGTAACAGTGATGTTTAAGGTTTTTGTGCTATAGAGTACAGACAGGTAAGATAAAAACAGTGTCGTTTGTGCAGGAGAAATATTAAAAGGTTAGTTGGATGCTTTGAGGTTTTCATAGACATCAGAAAAAACCCAACAGATTTTAACAGCTTACATGCAACTCTTTTTTTTCTCTGTGTTTGCTGCATTACTGTTTCTCAGTGATAGATGGCAATGTTGCTCTTCCACAAAAAACAGGCAGCATTTGGACTTTGGATATTATCTTGGAAACGTGTGTACTCAGTAGTTGTTCAATTTAAACCTTCTAAAAAGCATTTTTTGGGGAACAATGTTATACAGACACAAATTCAGGAGTCACTCGATGTTGTGAAGATAGGAATCGCGTGATAGGAGGGGAAAAAAGAGATGCACCAACATATAATAATGTGTTTTAATTTTACACTTGAGCAGCGTGTGTGAAGCATTGCATTGTTGTTCAGTTCTTTTTGTGCGGATTTACCTTTTTCTGTAAAATTTCAAAAGTTTTCCGACTTAAAAAAGTTTCACCCCTGATTTCTTCTCATGGCTGCTTTTATCTATAATCTGCTTTAATGTTAATTTGTGTTTTATGATTAATATTTATACCTTGTTGCATTAATGCATGAATCACTGCGCATGGATTATTACCAAGTGGTTGAGGTACGGTAAGGATTAAAGCCCAGGCTTCAGCTAAACTCTTAGAGCGGCTGAAATTCATGTTGGAAATCAAAGATTTTGCAATCAGTGATTTAAAAAAATGAATAAAAAGTGACTTTTGAAAAAAAAAAGATTAAATATGCGAGACCACCCCAAACAGATTGCCATGCAGAAGATGAATCAGTAGCTGCAGAAATAGATTAGCTGCATGGGGGGTAATTACTCTAACCCTGATACAAATGAAGGAGAGTGTGTGTGTGTGTGTGTGTGTGTGTGGGGGGGGGGGGTTATCCTCCAATCCATGAATGAATTGGCTTTGTTTTTAATGGAGAGGCTCCTTGTAGCCATGTGCAGGTACATTAATTGCCTGACAAGTCTAACCCTCGCCTTGTTCGTGGAAAGGCATGAGGGGCATAAAAGAAGCACAGCCGCCTTTCTTTCGTTTTTTCTTTCAGGTTTTTTTCTCTTCCAAGCCTCCCCACCTGCGGAGAGACAGGGCGATAGAGAGAGAGGGAAGGGGGTGGAACAGAATTAAAATGAAGCTGGAAAAGTTGGGAGATGATGGGCAGAGAAAATGGGAGAAATGGGCTGACAGAAATATGGTTACTTCCAAAATGAAACAAACAAAAACATAACAAGAGAAAAGAGGGCAGGTGAACAATGGGATGATTGAAGCTGGTGTGAAGAAATAAAAAAATAAAAAAATCCAAAAACCCAGACACAGTGCTTCCAGAGGCTGTTCAGGTGCTCCTTCTCTGCCAATCCACTAAACAGAGCTTCTTCTGGAGTCCAACACTAACTACAGCATGCCTTTCAGACATGTTTCCAACAGGGGAGAAAGAATGCAAAACATTTTCCCCGTCTGCACTGACTGTCGAGATCCCCCCCGTCATCATCCACCCTTAATCCATACAGCAGGATGAATAGGGAATGAGCGGAGTTCGCTATCAGCCACAACCTGTGGAGTGCAATCCACACCAGAGGTAATAAACTATGACATTTCCAGTCTTATTATGGCTGAGCTTCAGCTCCACCACTCCTTGCTCTGTGCTCTATCTCGGCACCTCAGGTCAGTAACTTTGACTCGCTAACCACTCTCATTAGTATTCTAGAAAGCTCCATGGCAGACATCCAGTTTCTGTGCAGGGAAAACAAAGGCTGGTGGTGTAGTTGTACTACGGGATCCAGCTTCTTCCAAACTGCTGAAATATGACCATGGCAGGGCTGCATGGAGTTATTGGGATTTTTTTTTAGCAAGACAGGAAGTAGTTTGTTGATTATTTTTTTATACAGTAGCTATATTAGCTCTAAGGTAATGTAAGGTAAAGTTAAGGTAGGTCTACAGTGCAGATGCTTATAAAATAACTTCTGGTATGTCACTAATCGCATCTTGCAAGTTGTAATGTGAACATTTAAAATGCCACTTACAAACTGATGTACTGATGACAACAGTCTCGCTCTGTCCCTCCCTGTCCTGCATCCACCTCATGCTTCTGTGCAGTACCACAGTTCCTCTTCTGCCTCCTTATCATATCCTTTATCTAGAAACACGAAGAAACACTGAAGCTCTTTCCGACCTTCTCCATCAGCACAAAAGAAGTGTGCTCTTTTTTTGCACGATGCCTCAATGATGCTCACTCTTTTCCATATCTGCATGGTATGGTTCCTCAAGTGTATCCTCTTAAGTTTGTACAGTTCTGGAAATTGCCCTTGTTATTGAAAGTTTCACTCTTCATCTATCTTTTCTCTAACCCTCATTTTAATCTCTATCCCTAACCTAAACTAACCTCTTTCTTTCTTCATCTCCTGATTATTCCACCTCCTCCTTCAAATCAAGTGTCAAAAACACATTTCGAGCCAGCCAGGAGTCGAACCTAGAATCTTCTGATCCGTAGTCAGACGCGTTATCCATTGCGCCACTGGCCCTGACAATAGAGCAGTCATGCATGTAAATCAGAAACAACATGGATTGAGACTGGTTAAAGCAAGAGTTCACTTTTAGCCTTTGACTGGCTTCTTTTCCTTTCTTAGATAGAGATTGAAATGCTTACAGTATCCCTTGCAAAATGCTATCCTTTGACTAAACAAGTTCTTTTTTGCATCTGAGGCCTTTCTTTTTTTTGTGCAAGCATCTTTTCTATGAAGTGAGGCAAAGAATAATGTTATTCTGTAAGTAAAAGGATCTGAATGTGTACTAAGCTCCTGATATGAACATAAAATCAAATTGGTTCAAATAAATTATGTGCAGAGGGAAAAGAAACAAAACTCTCAGAGGCAAGAAGCTGCTAAAAGCGCTATAAACCTGGACTAATGCTCACAAAGTATCATGCTTGACACATGTTCATAAGGCACTGAGAGGGATTTGGCTAAATTAAAAAACAACACAGGCATAAAACAGTCACTACAGAGGCTCCGTTGTAAGTTCTATTAGCAGAAAAGGAAAATGGGTTCAAACTTGGCCACAGATTTGGAGGTGTTGTACGTTCTCCCCATTTGAGTGCAGAATCTGGTTCCTCCCACCATCAATAACACTGTAGGCTAATAATCATGTTCCGATCAAGGCACTCACTCATATATAGACTTATATATACTCACTCTAAGTAAATACATGGAGAGAGTTTTCCTTAATGGATCAATAAAGCTTTCATTCTCTTCCTCATTATTTGTACATTTAACAGACCCCCAAACATCATGTTCTTATATTCAGACATAAGAGTGTGAAGTTTTTTTTATTATCTTTTTATAGCCCAAAATAAAAGAAACTCACTGCGAGTTCTATGAGATGACACGAGTAAGTCATTAAAATATTGCCATACGGTTGCTGGTGTTGGCAA
The DNA here is from genome assembly GCF_001858045.2 of Oreochromis niloticus. NCBI lineage: Eukaryota > Metazoa > Chordata > Actinopteri > Cichliformes > Cichlidae > Oreochromis > Oreochromis niloticus. The sequence continues at coordinate 29,423,128 of NC_031970.2, forward strand.
TAGTTTAATAAAAATAACCACGTGCTGGCAGATATGTGTATTCTTTGGTTTTATGTTGTACATAAAACACAGAGGGGAAGGGAAATAAATGAGCGCACAGATGGTAAACAAACTGCTACAGGTAATATACAGTGCACGGGCATAACTGTGATTTATTCCAAAGCATAAAAACACGTGTTCTTTTTAAATACTGTACGTCCTAAAAAGAACACTAGCTAACGCCGCCAGATGTATTCATCAAAAAAGAGCTTTTGGAAATAGCTCCTAGTTAAACAACCTTGCCCCTGCAGTTTAAATGGCACTGTTATGCCTTGCCCACTAATTCAGTGACTTGGCCTGCAGTCATGGGATTAAAAGAGATAAGCACTGGTGTGAATATTCCATTGCTTAGAATGGAGGCCTCCCATTTATCACCCAGTGAGACCAGTGAATAATACATGGGCTTGTCCAGCCCGTGCACAGTAAAACAAGGGCACTTGTGGTAAAAAAGTATTGCCCTTGTCTAACCAGTTAGGCCTCCCCGAGGCTCATTCCGACAGGTCTATTTGGAACAGTCTTGTTTGACCTCTCCCTATGTCTTCCCTTGGAGCCAAGCATGTAGCCGATCAATCACTTGATAATACACACAGTGCTCTGTTCATTTCTATGCATGTACACACAAACGCTTTTTTCCCCCTTCCTGTCATTGGCCTTCCCAACCAGTGTGACCAGCACATTAAGGCAGTATCGGATCCACTTCCTATCAAATGTGATACGTGCAGCTCCGAAACACCGATGTCTGGTATGCATGGAAGGCAATATCAATAAAGCCTCACATCACTGCTTCAGCATGCATGGTCTTCCTCAGCGGTGTGGCATTGATCACACTAGAATGACTCTGATTGCAGTGCGCTCCTCAGTGAGGAGACGGGAGTCATGAATCCAAATGTTTCAGCAGGTGTCTGCATGTAACATTGGCGCCCAGCTGTGGTGTTTTTCCGCATGGTTTGGACTGACATACGCATAGGTCTGAGTATTCACTGATCTTCAACTATGTGTGTGTGTGTGTGTGTGGGTGGGGGGTGTCAATGGAGAAGCCCCTTAACCATTGGGGACTACGCAACAACACAGCCACCATCAACGATCTGCTTTCATATTGTGTGGAAAACCTTCTCATAGACTGGTGCACCAGGTACTGGTGAGATGATTAAGTGCTAAAGCTGCATTTTCTCCTCTGAGCAGGCAGCCTCGAGGCCAGAGAGGCTGCATGATTGCCTCTGTGTGCTACATTACATTGACATGATGGAGAATACTCTCCTGGGGCCTGAAATAATGTAAAAGGAAAGTGGGAGAGAGGGGGGAAAAAAGCCCATCCCAGCCTTTTCTGCCAGGACCTAGGAATTTTCTCTATGCAAGTCGGATTTGCTGATAGATCTACCCATGCCACTGCCTTACTGCTGATGACAGACAGAGTATTCACACATGGGCGCATGGCAGTACACACCAGGGAGCCCCGCCTAATCTGTTACCGCTCATAGACCCTCCTACTGGGTGACTAGAGCCTCCAGGCCACTCAGGCTCTGCCTAATTCATAGACCGAGTGCAACCATGCTGTGGATGCACAGTCTGTGAAGATGATCACAGGAGGGCGATTTAGAAGGAGAAAAAAAGAGGCTAGTCAAATTGGACGAAATGTGCGGAGTGCGTGTTTTTTCCCTTAACTAATTAGCAGGAGGCTAAAAAAAGCCAAATTTTATAAAACCAAATCCATCAGCCGGACAAGTGGAACAAATGAGTCGACCTCACAGCGGGAGGCAGCATAGCCTTATTTGTTTGCTTTTCCAACTTGAAGGGCAGACAATGCACGGTCACCCAGGAGCAGCCTATTGAAACCGTCCCCAAAGTTGGAGCAACGCGAACCTCGGCTGCCTACTAGGCCCCGTGGCTTTTGGCAACTAGATCAGAATGCTTTTGATCCGGCGTTATCAGCTCCGTTACATTTCCGCCACAGCAGCAACACACGCACACACAAAAAGACCTATCCTTCTAGGGCTCATCTCTGCTAAACTGAGGATTTTCTTTCCATCTTATAGCTATGAAAGCATGAATGGTTAATATCACCACAGGATAAGGCCGCCCACTGTGTTTGCAACAGACTGGATAATATTCAGGCAGCTTCCAAAAGACTTTGATATTTGTACAATCTGATCTCTCCTCAAATGAACTCAATTTTGAGGAATTCAGTGTCTATGTTGTTTTGAATTATATAAAATACTTCTCTTGGACCTTTAAACTCTGTGCTGCAAATAAAGTAGATCAAACAATCTTCAGCCAAACAAGAGAAAAGTCTGACATTTTGGGGAATAAGCATATTTGCTTTATTGTTGACTATTAGATGAAAACGACTGATACCAGACTGATTTCTGTCTGCTAAACAAGGTATTAGAAGAATGTACAGAGACTGGGAACAAAGTTATGTTACGGCCCTAGCAGGGCCTCCTCCTGAAGGTGCCTGTGTGGGCGTGTCCTACAATCTCTTCTGCCTGAGGTGTCACCTTTCTCTTTTACACAGCTGACTCACATCAGTAATTAAAGGGATTTAAGCCCAGGGAAAGGTGAGCTCTGGGCCAGAGTGCCATGTTAGTGTTTGCAGCTAGTGAGCTGTGTTTTTGCTGTTTGCAGCTAGTGAGCTGTGTTTGGTGACTAAACTCTTTTTTGACTTACTCTTCAATTTATTGACCAACGCTTGAGTTTTGTTTTGTTTCTTTAACTGGTGATAGCGGCTTGTCCGTCTCTTTTAGTTGAGTATTTGATAGAAACTTTAATAAAACTCTTTGATTTAACCCTTTTGCCTCCTTGTCTCCTTTTTCCGACTCGGACACTTTTTGTTACTTCTCCTTATCGCCTGGACCCTTTTAGGGGAACGCAACAGTTATCTCTCATAGCTATATACTGTACAGAAGCTTAAGTGTAAAAAAATCTAATAACACTAAGAATAATAACAACAATAATACTTTCTTAGTCCAGGGCCAAGTGGACACACAGCCTCATTCAACTTGAGGATTCACAGATTTTAATGCTTAAGGGAAATACATTGTCTGATACATAACCTGCTTGAAACTGGTATATGGCGCTTGAGTTGATTTGACCAAGGACTGCATATACAGTAAATAGATTCACCAGCCAGTTTAATACGTTACTTGTTCAAATGCTCATTAGAATAACTATCTAATCAGGAAATCACATGGTAGAAACTCAGTGCATTTAGGCATGTAGACATGATCAAAACGACCTGCTGAAGTTCAAACTAAAGTGAGTTTAAACATAGCAGTAGTTGATGGTGCCAGATGGGGTGGTCTTAGTATTTCATAAAACTGCTGATCTGGTGGGATTTCCCCACACAACCATCTCTGGTGTTTACAGAAAATGTTCCAACAAAAAGAAACTATCCAGCAGCAGTTCTCTGGGTGAAAGTGCCTGTTGATGCCAGAGGTCAGAGGAGAATGACCAAAATGACTGCTTTGACTGGTAGTAAAACAACAATAACTTAAATAACCACTCATTACAACCAACAAACAACATGAAAGCATGGATCCATCCATCCATCAACAGTTCAGGCCAGTGGTGGTGTATATTTTTGGCACATTTTGAGCCATCATTTAAACACCACAGCCTACTCAAGTATTGTTGCTGTCCATCTCCACCCCTTTATGATCACAATGTACCCATCTGCTGATGGCTGCTTCCAGCGGGCACCATGCCATAAAACTTAAATCATCTCAAACTAGTTTCTTAAAGATGATAATTAGTTCATTGCACTCAAATGGCCTCCAGAGTCACCAGATCTTAATCCAATAGAAAACCTTTTTGGGAGATTCACAGCATGGATGTGCAGCCAAACAATCTACAATAACTGTGTGCCGTTATCATTTAACTATGGACCAAAGTCTCTGAGGATTATTTCCAGCACCTTGTTGAATCCTTGCAATGAGGAATTGAGGAAGTTCTGAATGCAAAACTGGGTCCAATCCAGTACTAGCTACATGTAATTAACAAAGTGGTTGGTGAGTGTAAAGACACTGTGATTGCCCCTAAATGGCTCATCTCTGAAGCCTTGAGCTGAGCATTTTGTGTTTTTTAACCATTGTGAAGGCGGTATGGACTTAACTGAACAAACGAGGTTCATGCTACCATGCTAGCAACTTCTCAATCGCACGGTAGTCCTACTGCACACCCTGCTGGGCACCATAATTAAGAAAATGTAGTGAAAAACATTTAAAATTAGTATCTGATTAGGGCATTATGAAAATATTTACTGCTGACCATTAAATTGAATGCTGCATTGGCTTCATTTTGACAGATGAAGAGGCTACGTATATCGTTTATATACAGTCTATGTTTGGGACGCTAAAGTGTTACCAACAGTCATCTTCTACTGTATTACTGTGCTATAATAAAAGGTCTAAAACGAAACCTGAAAAACATCTAAGCTAGAAGTTACACCACTAAACAACAACCATTAACAAAGATCTCTGTCAGCACTTTGAGTTGCTATAGTGGGATTGTTTGGAAATTAAGGTGCTTTGGGGGAAACTCAGACCATCTGCTCATCAGCTACTCAGGTGGGGATTGCTGAGAAAGAAAGTCTGAGAAAAAGAGGAAGAAAGGGACTTTATAAAGATGGAGATGGACCTCCAACTCTGTATTTACAGCAGCCTCCCATTGTGCTCCTATTTGTCTCCTCCTGAGTGGCGTGGTGGGGGAGCCCATGGCCCTTCACAACATCTGCAGGCATTTTTCCACTGCGGGCCTCCAGAGGGATATAATAACCCATTACCTCCATTTCTGACAAAAACACACATTTAAACTGCAATTACACCCCCTGCCTCATCTTCCTCATGCATTCCATCTTGTCTCCTTTTTGTTTGTTCTGCAATTTAATCCTCCCCAAATTGTTGACAAATTCTATAGACACTGGCTAACATGATTAACTGCTGATATACTGTAGATAAACTCAGATATGTGCATTTACCTCACTTAGAACCAGCAGATGGTTGATAAACATGAGACAGAAAAAACAGTTTTAACCCTGTGTATTCCCTTGAGACACCTCCTTTACTGTCATTTGCTGGGCATAACCTGTGTCGTGTTGTAAATGCACACTATAATAATAAATCTCTTGTTAAGAGTGCTGTTACCAGAAAATGCTGCACAAGATGGGGAGAAAGTCGAAAGAGTAGCGGGTGAACAGTTTCAATGTATCCAAAAAGGACATCTATGGGCGGGCGGTGGTGGTAATCAGAAACGAGAGCTATCATCAAATAACTGCAAACCCAGGAAGCCTTTTTCCTCTGATTCAACAGTAGCCAGGCCCAATTTCACAAGCTGCACTGTGGCTGAATGGAAAGAAATTGGAAAAAAAATGTGAAATCGATTGCTAAGATTGCAGTTGTACTTTTATTTGTCTCCTCTTCTGTCATTTTACAGTGTTACGCAGCATTAGAGTGCATTTCCAGCCTGCACAGCACTGATGATGGCACTGGAACAAAGTCCTACCTACCAATCATAAGCTGCATGTAAAGAATGCTCGGAGGTTAATCCATGCAGAACTAGTGTTTAATAATGTCGGTTTTGACTGCATGGTTTCTGTGTAGAACTATTTTTTATCAGAAAAATTATACACATCAAAGGTCTGATATCAAAATCACATCCATAGTGGATGTGAATAATGATTCAGGTCAGCGGTTTTGGTTTGTAATGAAACAACTGTAAGATTCATGTGACCCCTTCTTTTAAATTCCCTGAGTATTTGATTTGTACTGCATTGCAAATGTAGGGCAATCTTACCTACATGCCACCCATGGAAATTCTCAAAGTTAAGCTAAGAGACGGCAGCTCACCTTCTCATTGCTCATTTTCAGGGATGATCGAAAATGTGTGACTGTACAAATACTCTGCATTGCCTAGAAAATGCTAAACTCTCTGGAAAACAAATTCAGTTTTAATGCTAAAAGTTACAACCGAAAGAGAAACACGCTACTCTCAAACTTTATTTGGTACAGCTGTTCAACTGCTCTTTAACACAAATGTCTAATAGCAGCAGTTCAGTGCAATTAGGTATGTAGACAAAATCAAGATGACATGCTGGAATTCAACCGAGTATCAGAATGGGAAAGAAAGGTGATTTAAGTGGCTTTGAACAGGGTTTACAAGAGAAAATATTCAGTGAGCAGTGACAATCCGCTATCTGTGTGAAACTGCCTTGTTGATGTCAGAGATCAGAACAGAACAGCAACCTTAATCAATCCAGAATGCACAATATGCTGAACCTTCAATCAGATCGGCTACAGCAGCAGAAGACCGCATCAGGTGCTCCCCTTGTCAGCTGAGATCAGAAAACCATGGCTGGAATTTGCATGTGGCCACAAAAATCAGACCATGAAGGAGTGGAGAAACAAGGCCTGGTCTAAGTGTTGTTGCTGAACATATCCATTCCATTATGGACACAGTGTACAATCTTCTGATGGCTGCTTCTACCAGGATAACACACCATGTCACAAAGGTAAAGTCATCTGAAACTGGTTTCCTCAGCATCGCCATGAGTTCACTGGACTCAAATTCCAATAGAGGATGGATCAATGGGATGTAGTGGAACAAAAGATTCAAAACATGTGTGTGTAGCAGACTACTCTACTGTAACTGTGTGATGGTATCATGTCATCATGGACCAAAATCCCTGAGGATGTTTAGAGGAACCTGATTGAATGAATGCCATGATGGTTTAAAGCAGTTCTGAAGGCAAAAAGGGATCAAACCCAGTACTATGATGTCATCGTTAATGTGTCACGTCTTCTTTGTCTAAGAGGGCCTTTAGCATCCGTGCCATGGTTCACAGTTAGTTTCCAAACCAATTTCTGTTAGTCAACAACATTAATTATCATTTAATTGCAGGTTAACTGCAGGTTCATAAATGACCAGTTTGTCATTTATTAACAGTGATTAATGAAACTTTTCATGAAAATATGAAAAAAGTTGTAAATAAAATAAAATAAAATAAGTCGGCAAGGCCAGCAGTAATAGGAGTACTAACACAGTACTTCCATATAAGCTGACACTTCATATAAGCTGAAGTGTCAGCTTATATGGAAATGCTGAGTGAAGCTATAGTATCACTTAAAGTTGCTTAAGATAGCAAAGGGTTTGGAAAAGAG